>NC_138300.1:47507500-47935000 GCF_965601325.2 Salmo salar
CCTGTACACTACAGCCTACTCCCTCAGGACCACACTGCCTGTACACTACAGCCTACTCCCTCAGGACCACACTGCCTGTACACTACAGCTAACTCCCTCAGGACCACACTGCCTGAACACTACAGCCTACTCGCTCAGGACCACACTGCCTGTACACTACAGCCTACTCCCTCAGGACCACACTGCCTGTACACTACAGCCTACTCCCTCAGGACCACACTGCCTGTACACTACAGCTAACTCCCCCAGGACCACACTGCCTGCTACATTACAGCTAACTCCCCCAGGACCACACTGCCTGTACACTACAGCCTACTCCCTCAGGACCACACTGCCTGTACACTACAGCCTACTCCCTCAGGACCACACTGCCTGTACACTACAGCCTACTCCCTCAGGACCACACTGCCTGAACACTACAGCCTACTCCCTCAGGACCACACTGCCTGTACACTACAGCTAACTCCCCCAGGACCACACTGCCTGCTACATTACAGCTAACTCCCCCAGGACCACACTGCCTGCTGCATTACGGCCTGACAGTCAAATCATCTTCTGTATAAATAAATGAGAAACATATCGTTGCACTCTAAGTCCCTGAGACAGACAGGCCGCGGAGCTCTGCTGAATTGAACCTGACTTCTGTGGTGATCGTCGTTCAACATGAACAAATTAGACATTATTATTGAGCCTGAGAGAGCCTGACTCATTACCTGGGGACAGAGAGACACTCTGCTGCTTGAACAGAAATGACACACGACCATGCAAAAACACACAGGCACACAACAAACCAAGCCTATTGATGTGTGAATTCCGTGGTCAACATGAAAGCTACAGCCTCTCTCCCTATTTTCCCCCCCACTGCCTTTACTCCCCCGTTCATCTCTCCATTCATTCAGAAGTAACAGCACCACCATCCCCATCCTCCCATCCCAACTCCAGCTAGGAGCCCTGGGAGAGCATGGGTGCCTAAATGAACCTGATTCCACATTATCATAAATTAAAAGCTGCTAAACTTTCTTCAGAGGGCTTTTAAAATCAAATAAAGACCCTCCCAGCCTGGACCATGTATAATTCAACATATGGACAAGCTCAATTAGCAGCTTATTCCACAGGGAGGGGGAAATAGGGAGGAGAGAGGGGTGTGTGAGGGGGTAGGGGGATGGGGAGGTAGGGGGATGGGGAGGGAGGGGGAGAAGAGAGAACTAGAGCAGGAGCTAAAGGGTGGAGGCAGGGATGCGTGTGTGTGTGTGTGTGTGTGTGTGTGTGTGTGTGTGCTAGCTGAATCTCCTGTATTTGGCACACATCCAGTTTTCATTATAGAGGAAAGAGGAATGGAAGCCCACGTGTGCATACCGCGGTGTATTAACGTGCCAACAATACCTAACAATTACTATCTGAAATAACAGCTTAAACAATTCTGTACCTCCAAAATTTAGAGGAACAGGGTTTTTCTGTACGAAACACAGAATGATTCACCTTCCAGTTGAAGGAGTTGGGATACAGATCATCAGAGTCTGACAGTGTTCACAGTGATATGCATGCAGCCCCATATACTCCCTCTCTTAAATCATAGATCAAAAACCCATTTCTGCAGGTTATTACAGCTGGAGAGCCAGGATCACAGACAGACATACCACATCAGGCAGGAAATCAATTATCATCAGAACCTCCATGAAATATTTCTAAGATGTAATAACCAATCTTATTTTCCACTTCGTATATGGTTGTGATAGATAAAAAGACGATAGAAGGAACGTGCAACCAATATAAGTGCCCCCCGGTGTCAATACAATAGAAATGAAAAGGGAATGAGATATGTGACAAGTTTCCTTGATAGCCGTGTCATTTCAATGTGATGAATAACGATAGACAGAGGAGCTCCCTTTGTATTTCCATCCATTAGGGTGTGAGAGGATGTGATACAGGCTGAGACGCACGGCCGATTGGCTTGCATGACTACATCAACAACAGCTTTCATTACCCGTCTACAAACTCCCAAATGTAACGATAGAGAGAGATATACAGAGATCAGATTACTGTGTGACTATAGGGATACAGTATGGCTGAATACTGGCAACACACTATCAGTAGTGAATTGATTGATCCTAAGGTTAGCCTACAGCATTGATAGCTGTATTTTTTATTTATTTAACTAGGCAAGTCAGTTTAGAACACATTCTTATTTTCAATAACAGCCTAAGAACAGTGATTTAACTGCCTTGTTCAGGGACAGAACAACAGATTTTTACCTTGTCAGCTCAGACATTCCATCTTGCAACCTTTCGGTTACTAGTCCAACGCTCTAACCACCAGGCTACCTGCTGCCCCAACGTGTATGCTACTACTCTCTCTCTCTCTCTCTCTCTCTGAGGGAATGAAGGCTAAACACTAGGACTAAACAATAGGACTAACACTAGGACTAAACATGAAGACTAACACTAGGACTAAACATGAAGACTAACACTAGGACTAAACATTAAGACTAACATTAAGACTAACACTAGGACTAAACATTAGGACTAACATTAGGACTAAACACTAGGACTAAACACTAAGACTAAACACTAGGACTAACACTAGGACTAACACTAGGACTAACACTAGGACTTAAGACTAGGACTTAACACTAGGACTTAACACTAGGACTTAACACTAGGACTAACACTAGGACTTAACACTAGGACTAACACCAGGACTAAACATTACGACTAACATTAGGACTAAACACTAGGACTAAACACTAAGACTGAACACTAGGACTAAACACTAAGACCTAACACTAAGACTAACACTAGGACTAAACATTAGGACTAACATTAGGACTAAACACTAGGACTAAACACTAAGACTGAACACTAGGACTAAACACTAAGACCTAACACTAAGACTAACACTAGGACTAAACATTAGGACTAACATTAGGACTAAACACTAGGACTGAACACTAAGACTGAACACTAGGACTAAACACTAAGACCTAACACTAAGACTAACACTAGGACTAAACACTAAGACTAAACACTAGGACTAAACACTAGGACTAACACTAGGACTAACACTAGAACTAAACACTAGGACTAACACTAGGACTAACACTAGGACTAACACTAGGACTAACACTAGGACTTAACACTAGGACTAACACTAGGACTAACACTAAGACTAACACTAGAACTAAACATTAGGACTAACACTAAGACCTAACACTAGGACTAAACATTAGGACTAACATTAGGACTAAACACTAGGACTAAACACTAAGACTGAACACTATGACTAAACACTAAGACCTAACACTAGACTAACACTAAGACTAAACACTAAGACTAAACACTAGGACTTAACACTAGGACTAACACTAGGACTAACACTAAGACTAACACTAGAACTAAACATTAGGACTAACACTAAGACCTAACACTAGGACTAAACATTAGGACTAACATTAGGACTAAACACTAGGACTAAACACTAAGACTGAACACTAGGACTAAACACTAAGACCTAACACTAGACTAACACTAGGACTAAACACTAAGACTAAACACTAGGACTAACACTAGGACTTAACACTAGGACTAACACTAGGACTAACACTAGAACTAAACACTAGGACTAACACTAGGACTTAACACTAGGACTAACACTAGGACTAACACTAGGACTAACACTAGAACTAAACATTAGGACTAACATTAGGACTAACACTAGGACTAACAATAAGACTAACACTAGAACTAAACATTAGGACTAACATTAGGACTAACACTAGGACTTAACACTAGGACTAAACATTAAAACTAACATTAAGACTAACACTAGGACTAACATTAGGACTAAACACTAGGACTAAACATTAGGAATAACACTAGGACTAAACATTAGGACTAACATTAGGACTAAACACTAAGACTAACACTAGGACTAACACTAGGACTAACACTAGAACAAAACATTAGGACGAACACTAGGACCAAACACTAGGACTAAACACTAGGACTAAACAGTATGGCTAACTCAGGGTAAACTAGAGTCAACTAGCTGAGAGATATTGGACACAATCACTATAGTAACACAGGATGAAATTCCTCTGCCTGGTCTGTGATGTCATACCCTGCTGTGACTAGAGACCACACGTATCTGTTCTTCAGCCATCTCTCTGCATGTGTGGAGGGACAGAGAGAGGGGGTAGAGGGCAGAGAGGGGATAGAGGGGATAGAGGGGAGAGAGGGGATAGAGGGGAGAGAGATAGAGGGGATAGAGGGGAGAGAGATAGAGGGGAGAGAGGGGAGAGAGGGGAGAGAGATAGAGGGGAGAGAGATAAAGGGGATAGAGGGGAGAGAGGGGATAGAGGGGAGAGAGGGGATAGAGGGGAGAGAGATAGAGGGGAGAGAGGGGAGAGAGATAGAGGGGAGAGAGATAGAGAGGAGAGAGGGGATAGAGGGGAGAGAGATAGAGAGGAGAGAGGGGATAGAGGGGAGAGAGATATAGGGGATAGAGGGGAGAGAGATAGAAGGGATAGAGGGGATAGAGGGGAGAGAGATAGAAGGGATAGAGGGGAGAGAGATAGAGGGGATAGAGGGAAGAGAGATAGAGGGGAGAGAGGGGATAGAGGGAAGAGAGGGGAGAGAGGGGATAGAGGGGAGAGAGATAGAGGGGAGAGAGGGGAGAGAGATAGAGGGGAGAGAGATAGAGAGGAGAGAGGGGATAGAGGGGAGAGAGATAGAGAGGAGAGAGGGGATAGAGGGGAGAGAGATATAGGGGATAGAGGGGAGAGAGGGGATAGAGGGGAGAGAGATAGAAGGGATAGAGGGGATAGAGGGGAGAGAGATAGAAGGGATAGAGGGGAGAGAGATAGAGGGGATAGAGGGGAGAGAGATAGAGGGGAGAGAGGGGAGAGAGGGGATAGAGGGAAGAGAGGGGATAGAGAGGAGAGAGCGGAGAGAGATAGAGGGGAGAGAGGGAAGAGAGGGGAGAGAGGGGATAGAGGGGAGAGAGGGGATAGAGGGGAGAGAGGGGATAGAGAGGAGAGAGGGGGGAGAGAGGGGATAGAGTGGAGAGAGGGGAGAGAGGGGAGAGAGTTAGAGGGGAGAGAGGGGAGAGAGGGGAGAGAGATAGACGGGAGAGAGGGGAGAGAGGGGATAGAGGGAAGAGAGGGGA
The DNA here is from genome assembly GCF_965601325.2 of Salmo salar. NCBI lineage: Eukaryota > Metazoa > Chordata > Actinopteri > Salmoniformes > Salmonidae > Salmo > Salmo salar. The sequence goes on from NC_138300.1 coordinate 47,512,664, forward strand.
GAGAGGGGAGAGAGATAGAGGGGATAGAGGGAAGAGAGGGGAGAGAGGGGATAGAGGGGAGAGAGATAGAGGGGAGAGAGATAGAGGGGATAGAGGGGAGAGAGATAGAGGGGATAGAGGGAAGAGAGGGGAGAGAGGGGATAGAGGGGATAGAGGGGAGAGAGAGGAGAGAGGGGAGAGAGATAGAGGGGAGAGAGGGGATAGAGGGGAGAGAGGGGATAGAGGGGATAGAGATAGAGGGGAGACAGATAGAGGTGATAGGAGGAAGAGAGGGGAGAGAGGGGAGAAGGGGATAGAGGAGAGAGAGGGGATAGAGAGGAGAGAGGGGAGAGAGGGGATAGAGGGGAGAGAGATAGAGGGGAGAGATATAGAGGGGAGAGAGGGGAGAGAGGGTAGAGAGGGTAGAGAGATAGAGGGGATAGAGGGGAGAGAGATAGAGGGGAGAGAGATAGAGGGGAGAGAGATAGAGGGGAGAGAGATAGAGGGGAGAGAGGGGATAGAGGGAAGAGAGGGAAGAGAGGGGAGAGAGGGGAGAGAGATAGAGGGGATAGAGGAGATAGAGGGGAGAAAGGGGAGAGAAATAGAGGGGAGACAGATAGAGGGGATAGGAGGAAGAGAGGGGAGAGAGGGGAGAAAGGGGATAGAGGAGAGAGAGATAGAGGGGAGAGATATAGAGGGGAGAGAGATAGAGAGGAGAGAGGGGATAGAGGGGAGAGAGATAGAGAGGAGAGAGGGGATAGAGGGGAGAGAGGGTAGAGAGATAGAGGGGATAGAGGGGAGAGAGATAGAGGGGAGAGAGATAGAGGGGAGAGAGATAGAGTGGAGAGAGGGGATAGAGGGAAGAGAGGGGAGAGAGGGGAGAGAGATAGAGGGGATAGAGGAGATAGAGGGGAGAAAGGGGAGAGAGATAGAGGGGATAGAGGGGATAGAGGGAAGAGAGGGGAGAGAGATAGAGGGGATAGAGGGGAGAGAGATAGAGGGGATAGAGGGGAGAGAGATAGAGGGGAGAGAGGGGATAGAGGGAAGAGAGGGGAGAGAGATAGAGGGGATAGAGGGAAGAGAGGGGATAGAGGGAAGAGAGGGGAGAGAGATAGAGGGGATAGAGGGGAGAGAGATAGAGGGGAGAGAGGGGATAGAGGGAGAGAGATAGAGGGGAGAGAGGGGATAGAGGGAAGAGAGGGAGAGAGTGGAGGAGGGGAGAGAGATAGAGGGGATAGAGGAGATAGAGGGGAGAAGGGGAGAGAGATAGAGGAGATAGAGGGGATAGAGGAAGAGAAGGAGAGAGTGGAGAGAGGGGAGAGAGATAGAGGGGATAGAGGAGATAGAGGGGAGAAAGGGGAGAGAGATAGAGGGGATAGAGGAGATAGAGGGGAGAAAGGGGAGAGAGATAGAGGGGATAGAGGAGATAGAGGGGAGAAAGGGGAGAGAGATAGAGGGCGAAGTGAAGATCATCGCCCCTCCAGCTTCAGACAGTCTCAGTGTGTGTTGGTCTATTTTAGGTTTGACCTCAGATAACACAGAAAACCTGTGTGTGTGTGTGTGTGTGTGTGTGTGTGTGTGTGTGTGTGTGTGTGTGTGTGTGTGTGTGTGTGTGTGTGTGTGTGTGTGTGTGTGTGTGTGTCAGATGAGACTGGTGGGAGGAGCTATACTGGCTCATTGTAATGGTTGGAATGGAATAAATGGAACAGAGTCAAACACATCAAACACATGGAAACCATGTTTGACGTTCCATTTATTCCATTCCAGCTATTACAATGAGCCCATTCTCCTATAGAATATCCCAGCAGCCTCCTCTGGTGTGTGTGTGTGTGGTGTGTGTGTGTGTGTGTGTGTGTGTGTGTGTGTGTGTGTGTGTGTGTGTGTGTGTGTGTGTGTGTGTGTGTGTGTGTGTGTGTGTGTGTGTTCAGTAAAAACCTGTTTTCTGAGAGGCCCTTTTGTTTTCCCTAATGGCCTGGCAGGAAGCTGTTAGATCTGGTAAAGGTTATATGTATGATACATAATATCCTCTAAACGGGAGACGCAGGGAGATCAATATCTCTATAGGTCACATGTCTAAGCAGGGGGAAATCAATGCTGCTTTTATGGCTCTCGTATTGGGTGGAGAAACGCAAGGTGGACGATTTCTCTCAGGCCTGCCGTGTGGACGTGAGTGTGTGTGTGTGTGTGTGTGTGACATATAATGCGTGTGAGCAACACCTTGACAGCCTTCTCAATACAGACAGACAGACAGACAGACAGACAGACAGACAGACAGACAGACAGACAGACAGACAGACAGACAGACAGACAGACAGACAGACAGACAGACAGACAGACAGACAGACAGACAGATGACATTTCAATCTCAGCCATTCACAGAGACAAATCTACCCTACTTATGAGCTGCTGTAGAAACCTGCTTTTCCACTTGATCAAGGAAACGACAGTCTCACCCAGTGTCAGGGAGGAAACAACAGTCTCACACAGCGTCAGGGAGGAAACGACAGTCTCACACAGCGTCAGGGAGAATTGATCAAGGAAACGACAGTCTCACCCAGCGTCACGGAGGAAACGACAGTCTCACACAGCGTCAGGGAGGAAACGACAGTCTCACACAGCGTCAGGGAGGAAACGACAGTCTCACACAGCGTCAGGGAGGAAACGACAGTCTCACACAGCGTCAGGGAGGAAACGACAGTCTCACACAGCGTCAGGGAGGAAACGACAGTCTCACACAGCGTCAGGGAGGAAACGACAGTCTCACCCAGCATCAGGGAGGAAACAACAGTCTCACCCAGTGCCAGGAACAATTGATAAAGGAAACGTCAGTGGAGGAAACAACTCTGAAGTCTGAATGTTCTACACATCAACACACACCAACAACACTGGCAGCTGGGACTCAGAGCTAAAAATACCACACCTGCTATTTGTACCAACACCTTCAGCTCCTTAAACTATGTTTCTTCTCTCCACAAGCCGAAACAAATGATCATGAGGAACAGATACCTATATTCTCTTCACTCACGCTTTCATTACATTTAGTTTGTCTTTGTTTTTCTCTCAACAGAGGATCTAACCATTATTCTATTTCTCTCTCTGTATTTCTCTCTCTCTGTATTTCTCTCTCTCTGTATTTCTCTCTCTCTCTGTATTTCTCTCTCTCTGTATTTCTCTCTCTCTCTCTGTATTTCTCCTCTCTCTGTATTTCTCTCTCTCTCTCTCTCTGTATTTCTCTCTCTCTCTCTGTATTTCTCTCTCTCTCTCTGTATTTCTCTCTCTCTCTCTCTGTAATTCTCTCTCTCTCTCTGTATTTCTCTCTCTCTCTGTATTTCTCTCTCTCTCTCTGTATTTCTCTCTCTCTGTATTTCTCTCTCTGTATTTCTCTCTCTCTCTCTGTATTTCTCTCTCTCTCTGCATTTCTCTCTCTCTCTGTATTTCTCTCTCTCTCTCTGTATTTCTCTCTCTCTCTGTATTTCTCTCTCTCTCTGTATTTCTCTCTCTCTCTGTATTTCTCTCTCTCTCTGTATTTATCTCTCTGTATTTCTCTCTCTCTCTCTGTATTTCCCTCTCTCTCTGTATTTCTCTCCCTCTTCTGTATTCCCCCCGCCCGCTTCAGTCTTACCTGCGGAACACTGGTCCTCGTCCGCTCCGTTCTCGCAGTCCCTTTCGCCGTCACATCTCCATGACAACGAGACACACTTGCTGGTTGACCCCCCACAGTCAAACTTCTCAGGTGGGCACGTCTGTCGACCTATCAGTGGAGGGAGGGAGAGAGTGACAGCGAGAGAGAGATAGAGAGACAACACAGTCAGTCAATGAAACAGTCAGATAACACACACACACACACACACACACACACACACACACACACACACACACACACACACACACACACACACACACACACACAACACACACACACACACACACTCAAACATGAACATAAACATACACACACAGCGTTCCTTCCAGTGAAACCGAGTGGAGCAGCGTTCTGAGGCTCTGCATCTCAGTGCTAGAGGCGTCACTACAGACCCTGGTCCGATCCCGGGCTGTATCATAACCGGCCGTGATCAGGAGACCCATAGGGTGGTGCACAATTGGCCCAGCGTCGTCCGGGTTAGGGCAGGGTTTGGCCGGGGTAGGCCGTCATTGTAAAAAAAGAATTTGTTCTTAATGTTGGGGCTAGGGGGCAGTATTGAGAATTTTGAAAAAAATATGTGCTCATTTTTAACTGCCTCCTACACCAACTCAGAAGCTAGGATATGCATATTATTAACAGATTTGGATAGAAAACACTCTGAATTTTCTAAAACTGTTTGAATGGTGTCTGTAAGTATAACAAAACTCATATGGCAGGCAAAAACCTGAGAAAAATACAAGCAGGAAATGAGAATTTTGTGGCTGTACTATTTTCGAGTCATTGCTAATAGATCACATAGTGACAAAGGATTCATTTTGCACTTCCTACGGCTTCCACTAGATGTCAACGATCTTTATAAAGTTGTTTGAAGCGTCTATGATGAACAGAGACCGGATGACAAGGAAGGGAAGTTGACGTCCCTGGGATGTCGTCACTTCATTATTGCGCACACATGCGCGTTCATGTGAGGCGAGACATTTTTCTAAACGTTTTTCAAGACACAGGAGAGGTCGGGTTGAAATATTACTGATCTTTCACGTTAAAAATGGCCCTAAAGATTGATGCTAAACAACGTTTGACATGTTTGAACGAACGTAAATATATATATTTTTTAACTTTTCGTGGTGACTTTTCCCTCCCCCGCCCTACATTTTGAGGAGCCTACTGAACGCGCTAACAACATGGAACAACTTGGAGTTATTTGGACATAAATTATGAACTTTGTCGAAAGAAACCACATTTGTTGTGGACCTGGGATCCCTGGAAGTGCCTTCTGATGAAGATAATCAAAGTAAGGGAATATTTACAATAGTATTATTGATATTAGATGGTTCCAAGATGGTGCTAACCTGTATAGCCTAGCCTATTGTTCTTAGCATAGCACCCCGTTTATTGCAAAGTGTGATTTCCCAGTAAAGTTATTTTGAAATCTGGCAATGCGGTAGCATTTACGAGATGTTAATCTATAATTCTTTGAATGACAATATTATAATTTACCAATGTTTTCGAATAGTAATTTTGTAAATTGTAACGCTGATTCACCGGAAGCATTTGAGGGAAATTTTATTTTGAATTTCACCGCCACTGTAAAATGCTGTTTTTGGATATAAATATGAACTTGATGGAACAAAAAAATGCATGTATTGTATAACATAATGTCCTAGGAGTGTCATCTGATGAAGATTGTCAAAGGTTAGTGCATAATTTTAGCTGGTTTTCTGCTTTTGGTGACGCCTGTCTTTGAATTGACAAAACATTACACACAGCTATTTTCAATGTACTCTCCTAACATAACCTAACTTCATGCTTTCGCCGTAAAGCCTCTTTGAAATCGGACAATGTGGTTGGATTTAGGAGATGTTTATCTTTCAAATGGTGAAAAATAGTTGATTGTTTGAGAAATTGAAATTATTAGATCCTTGCAGTTTTGAATTTCCCGCCATGGTATCTTGTCAATAAATCCCGTTAGCGGGATCAGAGCGGGAAGGGGTCCTCTAGAGGTTAACTGACTTGCCTAGTTAAATAAAGGTTAAATTAAACAAAAATACAATTAAGAAAGTATACCATTGTATCCTAGATTACATACTACCCTTCTCCCTCCCCCCACCCTCCATCCCCTCTCCACTCCTCCCCCGTTCCCAGCCAGAGAGGGCCCAATAGGACTACATTCTAGATAACATTACACACAGTGTCAAACGCTGCTCCATCAATTATACATTTTAGACTGCCACTGGCTGGCAACGCACCCAGCAACCCGCCATAGCAACCCCCCAGATCAATATATTGTGCCTGCTGTGAGATTATTTCATATTAAAAAAAAGTCATTTCTTTTTTATTTTACATGATATTTTTTCAATGTTCGAGGGTCCTGGTGGGGGATAGACTGAGACTGTGTCTTAAATGACACCCTGTTCCCTATATAATGCACTACTTTAGACCAGGGCCCATATAAGGAATAATGTTGGTGTCCAAAATGGCACCATATTCCCTATATAATGCATATTGAGTGCCATTTTGGTGCTTATTTTTCTGTGCGTGTTTCAGCAGTGTAAGTGTTGCCAGGTTTTGTTCTATTCAGGTTCTGTTTGGTGACTTTGGGTTTAGGTAGGAATTGCCTTAGAGAAGCTGGCTTCTCATTCCTTTCTTCTCTTGGCCGGGCTCTATCACTTCATCTGGGTTCTCAGTGAATGGCTGGGTCTCACGTGAGCAGGTTTTAAATGTGTCTACTTTAAAATGTGTTTTTTGTTTTGCGTTTCAGGAACCAAAATGGAGTCTCTTCCTAAAATCCCATTTAACCATCAGAAGATGGGAGATGAGGAGCTGTGTGTGTGTCGGGGGGGGGGGGGGTTAAATAAAGGTTAAATAAAAAAATATATATATAGTATGTTCTGCTTCAATCTGTGGAGGCACTGACGCATCTTGGAGGATGCAGTTTATCTCCTCAATGCATCACTGACTGTAGTGACAACCAACAGGCTAAATAAACCACAGAAGAAAGGCACTACATCCATTGAGGTTTATACAGTACAATAGAGGGATTATTACTCATAGTCAATAACATAGTTGGCATAATGTACAAGACCCAAGGTTGGGAAACGAGCCGGGTTGCTAGTATGTTTCTGCTTTAGCCAATTTGTTGCATTATTGGCAACGGTGTACCAGTAGCTTAGAATGCAGAACAGTCTGGAAGCCAAGGAAGTCAGACCCTCTTGGTAATTCCCTGCCAGCTGATGGTATCATTAAACTGGAGATGAAAGTTGTCTTCAGGAAGGTTTCCTCTTGTCTCCTTCTGAAGGTCAGTGTTGAGCAGTGTTGGAACCTCAGGGACCTCATTGGATTTCTCTCTCTCCCTCTTTACCTCCCTCCCTCTTTACCCCCTCCCTCTTTACCCCTCTCTCTCTCGCTCTCTCTTTCTTTACCTCTCTCTCTTTACCTCTCTCTGTCTCTGTACCCCTCTCTTTCACTCTCTGTACCTTTCTCTCTTTACCTCTCTATATGTCTCTCCCTCTCTCTGTCTCCTTATCAGTAAGTGCTCACAGGTAGGCCTAGTGCAGTGTTGCAGACTGTGTAAGGTATATTGACAGGCTTATCGACAGTATTTTGGACTGAGATCATAGTTACTCCGTGACTCCTCCTTCATGACTTTCATCTCACACAACTTTTTGAAGGTGGTTACCTAAAGCAGGAACACACATTGCGTAAGGCACACACACCCATCGTTACACACATACATTGTAACACACATACGTCGTAACACACTCACGTCGTAACACACTCACGTCGTAACACACACAGACAAGCAAAATACACTCACTCACACGCACGCACGCACAAACACCCACACCCACCCACCCACACACACACACACACACACACACACACACACACACACACACACACACACACACACACACACACACACACACACACACACACAACACACACACACACACACACACACACACACACACACACACACACACACACACACACACACACACACTCCTCCCACCTACACGCCAATCATCTCCACTCTCTCTGTTAAAAACCTTGATCAGAGGTCCTCTACTCAGCTGGGCATTCATTGCTCTTTAGCTGAATTAATACAGCAGCCTGACTTTGTAAGATATTAATATTTAATCAGCTCTGTTCTGACACGGCGAGGCACAGAGGTAAAACACAGTGACCAGCTAACAACCAGCAACTACCTACTCGGCCTACAGTCGCTAAAGTGGTCTTCCTGTCTGGGTTGGCGCCCCCCCCTTGGGTTGTGCCGTGGCGGAGATCTTTGTGGGCTATACTCGGCCTTGTCTCAGGATGGAAAGTTGGTGGTTGAAGGTATCCCTCTAGTGGTGTGGGGGCTGTGCTTTGGCAAAGTGGGTGGGGTTATATCCTGCCTGTTTGGCCCAGTCCGGGGGTATCGTTGGATGGGGCCACAGTGTCTCCTGACCCCTCCTGTCTCAGCCTCCAGTATTTATGCTGCAGTAGTTTATGTGTCGGGGGGCTAAGGTCAGTCTGTTATACCTGGAGGATTTCTCCTGTCTTATCCGGTGTCCTGTGTGAACTTAAGTATGCTCTCTCTAATTCTCTCTTTCTTTCTCTCTCTCTGAGGACGTGAGCCCTAGGACCATGCCTCAGGACTACCTGGCATGATGACTCCTTGCTGTCCCCAGTCCACCTGGCCGTGCTGCTGCTCCAGTTTCAACTGTTCTGCCTGTGGCTAAGGAACCCTGACCTGTTCACCGGGCGTGCTACCTGTCCCAGACCTGCTGTTTTCAACTCTCTAGAGACAGCAGGAGCGGTAGAGATACTCTCAATGATCGGCTATGAAAAGCCAACTGACATTTACTCCTGAGGTGCTGACTTGTTGCACCCTCGACAACTACTGTGATTATTATTATTTGACCATGCTGGTCATTTATGAACATTTGAACATCTTGGCCATATTCTGTTATAATCTCCACCCTGCACAGCCAGAAGAGGACTGGCCACCCCTCATAGCCTGGTTCCTCTCTAGGTTTCTGCCTTTCTCGGGAGTTTTTCCTAGCCACCATGCTTCTACACCTGCATTGCTTGCTGTTTGATTTACAGCAAATAACACTGAAGGAGAGCCAGAGATCTCAGGAGAATTGTTGGTGGGTGTGGTGGTGGTGGTGGAGGTGGTGGTGGGATTGGTGGTGGTATGATTGGTGGTGGGTGTGGTGGTGTTGGTGGGTGTTGGTGGTGGTGGGTGTTGGTGTTGGTGGGTGTTGGTGGGTGTGGTGGTGGTGGGTGTGGTGGTGGGTGTGGTGTTGGTGGGTGTTGGTGGGTGTGGTGGTGGTGGGTGTGGTGGATGTGGTGGTGGGTGTGGTGGTGGTGGGTGTTGGGTGTGGTGGTGAGTGTGGTGGTGGGTGTTGGTGGTGGTGGGTGTGGTGGTGTTGGGTGTGGTGGTGGTGGTGGGGTGTGGTGGTGGGGTGTGGTGGTGGTGATGGTGGTGTTGGTGGGTGTGGTGGTGGTGGTGGGTGTGGTGGTGGTGGTGGTGGATGTAGTGGTGGTGTTGGTGGTGGTGGGTGTGGTGGGTGGGTGTGGTGGTGGGTGGTGGTGAATGTGGTGGTGGGTGTGGTGGTGGGTGTTGGTGGTGGTGTTGGTGGTGGTGGTGAATGTGGTGGTGGGTGTGGTGGTGGGTGTTGGTGTTGGTGTTGGTGGTGGATGTGGTGGTGGGTGTGGTGGTGTTTTGTTATTTGACCCACGTTCTCAGACTAAGCATCTATTATGAGTGGGGTAGAAGGGCGGAGTATGCGCTTGTATGCTAATGCACTTTTGATTAACTGCCTCCCTAATTCCCTTTCACAGGAAAGGGAGGAGAGCAGAGTTGCATATCATAGATAGCCCAACATCCACACCCACACGCATGCACACATCCATGACGAATGAACACACACACAACGAATGAACAAACCCACACACAACCTATGTCCATCTGTTGCTCTGGGCCTCGGCTAAAACGACTGTCCCTAGTGATTGATTCAGATAGCTCATAAGCCACTGGGCTAATGTAAAGATCATACATTTGCTGTTTGGCGTCTGTGTGTATGTATGAGGACAGAGAAGGAGAGTAGAGGACGGTGGTATGAGGTATAAAGTCACTGTCACACCACACTGTATGGATGTCATCACAGAGTGAGAGGGTGGACTCAATGGTTCTGTGATTATGGTGGGATGGATGATGGAGTCTAACATGGGGAGCAGCGCTGCCTGGTAATCATGCTACACACACACACACTCTCACACACACACACACACACACACACACACACACACACACACACACACACACACACACACACACACACACACACACACACACACACACACACACACACACACACACACACACACACACACGCACCCAGGGCAGGGAGAGGAAAGGATGCATGACTACAACAAAAAGCAGGTTTGTTTTATGTTGTAAAACAAAGCAATATAACTAAGTGAAGAATCCATTCAATAATGTTTCCTTTCCTACAGGCTGCAGTAACAACAGACTACCTCACAGCCATTGAAAAGCAGAATATCTTCATTATTCTAAACTGCCTCAGAAAATCCATTCAATTAGGTTCACTGACCAGTCATCCTGCATAAAACAGTGCATATCCCTATCATGAGTAGAACAGGCTCAGTGATAATGGAAAGTATAATGGGAAGTTGTTTATTTGATAGCGAGAGATACTGTAGCTACTACACTGGTCATGTTTTAATGCTGCGACAGGTAATCAATTAGGCCTAGGATAATGTGTGGGTTATAAACAGGTGATAGTCTGTGAATTAGGATAGTTAAACAGAAGTTTCAGCCTCAGGGATGAGGCGTGATGGTGTGATAAACACAGTGGCTGAAGTGGCAGTATGCGCACTGTAAACTTTTATCATATAGATAGCAGTAAAACTAAGACCTGTACAGTCCTCTCAATCAATCAAACACTGCAGCACTGCCTCTACCTGGGTTCGAAATGGCACCATCAAATCAAATGGATTCATCACATACACAGTTTACACCAGGTACACAAGGTGCATCAAAATGGTTATGTGCTAGCTCACTCAACAATGTAGTACATTAATCAATAATCAATAACAACAATGAAGCCTAGGGTTCTGGTCAAAAGTAGTGCACTACATCGGGAATAGGGTGTGATTTGAGATGCAGTCTCTGTCTGCTACGACGGAATCTCTACACAATGATCGACGGAACGATCCAGTGAGATGCCTTAAAGTTTGAAAAGCCCTGGGGAAGAGATGAAAGGAGAGGAAAGGAGAGAGGGAGAGAGAGAAAGAAAAAACAGGTGAGAGAAACAGGACTTGGAGAGAGGGACAGAGAAAGAGTTTAAAAAAAAGGATAGATGAAGAAAAAGGGAGAGGGGGAACACTATGTAAAGAGAAACGGACAGAAAGAGAACATGGATAGAAGTAGATGAAATCACAGGTAGGGACAGAGAGAAAACAATAGAGTGGGAGTTTGTGGTCGGATGACCAGAAGAGATGGTGTCTAGAGGGGGTAATATGTGTGCCGTCTCCCCCTGCCTGCCCTTCCTCCCTGCTGTGTGGGCCTAAACTCCCCTGCATCTCTCCCACACTCAGACTGGCTGAGTGAGTGAGATTTACTGCTTCATTAGCCTACGCTAACACAAACACACCCCACACCATGAATTATACATACACCAACACAATGGATGGATAGATGGATGGATGAATTATACATACACCAACACAATGGATGGATAGATGGATGGATGAATTATACATACACCAACACAATGGATGGATAGATGGATGGATGAATTATACATACACCAACACAATGGATGGATAGATGGATGGATGAATTATACATACACCAACACAATGGATGGATAGATGGATGGATGAATTATACATACACCAACACAATGGATGGATAGATGGATGGATGAATTATACATACACCAACACAATGGATGGATAGATGGATGGATGAATTATACATTCGCCAACACAATGGATGGATAGATGGATGGATGAATTATACATTCGCCAACACAATGGATGGATAGATGGATGGATGAATTATACATACACCAACACAATGGATGGATAGATGGATGGATGAATTATACATTCGCCAACACAATGGATGGATAGATGGATGGATGAATTATACATTCGCCAACACAATGGATGGATAGATGGATGGATGGATGAATTATACATACACCGTCACAACAGATGGAGAGATGGACAGATGAATTATACATACACCAACACAATGGATGGATAGATGGATGGATGGATGAATTATACATACACCGTCACAACAGATGGAGAGATGGACACATGAATATTACATACACCAACACAATGGATGGATAGATGGATGGATGAATTATACATACACCGTCACAACAGATGGATAGATGGATGGATGAATTATACATACACCAACACAATGGATGGATAGATGGATGGATGGATGAATTATACATACACCGTCACAACAGATGGAGAGATGGACACATGAATTATACATACACCGTCACAACAGATGGACAGATGAATTATACATACACCAACACAATGGATGGATAGATGGATGGATGAATTATGCATACACCGTCACAACAGATGGATAGATGGTTGGATGAATTATGCATACACCGTCACAACAGATGGATGGATGAATTATACATACACCAACACAACGGATGGATGGATGGATAGAGAGAGAGACAGATGAGGGAGAGAGAGACAGAAAGAGAGGGAAAGAGAGAGCAAAAAGGGAAGAGAGGAGAGAAGGAGAGAAAGAGCGAGAGAGAGGAGATATACATAATGAACGGGAGAGAGAGAGGAGATATGTATATAATGAACGGGAGAGAGAAGCTGGAGGGAGAGAAGGAGAGAGAGAGGTATGTAATGAACAGGAAAGAGAGAGGCTGGAGGGAGAGAAGGAGAGAAAGAGCGAGAGAGAAGAGATATGTACATAATGAATGGAAGAGAGAGAAGCTGGAGGGAGAGAAGGAGAGAGAGAGAGAGAGAGAGAGAGAGGAGATAGATACATAATGAAGCTGTGAGAGAGAGGCTGGAGGGAGAGAAGGAGCTGGTCCTGGGGATCTGTTCACAAACACAAACAGACCCACAGAGCCCCAGGACAGCAGCACAATTAGACCCAACCAAATCATGAGAAAACAAAAAGATAATTACTTGACACATTGGAAAGAATTAACAAAAAAATAGAGCAAACTAGAATGCTATTTGGCCCTAAATAGAGAGTACACAGTGGCAGAATACCTGACCACTGTGACTGACCCAAACTTAAGGAATGCTTTGACTATGTACAGACTCAGTGAGCATAGCCTTGCTATTGAGAAAGGCCGCCGTAGGCAGACATGGCTCTCAAGAGAAGACAGGCTATGTGCATACTGCCCACAAAATGAGGTGGAAACTGAGCTGCACTTCCTAACCTCCTGCCCCAATGTATGACCATATTAGAGAGACATATTTCCCTCAGATTACACAGATCCACAAAGAATTCAAAAACAAACTCCCATATCTACTGGGTGAAATACCACAGTGTGCCATCACAGCAGCAAGATTTGTGACCTGTTGCCACAAGAAAAGGGCAACAAATGTAGAACAAACACCATTGTAAATATAACCCATATTTATGCTTATTTATTTTCCCTTGTGTACTTTAACCATTTGTACATTGTTACAACACTGTATATATACATAATATGACATTTGTAATGTCTTTATTCTTTTGAAACTTCTGTATGTGTCACGTTCACTGTCTTCAAACTCCCTGTCGTAAATAAGCCAAGGCGCAACGTGCATTGAATTCCACATCCTTTCATCGAAGTGAAACCAAAAACAATACAGAAAGGAAACGGAACATGACATTCTGGGCTGCTCGCAGGCAGTTACACAAAAACAAGATCCCACAATCACAGGTGGGAAAAGGGCTGCCTAAGTATGATCCCCAATCAAAGACAACGATAGACAGCTGCCTCTGATTGGGGACCATACCCGGCCAAACAAAGAAATAAGAAAACTAGATTGCCCACACAAATCATACCCTGACCTGACCAAATAGAGAAATAGAAAGGCTCTCTATGGTCAGGGCGTGAGAGTATGTGTAATGTTTACTGTTAATTTACATTTTTCTTTCACTTTAGTATATTATCTACCTCACTTGTTTTGGCAATGTTAACACATGTTTCCCATGCCAATAAAGCCCCTTGAATTGAATTGAATTGAGAGAGAGCGAGAGCGAGAGAAGAGATAGGTACATAATGACGGGGAGAGAGAGAGGCTGGAGTAAGAGAAGGAGAGAGAGAGCGAGAGCGAGAGAGAGAGAGAGAGAGAAGAGATAGGTACATAATGACGGGGAGAGAGGGGGGCTGGAGTAAGAGAAGGAGAGAGAGAGAGAGAGTGAGAGCGAGAGAGAGAGAGAGTGAAGAGATAGGTACATAATGACGGGGAGAGAGAGGGACTGGAGTAAGAGAAGGAGAGAGAGAGCGAGAGAGAGAGAGAGAGAGAGTGAAGAGATAGGTACATAATGACGGGGAGAGAGAGGGGCTGGAGTAAGAGAAGGAGAGAGAGAGCGAGAGCGAGAGAGAGAGAGAGAGAGAGAAGAGAGGTGCATAATGACGGGGAGAGAGAGAGGCTGGAGTAAGAGAAGGAGAGAGAGAGCGAGAGAGAGAGAGAGAGAGTGAAGAGATAGGTACATAATGACGGGGAGAGAGAGGGGCTGGAGTAAGAGAAGGAGAGAGAGAGCAAGAGCGAGAGAGAAAGAAGAGATAGGTACATAATGACGGGGAGAGAGAGAGGCTGGAGTAAGAGAAGGAGAGAGAGAGCGAGAGAGAGAGAGAGAGAGTGAAGAGATAGGTACATAATGACGGGGAGAGAGGGGGGCTGGAGTAAGAGAAGGAGAGAGAGAGAGAGAAAAGAGGGAAAGAAAAAGAAGGAGGGATGGAGGTAGGTTGTATGGGGTCAGACCCTGCGGGGTCACAGACTGAGGAATATCAATGAGACTAGCAGAGGTTAAACTCAAGTCACCTGAGGGCTGACGAATGAACAACACACACACCAACACAGATGCCTGCTTCCTACATACAAGCACACAAACCGCCAGACAAGCATTCCCCAGTGGCCTCTTTGACCTACTCCCCCTTGACACACATTGAAATATAGGGCACACACACACGACAGCAATCCTATAATTTACGGATCAATAGGCTCAAACATGATTTAATTAAACATTCCCCCCGAGTTACTGCGAACCTCATACACACACACACACACACACCACACACACACACACACACACAAACACACACACACACACGCACACACCGCACAATGGTGTACTGCAAACCTCCAAAGGTTTGTCCTAATCCCCACAGTGATGGAAAAGATCACTCTGATGTTAACACTTCAAAGATACTATGAATGATGTTTACACTTTAAGGATACTATGAATATATTACTCTGATGTTTATACTTTAAGGATACTATGAATATATTACTCTGATGTTTACACTTTAAGGATACTATGAATATATTACTCTGATGTTTACACTTTAAGGATACTATGAATATATTACTCTGACTTGTAGACTTTAAGGATACTATGAATATATTACTCTGATGTTAACACTTTAAGGATACTATGAATATATTACTCTGATGTTTACACTTTAAGGATACTATGAATATATTACTCTGGTGTTAACACTTTAAGGATACTATGAATATATTACTCTGATGTTTACACTTTAAAGATACTATGAATATATTACTCTGATGTTAACACTTTAAGGATACTATGAATATATTACTCTGACTTGTAGATTAAGGATACTATGAATATATTACTCTGATGTTTACACTTTAAGGATACTATGAATATATTACTCTGATGTTTACACTTTAAGGATACTATGAATATATTACTCTGACTTGTAGACTTTAAGGATACTATGAATATATTACTCTGATGTTTACACTTTAAGGATACTATGAATATATTACTCTGATGTTTACACTTTAAGGATACTATGAATATATTACTCTGATGTTAATACTTTACTGATACTACAAATATATTACTCTGATGTTTACACATTAAGGATACTATGAATATATTACTCTGACTTGTAGACTTTAAGGATACTATGAATATATTACTCTGATGTTTACACTTTAAGGATACTATGAATATATTACTCTGATGTTTACACTTTAAGGATACTATGAATATATTACTCTGATGTTTACACTTTAAGGATACTATGAATATATTACTCTGACTTGTAGACTTTAAGGATACTATGAATATATTACTCTGATGTTTACACTTTAAGGATACTATGAATATATTACTCTGATGTTTACACTTTAAGGATACTATGAATATATTACTCTGATGTTAATACTTTACTGATACTACAAATATATTACTCTGATGTTTACACATTAAGGATACTATGAATATATTACTCTGACTTGTAGACTTTAAGGATACTATGAATATATTACTCTGATGTTTACACTTTAAGGATACTATGAATATATTACTCTGATGTTTACACTTTAAGGATACTATGAATATATTACTCTGATGTTTACACTTTAAGGATACTATGAATATATTACTCTGACTTGTAGACTTTAAGGATACTATGAATATATTACTCTGATGTTTACACTTTAAGGATACTATGAATATATTACTCTGATGTTTACACTTTAAGGATACTATGAATATATTACTCTGATGTTTACACTTTAAGGATACTATGAATATATTACTCTGATGTTTACACTTTAAAGATACTATGAATATATTACTCTGATGTTTACACTTTAAGGATACTATGAATATATTACTCTGACTTGTAGACTTTAAGGATACTAGGAATATATTACTCTGATGTTTACACTTTAAGGATTCTATGAATATATTACTCTGATTTTTACACTTTAAGGATACTATGAATATATTACTCTGATGTTTACACTTTAAGGACACTATGAATATATTACTCTGATGTTAATACTTTACTGATACTACAAATATATTACTCTGATGTTTACACATTAAGGATACTATGAATATATTACTCTGACTTGTAGACTTTAACCTGTTGGGGATAGGGGGCAGTATTTGCACGGCCGGATAAAAAACGTACCCGATTTAATCTGGTTACTACTCCTGCCCAGTAACTAGAATATGCATATAATTGTTTGATTTGGATAGAAAACACCCTAAAGTTTCTAAAACTGTTTGAATGGTGTCTGTGAGTATAACAGAACTCATTTGGCAGGCCAAAACCTGAGAAAATTCCAAACAGGAAGCGCTCTCTCTGACTTTTTCTTGGCCTTCTTGATCATCTCTAACCAAAACAGGGGATCTCTGGCATGACGTGACATTTTCTAATGCTCCCATAGGCTCTCAGAAGGCGCCAGAACGATGAATGGTGGCTTTGCAGGCCCTGGCTGAAAAACATTAGCGCATTTTGTAAGTGGTCGATCTGAGGACAATGAGACTGGAGGCGCGTGCACGAGCCGACACCATGTTAACTTTCTCTCTCTTTGAACGAAAACAACGACTCCCGGTCGGAATATTATCACTTTTTTACGAGAAAAATAGCATAAAAATTGATTTTAAACAGCGTTTGACATGCTTCGAAGTACGGTAATGGAATATTTTGAAATCTTTTGTCATGAAACGCGTCGGGCGCGTCACCCTTCTTTACCCTTCGGATAGTGTCTTGAACGCACGAACAAAACGCCGCTATTTGGATATAACTATGGATTATTTGGAACCAAACCAACATTTGTTATTGAAGTAGAAGTCCTGGGAGTGCATTCTGACGAAGAACAGCAAAGGTAATCGAACTTTTCTAATAGTAAATCGGAGTTTGGTGAGTACCACACTTGGTGGGTGTCAAAATAGCTAGCCTGTGATGGCCGGGCTATCTACTCAGAATATTGCAAAATGTGCTTTCACCGAAAAGCTATTTTAAAATCGGACATAGCCAGTGCATAAAGGAGTTCTGTATCTATAATTCTTAAAATAATTGTTATGTTTTTTGTGAACGTTTATCGTGAGTAATTTAGTAAATTCACCGGAAGTGTTCGGTGGGAATGCTAGTCACATGCTAGTCACATGCTAATGTAAAAAGCTGGTTTTTGATATAAATATGAACTTGATTGAACAAAACATGCATGTATTGTATAACATAATGTCCTAGGTTTGTCATCTGATGAAGATCATCAAAGGTTAGTGCTGTATTTAGCTGTGGTTTGGGTTTATGTGACATTATATGCTAGCTTGAAAAATGGGTGTCTGATTATTTCTGGCTGGGTACTCTGCTGACATAATCTAATGTTTTGCTTTCGTTGTAAAGCCTTTTTGAAATCGGACAGTGTGGTTAGATTAACGAGATTCTTGTCTTTAAAATGGTGTAAAATAGTCATATGTTTGAGAAATTGAAGTAATAGCATTTCTAAGGTATTTGAATATCGTGCCACGGGATTACACTGGCTGTTGAGTAGGTGGGACGCAAGCGTCCCACTGGCCTAGAGAGGTTAAGGATACTATGAATATATTACTCTGATGTTTACACATTAAGGATACTATGAATATATTACTCTGACTTGTAGACTTTAAGGATACTATGAATATATTACTCTGATGTTTACACTTTAAGGATACTATGAATATATTACTCTGATGTTTACACTTTAAGGATACTATGAATATATTACTCTGATGTTTACACTTTAAGGATACTATGAATATATTAATCTGATTTTTACACTTTAAGGATACTATAAATATATTACTCTGATGTTTACACTTGAAGGATACTATGAATATATTACTCTGATGTTTACACTTTAAGGTTACTATGAATATATTACTCTGATGTTTACACTTTAAGGATACTATGAATATATTACTCTGATGTTTACACTTTAAGGATACTATGAATATATTACTCTGAT
The DNA here is from genome assembly GCF_965601325.2 of Salmo salar. Classification (NCBI taxonomy): domain Eukaryota; kingdom Metazoa; phylum Chordata; class Actinopteri; order Salmoniformes; family Salmonidae; genus Salmo; species Salmo salar. The sequence continues at coordinate 47,531,307 of NC_138300.1, forward strand.
GTTTACACTTTAAAGATACTATGAATATATTACTCTGATGTTTACACTTTAAGGATACTATGAATATATTACTCTGACTTGTAGACTTTAAGGATACTAGGAATATATTACTCTGATGTTTACACTTTAAGGATTCTATGAATATATTACTCTGATTTTTACACTTTAAGGATACTATGAATATATTACTCTGATGTTTACACTTTAAGGATACTATGAATATATTACTCTGATGTTTACACTTTAAGGATACTATGAATATATTACTCTGATGTTTACACTTTAAGGATACTATGAATATATTAATCAGATTTTTACACTTTAAGGATTCTATGAATATATTACTCTGATGTTTACACTTGAAGGATACTATGAATATATTACTCTGATGTTTACACTTTAAGGATACTATGAATATATTACTCTGACTTGTAGACATTAAGTATACTATGAATATATTACTCTGATGTTTACACATTAAGGATACTATGAATATATTACTCTGACTTGTAGACTTTAAGGATACTATGAATATATTACTCTGATGTTTACACTTTAAGGATACTATGAATATATTACTCTGATGTTTACACTTTAAGGATACTATGAATATATTACTCTGATGTTTACACTTTAAGGATACTATGAATACATTAATCTGATTTTTACACTTTAAGGATACTATGAATATATGACTCTGATGTTTACACTTTAAGGATACTATGAATATATTACTCTGACTTGTAGACTTTAAGGATACTATGAATATATTACTCTGATGTTTACACTTTAAGGTTACTATGAATATATTACTCTGATGTTTACACTTTAAGGATACTATGAATATATTACTCTGATGTTTACACTTTAAGGATACTATGAATATATTACTCTGATGTTTACACTTTAAAGATACTATGAATATATTACTCTGATGTTTACACTTTAAGGATACTATGAATATATTACTCTGACTTGTAGACTTTAAGGATACTAGGAATATATTACTCTGATGTTTACACTTTAAGGATACTATGAATATATTACTCTGATGTTTACACTTTAAGGATACTATGAATATATTAATCTGATTTTTACACTTTAAGGATTCTATGAATATATTACTCTGATGTTTACACTTTAAGGATACTATGAATATATTACTCTGATGTTTACACTTTAAGGATACTATGAATATATTAATCTGATTTTTACACTTTAAGGATACTATAAATATATTACTCTGATGTTTACACTTGAAGGATACTATGAACATATGACTCTGATGTTTACACTTTAAGGATACTATGAATATATTACTCTGACTTGTAGACTTTAAGGATACTATGCATATATTACTCTGATGTTTACACTTTAAGGTTACTATGAATATATTACTCTGATGTTTACACTTTAAGGATACTATGAATATATTACTCTGATGTTTACACTTTAAGGATACTATGAATACATTAATCTGATTTTTACACTTTAAGGATACTATAAATATATTACTCTGATGTTTACACTTGAAGGATACTATGAATATATGACTCTGATGTTTACACTTTAAGGATACTATGAATATATTACTCTGACTTGTAGACTTTAAGGATACTATGAATATATTACTCTGATGTTTACACTTTAAGGTTACTATGAATATATTACTCTGATGTTTACACTTTAAGGATACTATGAATACATTACTCTGATGTTTACACTTTAAGGATACTATGAATATATTACTCTGATGTTTACACTTTAAAGATACTATGAATATATTACTCTGATGTTTACACTTTAAGGATACTATGAATATATTACTCTGACTTGTAGACTTTAAGGATACTATGAATATATTACTCTGATGTTTACACTTTAAGGATACTATGAATATATTACTCTGATGTTTACACTTTAAGGATACTATGAATATATTAATCTGATTTTTACACTTTAAGGATTCTATGAATATATTACTCTGATGTTTACACTTTAAGGATACTATGAATATATTACTCTGACTTGTAGACTTTAAGGATACTATGAATATATTACTCTGATGTTTACACTTTAAGGTTACTATGAATATATTACTCTGATGTTTACACTTTAAGGATACTATGAATATATTACTCTGATGTTTACACTTTAAAGATACTATGAATATATTACGCTGATGTTTACACTTTAAGGATACTATGAATATATTACTCTGACTTGTAGACTTTAAGGATACTAGGAATATATTACTCTGATGTTTACACTTTAAGGATTCTATGAATATATTACTCTGATTTTTAAACTTTAAGGATACTATGAATATATTACTCTGATGTTTACACTTTAAGGATACTATGAATATATTACTCTGATGTTAATACTTTACTGATACTACACATATATTACTCTGATGTTTACACATTAAGGATACTATGAATATATTACTCTGACTTGTACACTTTAAGGATACTATGAATATATTACTCTGATGTTTACACTTTAAGGATACTATGAATATATTACTCTGACTGTGTAGACTTTAAGGATACTATGAATATATTACTCTGATGTTTACACTTTAAGGTTACTATGAATATATTACTCTGATGTTTACACTTTAAGGATACTATGAATATATTACTCTGATGTTTACACTTTAAAGATACTATGAATATATTACTCTGATGTTTACACTTTAAGGATACTATGAATATATTACTCTGACTTGTAGACTTTAAGGATACTAGGAATATATTACTCTGATGTTTACACTTTAAGGATTCTATGAATATATTACTCTGATTGTTAAACTTTAAGGATACTATGAATATATTACTCTGATGTTTACACTTTAAGGATACTATGAATATATTACTCTGATGTTAATACTTTACTGATACTACACATATATTACTCTGATGTTTACACTTTAAGGATACTATGAATATATTACTCTGATGTTTACACTTTAAGGATACTATGAATATATTGCTCTGATTTGTGAGTTTGTGGTTTAATTTGAAAAGTGGAATTAGCAGTTAAATGATTTAGCAGTTAAATTAGCAGTTAAATGATTAGCCTATTTCTTTGAGACATCCTAATACACTGCACCGCACACAGTGTGATTGAAATGCTCTCCTGTGCTGGGATAACCTTTAATGGACATGGACAGAAACCAAGGCAAAGGACATGAAACAAGATAGAAACAGTAAGAGATAGGGAATATACAGTACAAAGCTCACAGAACATACATACAGTATATACATTCATGATTCATGCAAGAGCATACTATATGAATCACCAATTGTACGACCATGCAATGTTTTAAATAGCTGTAGTAGCATGTGTCCTAAATGGTACCATGCTTCCTATATAGTGCACTACTTTTGACCAGAACCCCAGGTCGAAAGTAGTGCACTAAAAAGGGAATAGGGTGCCATTTAGGAAGTTATGGGAGATCCTCATTAACCTCCTTCACAGTGCTAGTCATCAACTCTGGGAGGGAGACTGAGTGTGTGTGTGTGTCGCCATCGCATGCCAAGGGTCAGTCTCCACTGTCTCTCGAGCCGGCGGCCATTTTGAAAGATAGGCATTTCCATAAGTATTGTCTGGGAGGGCAGCTTTCATGTCTCTGTCTGCTTCTGATGAGGTCAAGTAAAGTTTGTGAAAGAAAGAAGTAGTCATGCTTATTTTCTTATAGTCCTTAGATAAGCTCAAAAAAGCCATAAAAAGAGCTTACTACTGTAAAACCTTACAGTTCTTCTTACATGTCTGATTCTGTTCTGAACCTAGTAGAAATGGTTTGTTTGCCAAAAAAGGACATGCTTGAATTACTTTGTTAATTTAGTCCATTGGTTATGCTAGCAGTGAACAAGGATTGGTTAATTCACCGAACAGTATCTTTATGAATATAGATGTATCTCACATGAGTGAGATACAAAACATAATAATATATTCCATTTTATTTATTTATTTATTTTTATTTATTTTACCTTTATTTAACCAGGTAGGCAAGTTGAGAACAAGTTCTCATTTACAATTGCGACCTGGCCAAGATAAAGCAAATCAGTTCGACAACATACAACAACACAGAGTTACACATGGAGTAAAACAAATATACAGTCAATAATACAGTAGAAAAATAAGTCTATGTACGATGTGAGCAAATGAGGTGAGATAAGGGAGGTAAAGGCAAAAAAGTCCATGGTGGCAAAGTAAATACAATATAGCAAGTAAAACACTGGAATGATAGATTTGTAATAGAAGAAAGTGCAAAGTAGAAATAGAGATAATGGGGTGCAAAGGAGCAAAATAAAATAAATAAATACAGTAGGGGAAGAGGGAGTTGTTTGGGCTAAATTATAGATGGGCTATGTACAGGTGCAGTAATCTGTGAGCTGCTCTGACAGCTGGTGCTTAAAGCTAGTGAGGGAGATAAGTGTTTCCAGTTTCAGAGATTTTTGTAGTTCGTTCCAGTCATTGGCAGCAGAGAACTGGAAAGAGAGACGGCCAAAGGAGGAATTGGCTTTGGGGGTGACCAGAGAGATATACCTGCTGGAGCGCGTGCTACAGGTGGGTGCTGCTATGGTGACCAGTGAGTGGAGATAAGGGGGGACTTTACCTAGCAGGGTCTTGTAGATGACCTGGAGCCAGTGGGTTTGGCGACGATTATGAAGCGAAGGCCAGCCAACGAGAGCGTACAGGTTGCAGTGGTGGGTGATATATAGGGCTTTGGTGACAAAACAGATGGCACTGTGATAGACTGCATCCAGTTTGTTGAGTAGGGTATTGGTGGCTATTTTGTAAATGACATCGCCGAAGTCGAGGATCGGTAGGATGGTCAGTTTTACTAGGGTATATTTGGCAGCATGAGTGAAGGATGCTTTGTTGCGAAATAGGAAGCCAATTCTTGATTTAACTTTGTATTGGAGATGTTTAATGTGAGTCTGGAAGGAGAGTTTACAGTCTAACCAGACACCTAGGTATTTGTAGTTGTCCACATATTCTAAGTTATTTAGCAGATGTTTTTATCCAAAGCGACTTAAAGTCATGCGTGCATACATTTTAGATATGTGTGGTCCCGGGAATCAAACCCACTACCATGGTGTTACGAGCACCATGCTCTACCAACTGAGCTACACTGAGCATGTGTGTGTGTTTGTGTGCGTGTGCGTGTGAGTGTGTGTGTGTGCGTGTGTTGCCACACATTAAGGAAATGCTTTAAGAGGTGGAACTCCAAACAGCCATTGTACGCTACTTAGTGTACATGTTAACTGCTTCATGTCAACGCGTCCTAATGAGGAGCGATGAAGAGAGGAGCCGAGACAAGATCTTACTGGCTCAGTCTCAAGAAGACTCTCCTCTGATGCTGCTGTGTATGAGCGAGATAATATGAGAGGGGTGAGGAAGGAGGGAAGACATGTTTGAAGTTCAACATGATGACTTACTATCCAAAGCCGCAAAAAGAGAGAGATGATTGGTTTCTATACAACATGTGATCACAGATTGAATTAACACTGGGATAATATATGCAGGCAGGGGGCTGGTATTTACTAATGTGTCCTGATCCCTCCCCTGTGAGATTTAAAACGCACCAACTTCTGAAATCCTTTCTATGGGGCATGAAACAAGGGCTGTGTTCCAAATGGCTCCTTATTCCCTATATAGGGTACCAATTGGAACGCACTCAGGGGTATCAGACTCAAAGGCCTTAATCTGGTCATCTGTAAATCCTTCCTCACCGTCCTTCAAATGTGAAATCCAATTTATGCGAGAGAGGAGAGTTTTCTTTAATATTAGATTACATCTTAAATGAAGGCTACTGTTGATTAGCGGCTTTCATTGAAAAACGTATCTACAGTTAACGTGTCCCTGAAGACTGAGTAGCCAAAGAGAGGGAGAAGGAGTGAACGAGAGAGAGAGAGAAACAGAGAGAGAGGTAATTATACATAGACAGAGACTGAAAGACGGAGGAAAGTGAAAACAGGCAGAAAAAGTTAACCAGTCAGAGTGAAAGTTCCCTCACTGTGGCAAAGGCTTAAAAAGCGTACAAACAAGGTCTCTCTCTTTCTCCCTCTCTCTCTCTCTCTCTCTCTCTTTCACACTCTCCCTCACTCTCCCTCTCTGTCAGTCAGTGTGCAGGGCGGAGGGGTGTTAAATCTCCACAGCACAGGGGCCATTAGCTGGGTCTAGACCGGTGATATGTCAGTGCCTGGGGGAAGAGATACAGCGTGACCCCACCCCTCTACCCACCACAGGAAATTGCCATTTTCTACAACAACTGGTTTTAAGGGTTGTTTAGTGGGTGACAAGCCGGGCATTACAATTCCACCAATTCCTACTGTGGTCTTAATGGGAGAGAGAGGAGCGGGAAAGGAGGAGATGAGGAGAGGGGGGAGAGAGGGGAAAGGTGGGGTACAGGCAGGCCTCTATTTAGGGATTCTAAGAGTGTGACAGGCTCAGTCTGAGCACCAGGGCTAATGTCAGCCATGCCAAGTGAGAGATGGACAGTTAACACACCAGAATGTCTAATGGCTAACGTTTGCAGCAGTGCCTTGCCTTTGTAAAGCAGTCCTAATGCACAGTGCACTTCTAGAGTATGCAATCTTTTAAAAAAGGTGTACACTGCATATATTGGGATTTCATAGAATGACTTCCCCTTTTTTATGATCTACATGGCTTCAATTCTGTTGAGTATGAATATATTTACGATCACTTACAGTACATTTACATACACCTAAACCGCTCCAAGCCAGCTCCATGCACATGACCCAGCCTGGAGCAAAACATATCGACATCAGATCAATTGGAACCAGCTAGGAAGCAGCCAGGAAGCAGCCAGGAAGCAGCCAGGAAACAGCCAGGATCAGAAGTCAATAGATGAGTGGACCAATATGATTGATGGAAATACATTCCAGTTGTGTAACTGGTGCAGTTTTCTCCCTATGATTGATATGTACAGTGGCAATAAGAACGTGTGTTGTAACAGCTGTTTAATCACATGGAAATCACTGAGGTATTCATACACCATTCAATAACAGATACATCATGGTGGCTCACCAATACAGCATTAAAGGACCAATCTGTGATATACAGCCTAAATGTATTGATCATGTAAATTCATTATACAGTGCATTCGGAAAGTAGATTCTGCAGCATTGAAGGTCCCCAAGAACACAGTGGCCTCCATCAGTTTTAAATGTTAGAAGTTTGGAACCACCAAGACTCTTCCTAGAGCTGGCCACCCAGCCAAACTGAGCAATTGGGGGAGAAGGGCCTTGGTCAGGGAGGTGACCAAGAACCTGATGGTCACTCTGACAGAGCACCAGAGTTCCTCTGTGGAGATGGGAGAAACTTCCAGAAGGACAACTATCTCTGCAGAACTCCACCAATCAGGCCTTTATGGTAGAGTGGCCAGATGGAAGCCACACCTCAGTAAAAGGCGACAGCCCACTTGGAATTTTCCAAAAGGCACCTAAATGACTCTCAGACCATGAGAAACAAGATTATCTGGTCAAGATTGAACTCTTTGGCCTGAATGCCAAGCGTCACGTCTGGAGAAAACCTGGCACCATCCCTACGGTGAAGCATGGTGGTGGCAGCATCATGCTGTGGGGATGTTTTTCAGCAGCAGGGACTGGGAGACAAGTCAGGATCGAGGGAAAGATGAACAGAGTAAAGTAGAGAGAGAACCTTGATGAAAACTTGACATGACTGTGGGAAGCACTGGAGTCAACATGGGCCAGCATCCCTGTGAAACTGTTTGTACACCTTGTAGAGTCCATGCCCCGACGAATTGAGGCTGTTCTGAAAGCAAAAGGAGATGCAACTCAATATTAGGAAGGTGTTCCTAATGTTTTGTACACTCAGTGTATATCCTGTATGACTATAGATGTTAGAGAATTCATATGGAATAAGATGCAGAATGTAATGTATAAGGGCTTGATGAACTACTGAAGTTATAAATACTGTATTTCCACATAAGCAAATTTTTGCTGTTAACTAAACAACGAGCAGGGCTGATCAGAATGAGGTATTTCAGTAAAAAGAGGCCTTAGAAAGGTCTTTCTTCCCTCAGTCGGCTTTTCCACAAACTTCTGGAGGTGACATTAAACACTTTCTGTTTAATTATTTATAAGCACAGTCTCAAAACACACACACCACATCGATGCCCAAGCACACACTCACCACACAGTGGACTCTAGACCCCAGACCAGACTCCCTGGAGCTTCTGGCGGCAAGCAGTGTGCGTGTCCAAGCACACACTCACCACACAGTGGACTCTAGACCCCAGACCAGACTCCCTGGAGCTTCTGGCGGCAAGCAGTGAGTGAGTGTGTGTGTGTGTGTGTGTGTGTGTGTGTGTGTGTGTGTGTGTGTGTTTGTGTGTGCGTATGTTTGTGTTTGTGTGTGTGTGTGTGTGTGTGTGTGTGTGTGTGTGTGTGTGTGTGTGTGTGTGTGTGTGTGTGTGTGTGTGTGTGTGTGTGTGTTGCTGTGTCTGGACCCATAGAGAGAGCAACCCCCTGACCCTAGGTCTACACCAGCAGAACACAATCCCATTTCTTCCTGCAGCCTCATACATCAAACTCTCTATCAGACCTGGGTTCAAATACTATTCAAAGTCTTCCAGATACTTTAACTTTCCCCGGAGGGCCAGATGGGCGGAGTTTGCACTTTTGCAACTATTCTATTAGTCAATTTAGCCAGTCAAACTGAATCAAGCCTCATTCCTCAGACCCCAGTAGAACAGCACAGAACCAGGAAAACAAGACCCGTCAGTAACATCAATCATCCCACCAACAGTTACAAATTAGCGTGCAAATCCAGCCAATCAGAGGTCGAGTTCACAGCGATGACAAATTACCTAGCTGCACGACCGACCCAGCCAATCACATCAGAGTAAGTGGCGAGTTAAGAGAGAAAGTCAGGCACTCAGAGAGAGAGAGAAAGAGAGAGAAAGAAAGAGAGAGAGAAAGTGAGAGAGAAAGAGAGAGAGAGAAAAAGTGAGAGAGAAAGAGGGAGAGAGAAAAAAGAGAGAGCGAAAGAGAGAGCGAGAGAGAGGGAGAGAGAGAGAGAAAAGGGTGTTAATTAAGGCATAAGTGATCTCCTCAGATCTCCTCAGAGTGTTTGTCACTCTGTTAATCACACATGGAAACACTCAGGAAGTCAAGCCTCTCCTCACCTCTTATCACCTCTTATCACCTCTCTTCAACTCTCCTCTCCTCACCTCGCCTCACCTCTCCTCGCCTCACCTCTCCTCATCTCTCCTCACCTCTCCTCTCCTCGCCTCGCCTCAACCCCCCCCTCATCTCTCCTCACCTCTCCTCTCCTCACCTCTCGTCAGATCTCCTCTTCTCACGCCTCGCAGTGTTGACATGAGAGGAAGGGGCAAAGTTAGACAAGGACAATGAGTGAAACACTCCAGCTATAGCACGTATAAATTATATCCAACACTGAACTCTCTCCCCTCGTATCTTTATCTTCTCTTTCTTCTCTATTCTCGATTTTCTTCCCTTCTCTTCTATTCTTCTTCTCCTCTCTCTCTATGTATCCTCCCCTCTCTTTTACTCTACATCTCTCTCCTCTCTCCTTTTCTCTTCTCTCTCTGTGTTGGGCTGCCAGAGAGGCCAGCTATGGCTAACTCTGATAGCAATCTCATTAAAACGCCTACGCAGCACTAGCACTTTGGCTAAGGAGCAATCAGCCAGCACTGAGGCCTGGACTGAGTGAGGGGCAACCCTAGTGGCTGTACGGCTCTGGTGGGGGCTTACGGGAGGAGGGAACGGGGAGGCCGTCGGCCACATGGGAAATAGTCCTGCAGCTCCGCAGCCTGGAGCATGAAATTAAAGCCGTTCTGGGCAGAGCATCTGACTGGATCCTTCTTTCCCTCATATTCAGAATAATGAACTATAGCACTACTCCTGCACCACGCTATAATACACTCCCCTCTCTATTGTCTCTTGCTCGGGCTCCATGGAACAGACAAAGTTAACATAGGCTGCACTACAGATGAGGTGGTGAACTGATACTGAAAGAGGGAGTACAGGTAAACAGGTTAGGACAGCTAATGAAGATGTTTAAACAGCAAGACTGGGCGTGAACATCTAAACAGCAATGATTGAACAGTCAGGGTATACAACTTCTGATAGTATCTTTATTACTTTTGCGATTTCAATGACTTTGTAACAACAACGGATTACACACATCACCCCAAACAAGAGCTGAAGAACTCACAAAACAAACTATGAACAGTTTTACTGTCTATGAACTTTACTTGAAGGACCAGTTCTACTTTGCAGGAATAAGAGGATGTTACGTGGATTGACTCGCGTCTGAAGGGTTGTGAAAATGAGCCACTCCAAGCTCTGGAGAGAGGGAATAGACAGAGAGGTAGAGGAGAGAAGTGAGGGAATGTGTGGCAGATTAAGATGGAGGATAAATGCTACTTGAGAAAGTCAAGACAGTTTTACAACAATGTCTCTACATGGCTCTACACCTGCATTGCTTGCTGTTTGCGGTTTTAGGCTGGGTTTCTATACAATTATTATTATTATTATTGTAGATCATTATTACTATTGTAGGCCTATTTAAGAATCTAAACCAGATCTTTAAATATGAAAAAAGTGCTTTGTTTCATTTTGTTAAGACATTTTCATTGGTTAAATTCGAATTGTCTCTTTAATTTTGTGCTCCGTATTTAGTTTAAGATAGGTTATAAGCCATTTGTAAAATAAATATCATTAGCCTATTGCTGTCATTTTTGGGTAGGCCTATGGTATGTACTCACCTTTGTTGTTAATTGCGGTGATATATGCCTAGCCTGTTCAACATTATTGTGAAGGTTTAAACCAGTTCTTTCAATATGCAACAAGTGTTTTGTTTCATTTTGTGGAGCCATTTTCTTTGTCCAAATTAAGTTCCAACTGTAATGTGTTTGCCGCAATATAATAGAAATACTGGCCTACTATAGGGCTATTCGCACTCAAACCATGAAAGGGAAAAACCAAAGGGGGTGAGATGCAAAACTTCATTTAATGCTGCAATATAATAACTTGTTCATATTTTCTGTATAAACAATGGACTTTTGATATTACCCTAATAAAGTTAAGACACTTTTGTGAAGGTTTGGTGAGGGAAGGCTATTATTAGGCTTAGCTACTGCAGGCCTATGAAGGCAGTGCATACCAGTGCTCCAACTGACTCCATCAGTTGAACTGGTGGAGGTGAGGAAAAGTGTTTCAGGCCTACCAGAGTTAGTCCTTGAATTGAACAATATAATGCTTATCTTTATGAAGAATATTCGATTGAAAATTCAAGAATTAGCCTCCTTTTGTATGCCTATATCTGTAAAGGAGTAGTAGCCTATCTGATAAGTACAAAGAAACAAAATGTCGGTGTCAGGAACAAGGCGCCGGCATATCTATCTTTCTCTTGTCTCTCTGGGGCTAGGCCTAAGCTTCTCTTCCTTGAGATGTATTTTTAAAATATGAATATCATACAATAGAGACGTAGGCCTATAAGGCTATATGTATGCAATGCCCTGATGTATTTAGAACTCAAATCTAGGGTTGCAAAGGGTCTGAAACGTTCCGGGAAATATCCTCAACTGGCAGCTTCATTAAATAGTACCTGCAAAACACCATTCTCAACGTCAACAGTGAAGAGGCGACTCCGGGATGCTGGCCTTCTAGGCAGAGTTGCAAAGAAAAAGCCATATCTCAGACTGGCAAATAAAAAGAAAAGATTAAGATGGGAAAAAGAACACAGACACGGGACAGCGATATGTGTTTTTCTTTGCAACTGCCTAGAAGGCCAGCATCCCGGAGTTGCCTCTTCACTGTTGATGTTGAGACTGGTGTTTTGTGGGTACTATTTAATGAAGCTGCCAGTTGAGGACTTGTGAGGCATCTGTTTCTCAAACTAGACACTCTAATGTACTTGTCCTCTTGCTCGTTGTGCACCGGGGCCTCCCACTCCTCTTTCTATTCTGCTTAGAGCCAGTTTGCGCTGGTCTGTGAAGGGAGTAGTACACAGCGTTGTATGAGATCTACAGTTTCTTGGCAATTTCTTGCATGGAATAGCCTTAATTTCTCAGAACAAAAATAGACAGACGAGTTTCAGAAGAAAGTTCTTTGTTTCTGGCCATTTTGAGCCTGTAATCGAACCCAAAAATGCTGATGCGCCAGATACTCAACTAGTCTAAAGAAGGCCAGTTTTATTGCTTCTTTAATCAGAGCAACAGTTTTCAGCTGTGCTAACATAATTGCAAAAGGGTTTTCTAATGATCAATTAGCCGCTTAAAATGATAAACTTGGATTAGCTAACACAACGTGCCATTGGAACACAGGAGTGATGGTTGCTGATAATAGGCCTCTGTACTCCTATGTAGATATTCCATAAAATAATCTGCTATTTCCAGCTACAATAGTCATTTACAACATTAACAATGTCTACATTGTATTTCTGATCAATTTGATGTTATTTTAATGGTTTTCTTTCAAAAACAAGGACATTTCTAAGTGGCCCAAAACTTTTGAACGGTAGTGCACATTTCAAAAGTGCTGAACAAATAGTTATATTGACTACGTCTGTTTTACCTCGGTCATTAATGTCTTAATCGAAATTATGAATTGCCTCTTATCCGCTCATCGTTCCCTTATGCCATAGTTTGTACATCTCAATTGTCAGTAGAAAACACATTTGCTTAAGAAAGTCAACCCTATGTTTTTTAAAGGTAGTAAATGAGGTTGCCAGACAAGGCTCTTGTCACGTCCTGATCAGTAAGGGGTCATTTTGTTAATATAGTTGGTCAGGACGTGGCAGGGGTGTGTTTGTTTTGTGTGTTTCGGGGTTTTTGGTTTATGTTCTATGTTTTTTATTTCAACGTGGGTTTTCTAGTTTGTCTATTTCTATGTTAGTTTTGGGAACGACCTCCAATTAGAAGCAGCTGGTTGTCGTTGCTTCTAATTGGAGGCCATATTTAAGTGGGTTTATTTTCTCTTGTGGTTGTGGGTGGTTGTTTCTTTGTATAGCTGTGTAGCTTTACAGGACTGTCGTTCGTTTTTTCTTGTTTTGTTTAAAAAAAAAAAGTTAAGTATGGTCCGCTGCGTATTGGTCCGCTGCGTATTGGTCCGATATTTCTTACTCCTCAGACAATGAAACTTATGACAGCTCTGCTGATAGCCAGGTGTAGCGGTGGTAAGGATTCACTCCAGTGTTCCGAAAAGAAAGCTCTGCTGTTGGAACAGCTTCATGTAGGCCCTAACAGCTTGTGAGCACCGTTTGTCACCGTTATAGTGCAATTAATGTATTGTTTAGTGATGTGTAGTGGCTTTGCTGGCATGCATAAAAAAAACGTATGTTGTGTTTGCCCCACAAAGAATTACATGCTGAAATCGCCACTGGATACAAGTGCTTGTTCAAGCATCTGAACATATGTAACTGTGGATCATTTGGCCAAAATGGCTTGTTTACTGATGGTGCTGACAGCACCCAGTTGGAGGTTTCTTTCTCTCTCTCTTTCTACTCTCGGATCTGAACGGGTCCCTCGGATCCGAACAGGCACGTTTTTCCACAGGCCTTTTCGGAACTGGTCTGACTGTCCTTGGGACCATGTTGAATTTGTATTTATTTATGCATATCGGGTCGGGTGGGAAAGCCACGGATCCATTTCGGAACTAGTCAAACTTTTTGGATCCGTGAAGATATCTAGCTCCCACAACTTTCCTGCAACTTTCACAACTCTCACAACTCTCCTGCAACTCTCACACATATTATACTTAAGGGGTTAACACTACACACATCCACCCACACACCCAACTAGCAACACCCACCTTTCAACACCCACCTTTCAACACCCACCTTTCAACCTCTTCACTCTGAAAGAGTAGTTTTCTTTAAAAACACCCACCAGGCTAGTTTCTTTTTCACATTTCTAATAAGTGTCCGCTACTCATGCACTGTCGGAGGCCCCTACTTAATCTGATGCCAGGGGCCTCTGGGACCACACATTGATTCCTTCACTGAGAAATCAATCCAATCAGATGCATTATTAGACTGACTGGGAGTCATTGGGGAGGGGGCACACAGGCTCGGGCAGGTGGGCGGATTGGAGGGTGGACAAGGGGAGTGAAAGTGGAACGTAAATTTCAAACTAATCAAAGCTGAGAGAGTGAATGAGGGAGGAGCAGCAGAGGAAGAGAATTGTAGCTTGAGCAGGGATGAGCAAACTTGCACACACACATAAGCATTTACACACATACACACACACGCACACACTCACACCGACCCCCCTCCACACACAGACAACACTCCAGGATCAATCTGTGTGAGAAGAACTCCCGGTGACTCGACCTTAATTAGAGATAACGAGTCTTAACGAGAAGTCCAGTAATCAGATGAAATGCCTCACAGAATCACCTTCCACTTAATGCTTAACACACGTTCTGCTCTGCCCTGCCTGCTGTCCATCAACACACTAGTCCTTGGCCCAGCCCAACCACAGTCAAGAAACAGATTATATGAATATGTCTTTGATAATGCTTTGAATTTCATCTTTACAAATAATGTCAAACTGAAGTGACAATGTGGAATTGAAAAATCAAACGAGATCAAAAGGCTTTTCGCTTCTGTTTTTGCTTCGGATGTCAGGCTGTGTGGATTCAGAAAACATGAAACAAAAATAGAAATGTTTGGCCATAATGACCATCGTTATGTTTGGAGGAAAAAAGGGGAGGCTTGCCAGCCGAAGAACGCCATCCCAACCGTGAAGCACGGGGGTGGCAGCATCATGTTGTGGGGGTGCTTTGCTGCAGGAGGGACTGGTGCACTTCACAAAATAGATGGCATCATAAGAGAGGAAAATTATGTGGATATATTGAAAGAACATCTCAAGACATCAGTCAGGAAGTTAAACTTGGTCGCAAATGGGTCTTCCAAATGGACAATGACCCCAAGCATACTTCCAAAGTTGTGGCAAAATGGCTTAAGGACAACAAAGTCAAGGTATTGGAGTGGCCATCACAAAGCCCTGACCTCAATCCCATAGAACATTTGTGGGCAGAACTGAAAAAGTGTGTGCGAGCAAGGAGGCCTACAAACCTGACTCAGTTACACCAGCTCTGTCAGGAGGAATGGGCCAGAATTCACCCAACTTAGTGTGGGAAGCTTGTGGAAGGCAACCCGAAACAGTTGACCCAAGTTAAACAATTTAAAGGCAATGCTACCAAATACTAATTGAGTGTATGTAAACTTCTGACCCACTGGGAATGTGATGAAAGAAATAAAAGCTGAAATAAATCATTCTCTCTACTATTATTCTGACATTTCACATTCTGAAAATAAAATGGTGATCCTAACTGACCTAAGACAGGGATTTTTTACTAGGATTAAATGTCAGGAATTGTGAAAAACTGAGTTTAAATATATTTGGCAAAGGTGTATGTAAACTTCCGACTTCAACTGTATGTAACCTCTCATCAGAGCCCTGAGGTACGCAGGCATACACACACACCATGCACACAGGCAGGAAGCCATGCTCACTCACACACAGACACATTGCTTGCTGTGCAGTGTTGTGCTTGTTACCCAGACAAACCCCTGTCCTCAGCTTTAAAAAAATAAGTATATTTAACTAGGCAAATCAGTTAAGAAATAATTTGTATTTTACAATGACGGCCTACCCCGGCCCAACCCAGACGACACTGTGCCAATTGTGCACCGCCCTATGGGACTCCCAATCACAGCCAGATGTAGTACAGCCTGGATTTGAACCAGAGACTGTAATGACACCTCTTGCACTGAGATGCAGTGCCTGAGACCGCTGCGCCACTCAGGAGCCCAGGGTTGTACTTGTCCAGCATAGTGTCTGTGTGTTGTGTTCTCTGCCTCTTGCTGGCTTCTATCCTTTAGAAGTGTCTCTGAGCCTGGATAGTGTTTAAATGAATTTGGGATTGTCACCGTTTAGAAAAATTCCCAACTGAAAACCTTTTATAGGCCCTGATCATCATCATAAAGGGAAAAATGTAAATTAAACAAATACCTAACGCAACAATGCTGTAAGTAGGAAGAGATATGCATCTTTCAAAATATTTGACACATATATAAAGTGTCATCATCATTAATAACAGTTGGAAAAATGGCAGCGAGTGTGACAAGGAAGTGACAGCAGCGTAGTGCTGTGTGGCAATACTTTGAGAAGTGAAATGAGAGGTGATGAAATGCAAACTTTGCGAGCTTGAGTTGGGCTACAGAGGCAGTACGGGTGCCATGCTGAAAGAGAGGCACACTGAGACCCAACCCGTTGTTGGCAACACTGCTATAAGGGACAGAGTGAGAAAATTCCAGCGCTTATTACAGAAATGATTGCGGTTGATATGCAGCCATTGTCAATGGTAGAAGACGTCAGCTTCAATACCCTAATGGCAACCGTGATGGCCCTGATGGAGAAATTGAACAATGATTGCTCTGCAAGTACAAAGCACAAGCTCTTACAAACACCATACGTGGCCTTAATAACATCTATGAACACATACATCACTGCAAAAAGCCATCACATTGATGAGAAGTGGGACATGCAGTACATACTGACAACTGAGAACATGGAGGAGAGGCACACAACAGAGAACCTAAAACGCCATTAATAACATGGTTGCTGAATGGGTGGGGGAGAGCAGTAAGATGAGTGCAGTCTGGTAGGGTCTCCACTAGTTACCACAGCCATTAAGTCAATATTAGCTTATTGAATTTTATTTTATTTTTTATAAATAAATAAAAATAAGTACATTTAAGGTAAAGGTTAGGCATAAGGTTAGCAGTGTGGTTAAGGTTACCATATATGGATTGTGAATTCACGTCATTTTACGATTTTTTATAAAACATGACAGTTTAAACAATGAAAACATTTTTACATTTTTCACATCCCTAGGTGAGACTGTAACCCGCCATCACAAATACACACACACACAGACACAGACACGCACACACACACACACACACACACACACACACACACACACACACACACACACACACACACACACACACACACACACACACACACACACACACACACACACACACACACACACACAGTGTCCCCCTCCAAACAGCAGCCCAAGGTCGCTCATTTTCACATCTCGACACACTCCACCATTTCCAGCCCTGCTCTTTCCTCCAGATTGCAAATGAAAATTGCTTGCAGCTGCTGTTCTGTTGGCGGACCAGACCCATAGAGTAGTTATCCTTTACCTACAATGCTGAAGGAAGGAGCAATATGAGAGACAAGAGGAGAGACAAGAGGAGAGACAATAAGAGAGACAAGTATAGAGACAAGAGGAGCAACAAGAGGCGAGACAAGAGGAGAGACAAGAGGAGCAACAAGAGGAGAGACAAGAGGAGAGACAAGAGGAGCAACAAGAGGAGAGACAAGAGGAGAGACAAGAGGAGCGACAAGAGGAGAGACAAGGGGAGAGACAAGAGGAGCAACAAGAGGAGAGACAAGAGGAGAGACAAGAGGAGCGACAAGAGGAGAGACAAGGGGAGAGACAAGAGGAGCGACAAGAGGAGAGACAAGTGGAGAGACAAGAGGAGCGACAAGGGGAGAGACAAGAGGAGAGACAAGAGGAGCGACAAGAGGAGAGACAAGAGGAGAGACAAGAGGAGAGACAAGAGGAGAGACAAGGAGAGAGAAGAAGAGAGACAACTGTAGAGACAACTGGAGAGACAAGAGAAGAGACAACAGGAGAGACAAGAAGTGAGACAAGAGGAGAGAGAAGGAGAGAGAAGAAGAGAGACAACTGTAGAGACAACTGGAGAGACAAGAGAAGAGACAACAGGAGAGACAAGAAGTGAGACAAGAGGAGAGAGAAGGAGAGAGAAGAAGAGAGACAACTGTAGAGACAACTGGAGAGACAAGAGAAGAGACAACAGGAGAGACAAGAAGTGAGACAAGGGGAGACAATAAGTGAGTTATCTGCCTTGTTGTGTTGTCATTTTAACCAGCAAGCAGAGAACACTATACTGCACATAGTGTTGGTTCCAGACTTGGTGCATCGGTACTGCTTGCCGTGCAGTAGCAGAGAGAATAAGTCTATGATTTGTGATGTACACACTACCCTCTATAGTACCTTGCAGTCGAATGCCAAGCAGTTGCCATACCAATTGCTGATGCAGCCAGTCAAGATGCTTTCAATGGTGCAGCTATACAACTTTTTGAGGATATGAAGGCCCATGCCAGGTCACTGACACACTCCCTATAGGCCGTAATTAATTCCTGAATGTCTTTCTCACACA
This sequence comes from Salmo salar, assembly GCF_965601325.2. NCBI lineage: Eukaryota > Metazoa > Chordata > Actinopteri > Salmoniformes > Salmonidae > Salmo > Salmo salar. Next base: position 47,549,604 of record NC_138300.1, read on the forward strand.
GTTGACAGTTCCCTGACTATGATTGTTTTATAGACATATGAGACTATATGAGTTTATAACAGCTCTATGATTCTCCTACCATAGAGTCTAGCATACTGCCGTCACTCCTTGATAATAGCAGGTGAGTTATGGTCATAAAGAAATTGCTGTCATCTCATGGCCGTCTCCGTACAGTCATGCCCATGGATGGCTTGATCAATGGCTAAGTCATTACTACTGCATTAAAAAGTCATTAACGGAGGCGTGTAAAAATGCCTCCCCGCGCTGCCCAAGTATGGAGCCCCGGTACACGGGTCATATGCTGGAGGTAATTATGAAAAACGGGGCACAGCCCGCTGTGAATCCTTGGTAATGAATCAGCAGGAAGGGAGCGTAGCGCGGAACACTGTGGAATGCCGTTACAGGGTTTAGAGGTGACCTCAGGTCTGTCTTACTGTGACGGGGGCACAAGAGGTACAGGGTCAGTGGTCTCTGTGAGTGTGTGTGTGTGTGTGTGTGTGTGTGTGTGTGTGTGTGTGCAGACATGGTTTGTTCTGATGGATGGAGGTGGGCATGGTTTCTGTGTGTATATATGTGTGTGTATATATGTGTGTGTATATATGTGTGTGTACATGTGTGTGTATATATGTGTGTGTATATATGTGTGTGTATATATGTGTGTTTACACCTGGAACAACCCCAAGGAAAGTTATCATTCTAGGTCAGAGACAAGACTCCAATCAGCACCGCAAAGCACTGCTGTGATGTGCCATCTCTCTCTACACACCCATGCGAGTACACACACACACACACACACACACCACACACACACACACACACACACACACACACACACCACACACACACACACACACACACACACACACACACACACACACACACACACACACACACACACACACACACACACAAACACACGGCTACTAAGTTAATTAGAGGAAAGACAGAAGTAAAAAAAGGAAACATACATTTTTAGAAACAAGGAATTAGAGGTGCAGCGGCTCAGATGAGATGGGGCTGAATCAGTTGAACACAATGCAGTTCAAGCTCACTGCTCTGGCTGGCTGGTTTTCCAACTCGCAGCTTCCTCATTCACCTCTGAGCTGAAGGAAATGTTCTGTTGAATGTCTAGCTGTGTGTGACCATGTGTCTGAGAATGTGTGTTTGAGAATGTGTGTTTGAGAATGTGTGTTTGAGACTGTGTGTCTGAGAATGTGTGTCTGAGAATGTGTGTCTGAGAATGTGTCTGAGAATGTGTGTCTGAGAATGGGTGTCTGAGAATGTGTCTGAGAATGTGTGTGTGAGAATGTGTCTGAGAATGTGTCTGAGAATGTGTGTCTGAGAATGTGTCTGAGAATGTGTGTCTGAGAATGTGTCTGAGAATGTGTGTGAGAATGAGTCTGAGAATGAGTCTGAGAATGTGTCTGAGAATGTGTGTCTGAGAATGTGTGTGTGAGAATGTGTCTGAGAATGTGTGTCTGAGAATGTGTCTGAGAATGTGTGTGTGAGAATGTGTCTGAGAATGTGTCTGAGAATGTGTCTGAGAATGTGTCTGGGAATGTGTGTGTGAGAATGTGTCTGAGAATGTGTGTCTGAGAATGTGTGTCTGAGAATGTGTGTGTGAGAATGTGTCTGAGAATGTGTGTCTGAGAATGTGTCTGAGAATGTGTCTGAGAATGTGTGTGTGAGAATGTGTCTGAGAATGTGTCTGAGAATGTGTCTGAGAATGTGTCTGGGAATGTGTGTGTGAGAATGTGTCTGAGAATGTGTGTCTGAGAATGTGTGTCTGAGAATGTGTCTGAGAATGTGTGTCTGAGAATGTGTCTGAGAATGTGTGTGTGAGGCGAGCAGGTGTGTGGCGTTGATATGTCTTCAAGGCTTATTGTGTTCTTTAGTTCTGACACGATCCTAGCGTAAGAGAGTGTATGAAACTTACTGAGTGTAAGAAACTTACTGGGTGTAAGAAACTTACTGAGTGTAAGAAACTTACTGAGTGTATGAAACTTACTGAGTGTATGAAACTTACTGAGTGTAAGAGACTTACTGAGTGTAAGAGACTTACTGAGTGTAAGAGACTTACTGAGTGTAAGAAACGTACTGAGTGTAAGAAACTTACTGAGAGTATGAAACTTACTGAGTGTATGAAACTTACTGAGTGTAAGAAACTTACTGAGTATATGAAACTAACTGAGTGTAAGAGAGTTTCTAAGTGTAAGAGAGTGTACGAAACTTACTAAGTGTAAGAGACTTACTGAGTGTAAGAAACTTACTGAGAGTATGAAACTTACTGAGTGTATGAAAAATACTGAGTGTGTGAAACTTACTGAGTGAAAGAGACTTAATGAGTGTATGAAACGTACTGAGTGAAAGAAACTTACTGAGTGTATGAAACGTACTGAGTGAAAGAAACTTACTGAGTGTAAGAGACTTACTGAGTGTGTGAAACTTACTGAGTGTAAGAGACTTACTGAGTGTAAGAAACTTACTGAGTGTAAGAAACTTACTGAGTGTAAGAGACTTACTAAGTGTAAGAGAGTGTACGAAACTTACTGAGTGTAAGAGACTTACTGAGTGTATGAAACGTACTGAGTATAAGAAACTTATTGAGTGTATGAAACGTACTGAGTGTAAGAGACTTACTGAGTGTATGAAACGTACTGAGTGTAAGAGACTTACTGAGTGTAAGAAACTTACTGAGAGTAATAAACTTACTGAGTGTATGAGAGTGTATGAAACTTACTGAGTGGAAGATACTTATCGAGAGTAAGAAACTTACTGAGTGTAAGAGACTTACTGAGTGTATGAAACTTACTGAGTGTAAGAGAGTGTAAGAGACTTGCCGAGTGTAAGAGACTTGCCGAGTGTATGAAACGTACTGAGTGTAAGAAACTTACTGAGTGTAAGAAACTTATTAAGTGTAAGAAAGTGTATGAAACTTACTGAGTGTAAGAGACTTACTGAGTGTAAGAAACTTACTAAGTGTAAGAGAGTGTAAGAAACTTACTGAGTGTGTGAAACTTACTGAGTGTAAGAAACTTACTGAGTGTATGAAACGTACTGATTGTAAGAAAGTTACTAAGTGTAAGAGAGTGTAAGAAACTTACTGAGTGTGTGAAACTTACTGAGTGTATGAAACTTACTGAGTGTAAGAGACTTACTGAGTGTAAGAAACTTACTGAGTGTAAGAGACTTACTGAGTGTGTGAAACTTACTGAGTGTAAGAGACTTACTGAGTGTAAGAAACTTACTGAGTGTAAGAAACTTACTGAGTGTAAGAGACTTACTGAGTGTGTGAAACTTACTGAGTGTAAGAAACTTACTGAGTGTGTGAAACTTACTGAGTGTAAGAAACTTACTAAGTGTAAGAGAGTGTACGAAAAATACCGAGTGTGTGAAACGTACTGAGTGTAAGAGACTTACTGAGTGTATGAAACGTACTGAGTGTAAGAGACTTACTGAGTGTAAGAAACTTACTGAGAGTAATAAACTTACTGAGTGTATGAGAGTGTATGAAACTTACTGAGTGGAAGATACTTACTGAGAGTAAGAAACTTACTGAGTGTAAGAGAGTTACTGAGTGTATGAAACTTACTGAGTGTAAGAGAGTGTAAGAGACTTGCCGAGTGTAAGAGACTTGCCGAGTGTATGAAACGTACTGAGTGTAAGAAACTTACTGAGTGTAAGAAACTTATTAAGTGTAAGAAAGTGTATGAAACTTACTGAGTGTAAGAGACTTACTGAGTGTAAGAAACTTACTAAGTGTAAGAGAGTGTAAGAAACTTACTGAGTGTGTGAAACTTACTGAGTGTATGAAACTTACTGAGTGTAAGAGACTTACTGACAGTAAGAAACTTACTAAGTGTAAGAGACTTACTGAGTGTAAGAGACTTACTGAGTGTAAGAAACTTACTAAGTGTAAGACAGTGTATGAAACCTACTGAGTGTAAGAGAGGTTATAAGTGTAAGAGTGTACGAAACTTACTAAGTGTAAGAGACTTACTGAGTGTATGAAATATACTGAGTGTGTAAAACTTACTGAGTGTAAGAGACTTACTGAATGTATTAAACGTACTGAGTGAAAGAAACTTACTGAGTGTAAGAGACTTACTGAGTGTGTGAAACTTACTGAGTGTAAGAGACTTACTGAGTGTAAGAAACTTACTGAGTGTAAGAGACTTACTGAGTGTGTGAAACTTACTGAGTGTAAGAGACTTACTGAGTGTAAGAAACTTACTGAGTGTAAGAAACTTACTGAGTGAAAGAGACTTACTTTGTGTAAGAGACTTACTAAGTGTAAGAGAGTGTACGAAACTTACTGAGTGTGTGAAACTTACTGAGTGTAAGAAACTTACTAAGTGTAAGAGAGTGTATGAAACTTACTGAGTGTAAGAAACTTACTGAGTGTAAGACACTTACTGAGTGTATGAAACGTACTGAGTGTAAGAGACTTACTGAGTGTATGAAACGTACTGAGTGTAAGGAACTTACTGAGAGTAATAAACTTACTGAGTGTATGAGAGTGTATGAAACTTACTGAGTGTAAGATACTTACTGAGAGTAAGAAACTTACTGAGTGTAAGAAACTTACTAAGTGTAAGAGAGTGTATGAAACTTACTGAGTGTAAGAAACTTACTGAGTGAATGAAACTTACTGAGTGCAAGAAACTTACTGAGTGTAAGAGACTTACTGAGTGTAAGAAACTTACTAAGTGTAAGAGAGTGTATGAAACTTACTGAGTGTAAGAGACTTACTGAGTGTATGAAACGTACTGAGTGTAAGAAACTTACTGAGTGTAAGAGACTTACTGAGTGTAGGAGACTTACTGAGTGTAAGAAACTTACTGAGTGTTACTGAGTGTAAGAGACTTACTGAGTGTAAGAGACTTACTGAGTGTAAGAAACTTACTGAGTGTAAGAAACTTACTGAGTGTAAGAGACTTACTGAGTGTGTGAAACTTACTGAGTGTAAGAAACTTACTGAGTGTGTGAAACTTACTGAGTGTAAGAAACTTACTAAGTGTAAGAGAGTGTACGAAAAATACCAAGTGTGTGAAACGTACTGAGTGTAAGAGACTTACTGAGTGTATGAAACGTACTGAGTGTAAGAGACTTACTGAGTGTAAGAAACTTACTGAGAGTAATAAACTTACTGAGTGTATGAGAGTGTATGAAACTTACTGAGTGGAAGATACTTATCGAGAGTAAGAAACTTACTGAGTGTAAGAGACTTACTGAGTGTATGAAACTTACTGAGTGTAAGAGAGTGTAAGAGACTTGACGAGTGTAAGAGACTTGCCGAGTGTATGAAACGTACTGAGTGTAAGAAACTTACTGAGTGTAAGAAACTTATTAAGTGTAAGAAAGTGTATGAAACTTACTGAGTGTAAGAGACTTACTGAGTGTAAGAAACTTACTAAGTGTAAGAGAGTGTAAGAAACTTACTGAGTGTGTGAAACTTACTGAGTGTAAGAAACTTACTGAGTGTATGAAACGTACTGATTGTAAGAAAGTTACTAAGTGTAAGAGAGTGTAAGAAACTTACTGAGTGTGTGAAACTTACTGAGTGTATGAAACTTACTGAGTGTAAGAGACTTACTGAGTGTAAGAAACTTACTGAGTGTAAGAGACTTACTGAGTGTGTGAAACTTACTGAGTGTAAGAGACTTACTGAGTGTAAGAAACTTACTGAGTGTAAGAAACTTACTGAGTGTAAGAGACTTACTGAGTGTGTGAAACTTACTGAGTGTAAGAAACTTACTGAGTGTGTGAAACTTACTGAGTGTAAGAAACTTACTAAGTGTAAGAGAGTGTACGAAAAATACCGAGTGTGTGAAACGTACTGAGTGTAAGAGACTTACTGAGTGTATGAAACGTACTGAGTGTAAGAGACTTACTGAGTGTAAGAAACTTACTGAGAGTAATAAACTTACTGAGTGTATGAGAGTGTATGAAACTTACTGAGTGGAAGATACTTACTGAGAGTAAGAAACTTACTGAGTGTAAGAGAGTTACTGAGTGTATGAAACTTACTGAGTGTAAGAGAGTGTAAGAGACTTGCCGAGTGTAAGAGACTTGCCGAGTGTATGAAACGTACTGAGTGTAAGAAACTTACTGAGTGTAAGAAACTTATTAAGTGTAAGAAAGTGTATGAAACTTACTGAGTGTAAGAGACTTACTGAGTGTAAGAAACTTACTGAGTGTGTGAAACTTACTGAGTGTATGAAACTTACTGAGTGTAAGAGACTTACTGACAGTAAGAAACTTACTAAGTGTAAGAGACTTACTGAGTGTAAGAGACTTACTGAGTGTAAGAAACTTACTAAGTGTAAGACAGTGTATGAAACCTACTGAGTGTAAGAGAGGTTATAAGTGTAAGAGTGTACGAAACTTACTAAGTGTAAGAGACTTACTGAGTGTATGAAATATACTGAGTGTGTAAAACTTACTGAGTGTAAGAGACTTACTGAATGTATTAAACGTACTGAGTGAAAGAAACTTACTGAGTGTAAGAGACTTACTGAGTGTGTGAAACTTACTGAGTGTAAGAGACTTACTGAGTGTAAGAAACTTACTGAGTGTAAGAGACTTACTGAGTGTGTGAAACTTACTGAGTGTAAGAGACTTACTGAGTGTAAGAAACTTACTGAGTGTAAGAAACTTACTGAGTGAAAGAGACTTACTTTGTGTAAGAGACTTACTAAGTGTAAGAGAGTGTACGAAACTTACTGAGTGTGTGAAACTTACTGAGTGTAAGAAACTTACTAAGTGTAAGAGAGTGTATGAAACTTACTGAGTGTAAGAAACTTACTGAGTGTAAGACACTTACTGAGTGTATGAAACGTACTGAGTGTAAGAGACTTACTGAGTGTATGAAACGTACTGAGTGTAAGGAACTTACTGAGAGTAATAAACTTACTGAGTGTATGAGAGTGTATGAAACTTACTGAGTGTAAGATACTTACTGAGAGTAAGAAACTTACTGAGTGTAAGAAACTTACTAAGTGTAAGAGAGTGTATGAAACTTACTGAGTGTAAGAAACTTACTGAGTGAATGAAACTTACTGAGTGCAAGAAACTTACTGAGTGTAAGAGACTTACTGAGTGTAAGAAACTTACTAAGTGTAAGAGAGTGTATGAAACTTACTGAGTGTAAGAGACTTACTGAGTGTATGAAACGTACTGAGTGTAAGAAACTTACTGAGTGTAAGAGACTTACTGAGTGTAGGAGACTTACTGAGTGTAAGAAACTTACTGAGTGTTACTGAGTGTAAGAGACTTACTGAGTGTAAGAGACTTACTGAGTGTAAGAAACTTACTGAGTGTAAGAAACTTACTGAGTGTAAGAGACTTACTGAGTGTGTGAAACTTACTGAGTGTAAGAAACTTACTGAGTGTGTGAAACTTACTGAGTGTAAGAAACTTACTAAGTGTAAGAGAGTGTACGAAAAATACCAAGTGTGTGAAACGTACTGAGTGTAAGAGACTTACTGAGTGTATGAAACGTACTGAGTGTAAGAGACTTACTGAGTGTAAGAAACTTACTGAGAGTAATAAACTTACTGAGTGTATGAGAGTGTATGAAACTTACTGAGTGGAAGATACTTACTGAGAGTAAGAAACTTACTGAGTGTAAGAGACTTACTGAGTGTATGAAACTTACTGAGTGTAAGAGAGTGTAAGAGACTTGCCGAGTGTAAGAGACTTGCCGAGTGTATGAAACGTACTGAGTGTAAGAAACTTACTGAGTGTAAGAAACTTATTAAGTGTAAGAAAGTGTATGAAACTTACTGAGTGTAAGAGACTTACTGAGTGTAAGAAACTTACTAAGTGTAAGAGAGTGTAAGAAACTTACTGAGTGTGTGAAACTTACTGAGTGTAAGAAACTTACTGAGTGTATGAAACGTACTGATTGTAAGAAAGTTACTAAGTGTAAGAGAGTGTAAGAAACTTACTGAGTGTGTGAAACTTACTGAGTGTATGAAACTTACTGAGTGTAAGAGACTTACTGAGTGTAAGAAACTTACTGAGTGTAAGAGACTTACTGAGTGTGTGAAACTTACTGAGTGTAAGAGACTTACTGAGTGTAAGAAACTTACTGAGTGTAAGAAACTTACTGAGTGTAAGAGACTTACTGAGTGTGTGAAACTTACTGAGTGTAAGAAACTTACTGAGTGTGTGAAACTTACTGAGTGTAAGAAACTTACTAAGTGTAAGAGAGTGTACGAAAAATACCGAGTGTGTGAAACGTACTGAGTGTAAGAGACTTACTGAGTGTATGAAACGTACTGAGTGTAAGAGACTTACTGAGTGTAAGAAACTTACTGAGAGTAATAAACTTACTGAGTGTATGAGAGTGTATGAAACTTACTGAGTGGAAGATACTTACTGAGAGTAAGAAACTTACTGAGTGTAAGAGAGTTACTGAGTGTATGAAACTTACTGAGTGTAAGAGAGTGTAAGAGACTTGCCGAGTGTAAGAGACTTGCCGAGTGTATGAAACGTACTGAGTGTAAGAAACTTACTGAGTGTAAGAAACTTATTAAGTGTAAGAAAGTGTATGAAACTTACTGAGTGTAAGAGACTTACTGAGTGTGTGAAACTTACTGAGTGTAAGAGACTTACTGAGTGTAAGAAACTTACTGAGTGTAAGAGACTTACTGAGTGTGTGAAACTTACTGAGTGTAAGAGACTTACTGAGTGTAAGAAACTTACTGAGTGTAAGAAACTTACTGAGTGAAAGAGACTTACTTTGTGTAAGAGACTTACTAAGTGTAAGAGAGTGTACGAAACTTACTGAGTGTGTGAAACTTACTGAGTGTAAGAAACTTACTAAGTGTAAGAGAGTGTATGAAACTTACTGAGTGTAAGAAACTTACTGAGTGTAAGACACTTACTGAGTGTATGAAACGTACTGAGTGTAAGAGACTTACTGAGTGTATGAAACGTACTGAGTGTAAGGAACTTACTGAGAGTAATAAACTTACTGAGTGTATGAGAGTGTATGAAACTTACTGAGTGTAAGATACTTACTGAGAGTAAGAAACTTACTGAGTGTAAGAAACTTACTAAGTGTAAGAGAGTGTATGAAACTTACTGAGTGTAAGAAACTTACTGAGTGAATGAAACTTACTGAGTGCAAGAAACTTACTGAGTGTAAGAGACTTACTGAGTGTAAGAAACTTACTAAGTGTAAGAGAGTGTATGAAACTTACTGAGTGTAAGAGACTTACTGAGTGTATGAAACGTACTGAGTGTAAGAAACTTACTGAGTGTAAGAGACTTACTGAGTGTAGGAGACTTACTGAGTGTAAGAAACTTACTGAGTGTTACTGAGTGTAAGAGACTTACTGAGTGTAAGAGACTTACTGAGTGTAAGAAACTTACTGAGTGTAAGAAACTTACTGAGTGTAAGAGACTTACTGAGTGTGTGAAACTTACTGAGTGTAAGAAACTTACTGAGTGTGTGAAACTTACTGAGTGTAAGAAACTTACTAAGTGTAAGAGAGTGTACGAAAAATACCAAGTGTGTGAAACGTACTGAGTGTAAGAGACTTACTGAGTGTATGAAACGTACTGAGTGTAAGAGACTTACTGAGTGTAAGAAACTTACTGAGAGTAATAAACTTACTGAGTGTATGAGAGTGTATGAAACTTACTGAGTGGAAGATACTTACTGAGAGTAAGAAACTTACTGAGTGTAAGAGACTTACTGAGTGTATGAAACTTACTGAGTGTAAGAGAGTGTAAGAGACTTGCCGAGTGTAAGAGACTTGCCGAGTGTATGAAACGTACTGAGTGTAAGAAACTTACTGAGTGTAAGAAACTTATTAAGTGTAAGAAAGTGTATGAAACTTACTGAGTGTAAGAGACTTACTGAGTGTAAGAAACTTACTAAGTGTAAGAGAGTGTAAGAAACTTACTGAGTGTGTGAAACTTACTGAGTGTAAGAAACTTACTGAGTGTATGAAACGTACTGATTGTAAGAAAGTTACTAAGTGTAAGAGAGTGTAAGAAACTTACTGAGTGTGTGAAACTTACTGAGTGTATGAAACTTACTGAGTGTAAGAGACTTACTGAGTGTAAGAAACTTACTGAGTGTAAGAGACTTACTGAGTGTGTGAAACTTACTGAGTGTAAGAGACTTACTGAGTGTAAGAAACTTACTGAGTGTAAGAAACTTACTGAGTGTAAGAGACTTACTGAGTGTGTGAAACTTACTGAGTGTAAGAAACTTACTGAGTGTGTGAAACTTACTGAGTGTAAGAAACTTACTAAGTGTAAGAGAGTGTACGAAAAATACCGAGTGTGTGAAACGTACTGAGTGTAAGAGACTTACTGAGTGTATGAAACGTACTGAGTGTAAGAGACTTACTGAGTGTAAGAAACTTACTGAGAGTAATAAACTTACTGAGTGTATGAGAGTGTATGAAACTTACTGAGTGGAAGATACTTACTGAGAGTAAGAAACTTACTGAGTGTAAGAGAGTTACTGAGTGTATGAAACTTACTGAGTGTAAGAGAGTGTAAGAGACTTGCCGAGTGTAAGAGACTTGCCGAGTGTATGAAACGTACTGAGTGTAAGAAACTTACTGAGTGTAAGAAACTTATTAAGTGTAAGAAAGTGTATGAAACTTACTGAGTGTAAGAGACTTACTGAGTGTAAGAAACTTACTAAGTGTAAGAGAGTGTAAGAAACTTACTGAGTGTGTGAAACTTACTGAGTGTATGAAACTTACTGAGTGTAAGAGACTTACTGACAGTAAGAAACTTACTAAGTGTAAGAGACTTACTGAGTGTAAGAGACTTACTGAGTGTAAGAAACTTACTAAGTGTAAGACAGTGTATGAAACCTACTGAGTGTAAGAGAGGTTATAAGTGTAAGAGTGTACGAAACTTACTAAGTGTAAGAGACTTACTGAGTGTATGAAATATACTGAGTGTGTAAAACTTACTGAGTGTAAGAGACTTACTGAATGTATTAAACGTACTGAGTGAAAGAAACTTACTGAGTGTAAGAGACTTACTGAGTGTGTGAAACTTACTGAGTGTAAGAGACTTACTGAGTGTAAGAAACTTACTGAGTGTAAGAGACTTACTGAGTGTGTGAAACTTACTGAGTGTAAGAGACTTACTGAGTGTAAGAAACTTACTGAGTGTAAGAAACTTACTGAGTGAAAGAGACTTACTTTGTGTAAGAGACTTACTAAGTGTAAGAGAGTGTACGAAACTTACTGAGTGTGTGAAACTTACTGAGTGTAAGAAACTTACTAAGTGTAAGAGAGTGTATGAAACTTACTGAGTGTAAGAAACTTACTGAGTGTAAGACACTTACTGAGTGTATGAAACGTACTGAGTGTAAGAGACTTACTGAGTGTATGAAACGTACTGAGTGTAAGGAACTTACTGAGAGTAATAAACTTACTGAGTGTATGAGAGTGTATGAAACTTACTGAGTGTAAGATACTTACTGAGAGTAAGAAACTTACTGAGTGTAAGAAACTTACTAAGTGTAAGAGAGTGTATGAAACTTACTGAGTGTAAGAAACTTACTGAGTGAATGAAACTTACTGAGTGCAAGAAACTTACTGAGTGTAAGAGACTTACTGAGTGTAAGAAACTTACTAAGTGTAAGAGAGTGTATGAAACTTACTGAGTGTAAGAGACTTACTGAGTGTATGAAACGTACTGAGTGTAAGAAACTTACTGAGTGTAAGAGACTTACTGAGTGTAGGAGACTTACTGAGTGTAAGAAACTTACTGAGTGTTACTGAGTGTAAGAGACTTACTGAGTGTAAGAGACTTACTGAGTGTAAGAAACTTACTGAGTGTAAGAAACTTACTGAGTGTAAGAGACTTACTGAGTGTGTGAAACTTACTGAGTGTAAGAAACTTACTGAGTGTGTGAAACTTACTGAGTGTAAGAAACTTACTAAGTGTAAGAGAGTGTACGAAAAATACCAAGTGTGTGAAACGTACTGAGTGTAAGAGACTTACTGAGTGTATGAAACGTACTGAGTGTAAGAGACTTACTGAGTGTAAGAAACTTACTGAGAGTAATAAACTTACTGAGTGTATGAGAGTGTATGAAACTTACTGAGTGGAAGATACTTACTGAGAGTAAGAAACTTACTGAGTGTAAGAGACTTACTGAGTGTATGAAACTTACTGAGTGTAAGAGAGTGTAAGAGACTTGCCGAGTGTAAGAGACTTGCCGAGTGTATGAAACGTACTGAGTGTAAGAAACTTACTGAGTGTAAGAAACTTATTAAGTGTAAGAAAGTGTATGAAACTTACTGAGTGTAAGAGACTTACTGAGTGTAAGAAACTTACTAAGTGTAAGAGAGTGTAAGAAACTTACTGAGTGTGTGAAACTTACTGAGTGTAAGAGACTTACTGAGTGTATGAAACGTACTGATTGTAAGAAAGTTACTAAGTGTAAGAGAGTGTAAGAAACTTACTGAGTGTGTGAAACTTACTGAGTGTATGAAACTTACTGAGTGTAAGAGACTTACTGACAGTAAGAAACTTACTAAGTGTAAGAGACTTACTGAGTGTAAGAGACTTACTGAGTGTACGAAACTTACTAAGTGTAAGAGACTTACTGAGTGTATGAAATATAGTGAGTGTGTGAAACTTACTGAGTGTAAGAGACTTACTGAATGTATTAAACGTACTGAGTGAAAGAAACTTACTGAGTGTAAGAGACTTACTGAGTGTGTGAAACTTACTGAGTGTAAGAGACTTACTGAGTGTAAGAAACTTACTGAGTGTAAGAGACTTACTGAGTGTGTGAAACTTACTGAGTGTAAGAGACTTACTGAGTGTAAGAAACTTACTGAGTGTAAGAGACTTACTGAGTGTGTGAAACTTACTGAGTGTAAGAGACTTACTGAGTGTAAGAAACTTACTGAGTGTAAGAAACTTACTGAGTGAAAGAGACTTACTTTGTGTAAGAGACTTACTAAGTGTAAGAGAGTGTACGAAACTTACTGAGTGTGTGAAACTTACTGAGTGTAAGAAACTTACTAAGTGTAAGAGAGTGTATGAAACTTACTGAGTGTAAGAAACTTACTGAGTGTAAGACACTTACTGAGTGTATGAAACGTACTGAGTGTAAGAGACTTACTGAGTGTGTGAAACTTACTGAGTGTAAGAGACTTACTGAGTGTAAGAAACTTACTGAGTGTAAGAGACTTACTGAGTGTGTGAAACTTACTGAGTGTAAGAGACTTACTGAGTGTAAGAAACTTACTGAGTGTAAGAAACTTACTGAGTGAAAGAGACTTACTTTGTGTAAGAGACTTACTAAGTGTAAGAGAGTGTACGAAACTTACTGAGTGTGTGAAACTTACTGAGTGTAAGAAACTTACTAAGTGTAAGAGAGTGTATGAAACTTACTGAGTGTAAGAAACTTACTGAGTGTAAGACACTTACTGAGTGTATGAAACGTACTGAGTGTAAGAGACTTACTGAGTGTATGAAACGTACTGAGTGTAAGAAACTTACTGAGAGTAAGAAACTTACTGAGTGTAATAAACTTACTGAGTGTATGAGAGTGTATGAAACTTACTGAGTGTAAGATACTTACTGAGAGTAAGAAACTTACTGAGTGTAAGAAACTTACTAAGTGTAAGAGAGTGTATGAAACTTACTGAGTGTAAGAAACTTTCTTAGTGAATGAAACTTACTGAGTGCAAGAAACTTACTGAGTGTAAGAGACTTACTGAGTGTAAGAAACTTACTAAGTGTAAGAGAGTGTATGAAACTTACTGAGTGTAAGAGACTTACTGAGTGTATGAAACGTACTGAGTGTAAGAAACTTACTGAGTGTAAGAGACTTACTGAGTGTAAGAGACTTACTGAGTGTAAGAAACTTACTGAGTGTAAGAGACTTACTGAGTGTGTGAAACTTACTGAGTGTAAGAAACTTACTCAGTGTAAGAAACTTACTGAGTGTAAGAGACTTACTGAGTGTATGAAACTTACTGAGTGTAAGAGAGTGTAAGAGACTTGCCGAGTGTAAGAGACTTGCCGAGTGTATGAAACGTACTGAGTGTAAGAAACTTACTGAGTGTAAGAAACTTACTAAGTGTAAGAGAGTGTAAGAAACTTACTGAGTGTGTGAAACTTACTGAGTGTAAGAGACTTACTGAGTGTGTGAAACTTACTGAGTGTAAGAGACTTACTGAGTGTAAGAAACTTACTGAGTGTAAGAAACTTACTGAGTGAAAGAGACTTACTTTGTGTAAGAGACTTACTAAGTGTAAGAGAGTGTACGAAACTTACTGAGTGTGTGAAACTTACTGAGTGTAAGAAACTTACTAAGTGTAAGAGAGTGTATGAAACTTACTGAGTGTAAGAAACTTACTGAGTGTAAGACACTTACTGAGTGTATGAAACGTACTGAGTGTAAGAGACTTACTGAGTGTGTGAAACTTACTGAGTGTAAGAGACTTACTGAGTGTAAGAAACTTACTGAGTGTAAGAGACTTACTGAGTGTGTGAAACTTACTGAGTGTAAGAGACTTACTGAGTGTAAGAAACTTACTGAGTGTAAGAAACTTACTGAGTGAAAGAGACTTACTTTGTGTAAGAGACTTACTAAGTGTAAGAGAGTGTACGAAACTTACTGAGTGTGTGAAACTTACTGAGTGTAAGAAACTTACTAAGTGTAAGAGAGTGTATGAAACTTACTGAGTGTAAGAAACTTACTGAGTGTAAGACACTTACTGAGTGTATGAAACGTACTGAGTGTAAGAGACTTACTGAGTGTATGAAACGTACTGAGTGTAAGAAACTTACTGAGAGTAAGAAACTTACTGAGTGTAATAAACTTACTGAGTGTATGAGAGTGTATGAAACTTACTGAGTGTAAGATACTTACTGAGAGTAAGAAACTTACTGAGTGTAAGAAACTTACTAAGTGTAAGAGAGTGTATGAAACTTACTGAGTGTAAGAAACTTTCTGAGTGAATGAAACTTACTGAGTGCAAGAAACTTACTGAGTGTAAGAGACTTACTGAGTGTAAGAAACTTACTAAGTGTAAGAGAGTGTATGAAACTTACTGAGTGTAAGAGACTTACTGAGTGTATGAAACGTACTGAGTGTAAGAAACTTACTGAGTGTAAGAGACTTACTGAGTGTAAGAGACTTACTGAGTGTAAGAAACTTACTGAGTGTAAGAGACTTACTGAGTGTGTGAAACTTACTGAGTGTAAGAAACTTACTCAGTGTAAGAAACTTACTGAGTGTAAGAGACTTACTGAGTGTATGAAACTTACTGAGTGTAAGAGAGTGTAAGAGACTTGCCGAGTGTAAGAGACTTGCCGAGTGTATGAAACGTACTGAGTGTAAGAAACTTACTGAGTGTAAGAAACTTACTAAGTGTAAGAGAGTGTAAGAAACTTACTGAGTGTGTGAAACTTACTGAGTGTAAGAGACTTACTGAGTGTATGAAACGTACTGATTGTAAGAAAGTTACTAAGTGTAAGAGAGTGTAAGAAACTTACTGAGTGTGTGAAACTTACTGAGTGTATGAAACTTACTGAGTGTAAGAGACTTACTGACAGTAAGAAACTTACTAAGTGTAAGAGACTTACTGAGTGTAAGAGACTTACTGAGTGTACGAAACTTACTAAGTGTAAGAGACTTACTGAGTGTATGAAATATACTGAGTGTGTGAAACTTACTGAGTGTAAGAGACTTACTGAATGTATTAAACGTACTGAGTGAAAGAAACTTACTGAGTGTAAGAGACTTACTGAGTGTGTGAAACTTACTGAGTGTAAGAGACTTACTGAGTGTAAGAAACTTACTGAGTGTAAGAGACTTACTGAGTGTAAGAAACTTACTAAGTGTAAGAGAGTGTATGAAACTTACTGAGTGTAAGAGACTTACTGAGTGTATGAAACGTACTGAGTGTAAGAAACTTACTGAGTGTAAGAGACTTACTGAGTGTAAGAGACTTACTGAGTGTAAGAAACTTACTGAGTGTAAGAGAGTGTAAGAGACTTGCCGAGTGTAAGAGACTTGCCGAGTGTATGAAACGTACTGAGTGTAAGAAACTTACTGAGTGTAAGAAACTTACTAAGTGTAAGAGAGTGTAAGAAACTTACTGAGTGTGTGAAACTTACTGAGTGTAAGAGACTTACTGAGTGTGTGAAACTTACTGAGTGTAAGAGACTTACTGAGTGTAAGAAACTTACTGAGTGTAAGAAACTTACTGAGTGAAAGAGACTTACTTTGTGTAAGAGACTTACTAAGTGTAAGAGAGTGTACGAAACTTACTGAGTGTGTGAAACTTACTGAGTGTAAGAAACTTACTAAGTGTAAGAGAGTGTATGAAACTTACTGAGTGTAAGAAACTTACTGAGTGTAAGACACTTACTGAGTGTATGAAACGTACTGAGTGTAAGAGACTTACTGAGTGTGTGAAACTTACTGAGTGTAAGAGACTTACTGAGTGTAAGAAACTTACTGAGTGTAAGAGACTTACTGAGTGTGTGAAACTTACTGAGTGTAAGAGACTTACTGAGTGTAAGAAACTTACTGAGTGTAAGAAACTTACTGAGTGAAAGAGACTTACTTTGTGTAAGAGACTTACTAAGTGTAAGAGAGTGTACGAAACTTACTGAGTGTGTGAAACTTACTGAGTGTAAGAAACTTACTAAGTGTAAGAGAGTGTATGAAACTTACTGAGTGTAAGAAACTTACTGAGTGTAAGACACTTACTGAGTGTATGAAACGTACTGAGTGTAAGAGACTTACTGAGTGTATGAAACGTACTGAGTGTAAGAAACTTACTGAGAGTAAGAAACTTACTGAGTGTAATAAACTTACTGAGTGTATGAGAGTGTATGAAACTTACTGAGTGTAAGATACTTACTGAGAGTAAGAAACTTACTGAGTGTAAGAAACTTACTAAGTGTAAGAGAGTGTATGAAACTTACTGAGTGTAAGAAACTTTCTGAGTGAATGAAACTTACTGAGTGCAAGAAACTTACTGAGTGTAAGAGACTTACTGAGTGTAAGAAACTTACTAAGTGTAAGAGAGTGTATGAAACTTACTGAGTGTAAGAGACTTACTGAGTGTATGAAACGTACTGAGTGTAAGAAACTTACTGAGTGTAAGAGACTTACTGAGTGTAAGAGACTTACTGAGTGTAAGAAACTTACTGAGTGTAAGAGACTTACTGAGTGTGTGAAACTTACTGAGTGTAAGAAACTTACTCAGTGTAAGAAACTTACTGAGTGTAAGAGACTTACTGAGTGTATGAAACTTACTGAGTGTAAGAGAGTGTAAGAGACTTGCCGAGTGTAAGAGACTTGCCGAGTGTATGAAACGTACTGAGTGTAAGAAACTTACTGAGTGTAAGAAACTTACTAAGTGTAAGAGAGTGTAAGAAACTTACTGAGTGTGTGAAACTTACTGAGTGTAAGAGACTTACTGAGTGTATGAAACGTACTGATTGTAAGAAAGTTACTAAGTGTAAGAGAGTGTAAGAAACTTACTGAGTGTGTGAAACTTACTGAGTGTATGAAACTTACTGAGTGTAAGAGACTTACTGACAGTAAGAAACTTACTAAGTGTAAGAGACTTACTGAGTGTAAGAGACTTACTGAGTGTACGAAACTTACTAAGTGTAAGAGACTTACTGAGTGTATGAAATATACTGAGTGTGTGAAACTTACTGAGTGTAAGAGACTTACTGAATGTATTAAACGTACTGAGTGAAAGAAACTTACTGAGTGTAAGAGACTTACTGAGTGTGTGAAACTTACTGAGTGTAAGAGACTTACTGAGTGTAAGAAACTTACTGAGTGTAAGAGACTTACTGAGTGTGTGAAACTTACTGAGTGTAAGAGACTTACTGAGTGTAAGAAACTTACTGAGTGTAAGAAACTTACTGAGTGAAAGAGACTTACTTTGTGTAAGAGACTTACTAAGTGTAAGAGAGTGTACGAAACTTACTGAGTGTGTGAAACTTACTGAGTGTAAGAAACTTACTAAGTGTAAGAGAGTGTATGAAACTTACTGAGTGTAAGAAACTTACTGAGTGTAAGACACTTACTGAGTGTATGAAACGTACTGAGTGTAAGAGACTTACTGAGTGTATGAAACGTACTGAGTGTAAGAAACTTACTGAGAGTAATAAACTTACTGAGTGTATGAGAGTGTATGAAACTTACTGAGTGTAAGATACTTACTGAGAGTAAGAAACTTACTGAGTGTAAGAAACTTACTAAGTGTTAGAGAGTGTATGAAACTTACTGAGTGTAAGAAACTTACTGAGTGAATGAAACTTACTGAGTGTAAGAGACTTACTGAGTGTAAGAAACTTACTAAGTGTAAGAGAGTGTATGAAACTTACTGAGTGTAAGAGACTTACTGAGTGTATGAAACGTACTGAGTGTAAGAAACTTACTGAGTGTAAGAAACTTACTAAGTGTAAGAAAGTGTATGAAACTTACTGAGTGTAAGAGACTTACTGAGTGTATGAAACGTACTGAGTGTATGAAACATACTGAGTGTATGAAACATACTGAGTGTGTGAAACTTAATGGGTGTATGAAACGTACTGATTGTAAGAAACTTACTAAGTGTAAGAGAGTGTAAGAAACTTACTGAGTGTGTGAAACTTACTGAGTGTATGAAACGTACTGAGTGTATGAAACATACTGAGTGTGTGAAACTTAATGGGTGTATGAAACGTACTGAGTGTAAGAGACTTACTGAGTGTGTGAAATGTACTGAGTGTGTGAAACTTACTGAGTGTAAGAGACTTACTGAGTGTAAGAGACTTACTGAGTGTAAGAAACTTACTGAGTGTAAGAAACTTACTGAGTGTAAGAGACTTACTGAGTGTAAGAAACTTACTGAGTGTAAGAAACTTACTGAGTGTAAGAGACTTACTGAGTGTAAGAGACTTACTGAGTGTAAGAGACTTACTGAGTGTAAGAGACTTACTGAGTGTAAGAGACTTACTAAGTGTAAGAGACTTACTGAGAGTAAGAGACTTACTGAGTGTGTGAAACTTACTGAGTGTATGCAACTTACTGAGAGTAAGAGACTTACTGAGTGTGTGAAACTTACTGAGTGTATGCAACTTACTGAGTGTAAGAAACTTACTGAGTGTATGAAACGTACTGAGTGTAAGAAACTTACTGAGTGTAAGAAACTTACTAAGTGTAAGAAAATGTATGAAACTTGCTGAGTGTAAGAGACTTACTGAGTGTAAGAGACTTACTGAGTGTAAGAAACGTACTAAGTGTAAGAAACTTACTGAGTGTAAGAGACTTACTGAGTGTAAGAGACTTACTGAGTGTGTGAAACTTACTGAGTGTATGCAACTTACTGAGTGTATGAAACTTACTGAGTGTATGAAACTTACTGAGTGTAAGAAACTTACTGAGAGTAATAAACTTACTGAGTGTATGAGAGTGTTTGAAACTTACTGAGTGTAAGATACTTACTGAGAGTAAGAAACTTACTGAGTGTAAGAGACTTACTGAGTGTAAGAAACTTACTAAGTGTAAGAGAGTGTATGAAACTTACTGAGTGTAAGAAACTTACTGAGTGTAAGAAACTTACTGAGTGTAAGAAACTTACTAAGTGTAAGAAAATGTATGAAACTTACTGAGTGTAAGAGACTTACTGAGTGCAAGAGACTTACTGAGTGTATGAAACGTACTGAGTGTAAGAAACTTACTGAGTGTAAGAGACTTACTGAGTGTAAGAGACTTACTGAGTGTAAGAAACTTACTGAGTGTAAGAGACTTACTGAGTGTGTGAAACTTACTGAGTGTAAGAAACTTACTCAGTGTAAGAAACTTACTGAGTGTAAGAGACTTACTGAGTGTATGAAACTTACTGAGTGTAAGAGAGTGTAAGAGACTTGCCGAGTGTAAGAGACTTGCCGAGTGTATGAAACGTACTGAGTGTAAGAAACTTACTGAGTGTAAGAAACTTACTAAGTGTAAGAGAGTGTAAGAAACTTACTGAGTGTGTGAAACTTACTGAGTGTAAGAGACTTACTGAGTGTATGAAACGTACTGATTGTAAGAAAGTTACTAAGTGTAAGAGAGTGTAAGAAACTTACTGAGTGTGTGAAACTTACTGAGTGTATGAAACTTACTGAGTGTAAGAGACTTACTGACAGTAAGAAACTTACTAAGTGTAAGAGACTTACTGAGTGTAAGAGACTTACTGAGTGTACGAAACTTACTAAGTGTAAGAGACTTACTGAGTGTATGAAATATACTGAGTGTGTGAAACTTACTGAGTGTAAGAGACTTACTGAATGTATTAAACGTACTGAGTGAAAGAAACTTACTGAGTGTAAGAGACTTACTGAGTGTGTGAAACTTACTGAGTGTAAGAGACTTACTGAGTGTAAGAAACTTACTGAGTGTAAGAGACTTACTGAGTGTGTGAAACTTACTGAGTGTAAGAGACTTACTGAGTGTAAGAAACTTACTGAGTGTAAGAAACTTACTGAGTGAAAGAGACTTACTTTGTGTAAGAGACTTACTAAGTGTAAGAGAGTGTACGAAACTTACTGAGTGTGTGAAACTTACTGAGTGTAAGAAACTTACTAAGTGTAAGAGAGTGTATGAAACTTACTGAGTGTAAGAAACTTACTGAGTGTAAGACACTTACTGAGTGTATGAAACGTACTGAGTGTAAGAGACTTACTGAGTGTATGAAACGTACTGAGTGTAAGAAACTTACTGAGAGTAATAAACTTACTGAGTGTATGAGAGTGTATGAAACTTACTGAGTGTAAGATACTTACTGAGAGTAAGAAACTTACTGAGTGTAAGAAACTTACTAAGTGTTAGAGAGTGTATGAAACTTACTGAGTGTAAGAAACTTACTGAGTGAATGAAACTTACTGAGTGTAAGAGACTTACTGAGTGTAAGAAACTTACTAAGTGTAAGAGAGTGTATGAAACTTACTGAGTGTAAGAGACTTACTGAGTGTATGAAACGTACTGAGTGTAAGAAACTTACTGAGTGTAAGAAACTTACTAAGTGTAAGAAAGTGTATGAAACTTACTGAGTGTAAGAGACTTACTGAGTGTATGAAACGTACTGAGTGTATGAAACATACTGAGTGTATGAAACATACTGAGTGTGTGAAACTTAATGGGTGTATGAAACGTACTGATTGTAAGAAACTTACTAAGTGTAAGAGAGTGTAAGAAACTTACTGAGTGTGTGAAACTTACTGAGTGTATGAAACGTACTGAGTGTATGAAACATACTGAGTGTGTGAAACTTAATGGGTGTATGAAACGTACTGAGTGTAAGAGACTTACTGAGTGTGTGAAATGTACTGAGTGTGTGAAACTTACTGAGTGTAAGAGACTTACTGAGTGTAAGAGACTTACTGAGTGTAAGAAACTTACTGAGTGTAAGAAACTTACTGAGTGTAAGAGACTTACTGAGTGTAAGAGACTTACTGAGTGTAAGAGACTTACTGAGTGTAAGAGACTTACTGAGTGTAAGAGACTTACTAAGTGTAAGAGACTTACTGAGAGTAAGAGACTTACTGAGTGTGTGAAACTTACTGAGTGTATGCAACTTACTGAGAGTAAGAGACTTACTGAGTGTGTGAAACTTACTGAGTGTATGCAACTTACTGAGTGTAAGAAACTTACTGAGTGTATGAAACGTACTGAGTGTAAGAAACTTACTGAGTGTAAGAAACTTACTAAGTGTAAGAAAATGTATGAAACTTGCTGAGTGTAAGAGACTTACTGAGTGTAAGAGACTTACTGAGTGTAAGAAACGTACTAAGTGTAAGAAACTTACTGAGTGTAAGAGACTTACTGAGTGTAAGAGACTTACTGAGTGTGTGAAACTTACTGAGTGTATGCAACTTACTGAGTGTATGAAACTTACTGAGTGTATGAAACTTACTGAGTGTAAGAAACTTACTGAGAGTAATAAACTTACTGAGTGTATGAGAGTGTTTGAAACTTACTGAGTGTAAGATACTTACTGAGAGTAAGAAACTTACTGAGTGTAAGAGACTTACTGAGTGTAAGAAACTTACTAAGTGTAAGAGAGTGTATGAAACTTACTGAGTGTAAGAAACTTACTGAGTGTAAGAAACTTACTGAGTGTAAGAAACTTACTAAGTGTAAGAAAATGTATGAAACTTACTGAGTGTAAGAGACTTACTGAGTGTAAGAGACTTACTGAGTGTATGAAACGTACTGAGTGTAAGAAACTTACTGAGTGTAAGAGACTTACTGAGTGTAAGAGACTTACTGAGTGTAAGAAACTTACTGAGTGTAAGAGACTTACTGAGTGTGTGAAACTTACTGAGTGTAAGAAACTTACTCAGTGTAAGAAACTTACTGAGTGTAAGAGACTTACTGAGTGTATGAAACTTACTGAGTGTAAGAGAGTGTAAGAGACTTGCCGAGTGTAAGAGACTTGCCGAGTGTATGAAACGTACTGAGTGTAAGAAACTTACTGAGTGTAAGAAACTTACTAAGTGTAAGAGAGTGTAAGAAACTTACTGAGTGTGTGAAACTTACTGAGTGTAAGAGACTTACTGAGTGTATGAAACGTACTGATTGTAAGAAAGTTACTAAGTGTAAGAGAGTGTAAGAAACTTACTGAGTGTGTGAAACTTACTGAGTGTATGAAACTTACTGAGTGTAAGAGACTTACTGACAGTAAGAAACTTACTAAGTGTAAGAGACTTACTGAGTGTAAGAGACTTACTGAGTGTACGAAACTTACTAAGTGTAAGAGACTTACTGAGTGTATGAAATATACTGAGTGTGTGAAACTTACTGAGTGTAAGAGACTTACTGAATGTATTAAACGTACTGAGTGAAAGAAACTTACTGAGTGTAAGAGACTTACTGAGTGTGTGAAACTTACTGAGTGTAAGAGACTTACTGAGTGTAAGAAACTTACTGAGTGTAAGAGACTTACTGAGTGTGTGAAACTTACTGAGTGTAAGAGACTTACTGAGTGTAAGAAACTTACTGAGTGTAAGAAACTTACTGAGTGAAAGAGACTTACTTTGTGTAAGAGACTTACTAAGTGTAAGAGAGTGTACGAAACTTACTGAGTGTGTGAAACTTACTGAGTGTAAGAAACTTACTAAGTGTAAGAGAGTGTATGAAACTTACTGAGTGTAAGAAACTTACTGAGTGTAAGACACTTACTGAGTGTATGAAACGTACTGAGTGTAAGAGACTTACTGAGTGTATGAAACGTACTGAGTGTAAGAAACTTACTGAGAGTAATAAACTTACTGAGTGTATGAGAGTGTATGAAACTTACTGAGTGTAAGATACTTACTGAGAGTAAGAAACTTACTGAGTGTAAGAAACTTACTAAGTGTTAGAGAGTGTATGAAACTTACTGAGTGTAAGAAACTTACTGAGTGAATGAAACTTACTGAGTGTAAGAGACTTACTGAGTGTAAGAAACTTACTAAGTGTAAGAGAGTGTATGAAACTTACTGAGTGTAAGAGACTTACTGAGTGTATGAAACGTACTGAGTGTAAGAAACTTACTGAGTGTAAGAAACTTACTAAGTGTAAGAAAGTGTATGAAACTTACTGAGTGTAAGAGACTTACTGAGTGTATGAAACGTACTGAGTGTATGAAACATACTGAGTGTATGAAACATACTGAGTGTGTGAAACTTAATGGGTGTATGAAACGTACTGATTGTAAGAAACTTACTAAGTGTAAGAGAGTGTAAGAAACTTACTGAGTGTGTGAAACGTACTGAGTGTATGAAACATACTGAGTGTGTGAAACTTAATGGGTGTATGAAACGTACTGAGTGTAAGAGACTTACTGAGTGTGTGAAATGTACTGAGTGTGTGAAACTTACTGAGTGTAAGAGACTTACTGAGTGTAAGAGACTTACTGAGTGTAAGAAACTTACTGAGTGTAAGAAACTTACTGAGTGTAAGAGACTTACTGAGTGTAAGAAACTTACTGAGTGTAAGAAACTTACTGAGTGTAAGAGACTTACTGAGTGTAAGAGACTTACTGAGTGTAAGAGACTTACTGAGTGTAAGAGACTTACTGAGTGTAAGAGACTTACTAAGTGTAAGAGACTTACTGAGAGTAAGAGACTTACTGAGTGTGTGAAACTTACTGAGTGTATGCAACTTACTGAGAGTAAGAGACTTACTGAGTGTGTGAAACTTACTGAGTGTATGCAACTTACTGAGTGTAAGAAACTTACTGAGTGTATGAAACGTACTGAGTGTAAGAAACTTACTGAGTGTAAGAAACTTACTAAGTGTAAGAAAATGTATGAAACTTGCTGAGTGTAAGAGACTTACTGAGTGTAAGAGACTTACTGAGTGTAAGAAACGTACTAAGTGTAAGAAACTTACTGAGTGTAAGAGACTTACTGAGTGTAAGAGACTTACTGAGTGTGTGAAACTTACTGAGTGTATGCAACTTACTGAGTGTATGAAACTTACTGAGTGTATGAAACTTACTGAGTGTAAGAAACTTACTGAGAGTAATAAACTTACTGAGTGTATGAGAGTGTTTGAAACTTACTGAGTGTAAGATACTTACTGAGTGTATGAAACTTACTGAGTGTAAGAAACTTACTGAGAGTAATAAACTTACTGAGTGTATGAGAGTGTTTGAAACTTACTGAGTGTAAGATACTTACTGAGAGTAAGAAACTTACTGAGTGTAAGAGACTTACTGAGTGTAAGAAACTTACTAAGTGTAAGAGAGTGTATGAAACTTACTGAGTGTAAGAAACTTACTGAGTGTAAGAAACTTACTGAGTGTAAGAAACTTACTAAGTGTAAGAAAATGTATGAAACTTACTGAGTGTAAGAGACTTACTGAGTGTAAGAGACTTACTGAGTGTATGAAACGTACTGAGTGTAAGAAACTTACTGAGTGTAAGAGACTTACTGAGTGTAAGAGACTTACTGAGTGTAAGAAACTTACTGAGTGTAAGAGACTTACTGAGTGTGTGAAACTTACTGAGTGTAAGAAACTTACTCAGTGTAAGAAACTTACTGAGTGTAAGAGACTTACTGAGTGTATGAAACTTACTGAGTGTAAGAGAGTGTAAGAGACTTGCCGAGTGTAAGAGACTTGCCGAGTGTATGAAACGTACTGAGTGTAAGAAACTTACTGAGTGTAAGAAACTTACTAAGTGTAAGAGAGTGTAAGAAACTTACTGAGTGTGTGAAACTTACTGAGTGTAAGAGACTTACTGAGTGTATGAAACGTACTGATTGTAAGAAAGTTACTAAGTGTAAGAGAGTGTAAGAAACTTACTGAGTGTGTGAAACTTACTGAGTGTATGAAACTTACTGAGTGTAAGAGACTTACTGACAGTAAGAAACTTACTAAGTGTAAGAGACTTACTGAGTGTAAGAGACTTACTGAGTGTACGAAACTTACTAAGTGTAAGAGACTTACTGAGTGTATGAAATATACTGAGTGTGTGAAACTTACTGAGTGTAAGAGACTTACTGAATGTATTAAACGTACTGAGTGAAAGAAACTTACTGAGTGTAAGAGACTTACTGAGTGTGTGAAACTTACTGAGTGTAAGAGACTTACTGAGTGTAATAAACTTACTGAGTGTAAGAGACTTACTGAGTGTGTGAAACTTACTGAGTGTAAGAGACTTACTGAGTGTAAGAAACTTACTGAGTGTAAGAAACTTACTGAGTGAAAGAGACTTACTTTGTGTAAGAGACTTACTAAGTGTAAGAGAGTGTACGAAACTTACTGAGTGTGTGAAACTTACTGAGTGTAAGAAACTTACTAAGTGTAAGAGAGTGTATGAAACTTACTGAGTGTAAGAAACTTACTGAGTGTAAGACACTTACTGAGTGTATGAAACGTACTGAGTGTAAGAGACTTACTGAGTGTATGAAACGTACTGAGTGTAAGAAACTTACTGAGAGTAATAAACTTACTGAGTGTATGAGAGTGTATGAAACTTACTGAGTGTAAGATACTTACTGAGAGTAAGAAACTTACTGAGTGTAAGAAACTTACTAAGTGTTAGAGAGTGTATGAAACTTACTGAGTGTAAGAAACTTACTGAGTGAATGAAACTTACTGAGTGTAAGAGACTTACTGAGTGTAAGAAACTTACTAAGTGTAAGAGAGTGTATGAAACTTACTGAGTGTAAGAGACTTACTGAGTGTATGAAACGTACTGAGTGTAAGAAACTTACTGAGTGTAAGAAACTTACTAAGTGTAAGAAAGTGTATGAAACTTACTGAGTGTAAGAGACTTACTGAGTGTATGAAACGTACTGAGTGTATGAAACATACTGAGTGTATGAAACATACTGAGTGTGTGAAACTTAATGGGTGTATGAAACGTACTGATTGTAAGAAACTTACTAAGTGTAAGAGAGTGTAAGAAACTTACTGAGTGTGTGAAACTTACTGAGTGTATGAAACGTACTGAGTGTATGAAACATACTGAGTGTGTGAAACTTAATGGGTGTATGAAACGTACTGAGTGTAAGAGACTTACTGAGTGTGTGAAATGTACTGAGTGTGTGAAACTTACTGAGTGTAAGAGACTTACTGAGTGTAAGAGACTTACTGAGTGTACGAAACTTACTAAGTGTAAGAGACTTACTGAGTGTATGAAATATACTGAGTGTGTGAAACTTACTGAGTGTAAGAGACTTACTGAATGTATTAAACGTACTGAGTGAAAGAAACTTACTGAGTGTAAGAGACTTACTGAGTGTGTGAAACTTACTGAGTGTAAGAGACTTACTGAGTGTAAGAAACTTACTGAGTGTAAGAGACTTACTGAGTGTGTGAAACTTACTGAGTGTAAGAGACTTACTGAGTGTAAGAAACTTACTGAGTGTAAGAAACTTACTGAGTGAAAGAGACTTACTTTGTGTAAGAGACTTACTAAGTGTAAGAGAGTGTACGAAACTTACTGAGTGTGTGAAACTTACTGAGTGTAAGAAACTTACTAAGTGTAAGAGAGTGTATGAAACTTACTGAGTGTAAGAAACTTACTGAGTGTAAGACACTTACTGAGTGTATGAAACGTACTGAGTGTAAGAGACTTACTGAGTGTATGAAACGTACTGAGTGTAAGAAACTTACTGAGAGTAATAAACTTACTGAGTGTATGAGAGTGTATGAAACTTACTGAGTGTAAGATACTTACTGAGAGTAAGAAACTTACTGAGTGTAAGAAACTTACTAAGTGTTAGAGAGTGTATGAAACTTACTGAGTGTAAGAAACTTACTGAGTGAATGAAACTTACTGAGTGTAAGAGACTTACCCTCTTGAGGATACCCTAGGATAGGGGGCGCCACAGCGCATTTTGAAAAAAAATCGTTCCCATTTTCAACGGCCTACTAATCAAACTCAGAAGATAGGGCATGCATATACTTATTATATATGGATAGAAAACACTCTAAAGTTTCTAAAACTGTTTGAATGGTGTCTGTGAGTATAACAGAACTCATTTGGCAGGCAAAACCCTGAGACATTTTCTGACAGGAAGTGGATACCTGATGTGTTGTATTGAGTTTAAACCTATCCCATTGAAAAACACAGGGGTTTAGGAATATTTTGGCACTTCCTATTGCTTCCACTAGATGTCGCCAGTCCTTTCACAGTGGTTTGAGCCTTATAGAGTCAAAACTCAGTGAATGACAGGAGTTTGAAATTGGTCACAGGGGATGGGCCATCACCATTATGACGCCGGCGGCCATGTCTGCCCCCACCTTTGGAAACGGTTTTAAAGGCAATGAAATCATCCCCCTCGAATCTTATTGGCTCTCTTGGTGTTAGTGGCCCTGAACATTTATTTTATACAACGTTTGACATGTTTGAACGAACCTACATGCGCGAGGATTGCTTTCAGTATGAAGTGCAGAGCTGCGTTTGGAGAGAGCCATAGGACGCGCTACCAACATCAGGCTAATGGAACGTGAAGTATGGACTTTTTGACCGAAAATACATCTGTTGTGGACCTGGGATGCTTTCTGATGAAGACAACTAAAGGTAGGCGATTATTGACAATATTATTGAAGATGAGATGGTTCATACTGTTGCATCCAAGATGGCGCCGAGCACTGTATATTAGCTGATTTTCTGAGTATCGCATCTCCTTTTATCGCAAAGTGTGATTACCCAGTAAAGTTAATTTAAAATCTGGTATGACGGGTGTTCTCAAGAGATATTCATCTATAAATGTTAGATTGACAATATACATTTAAAAAATCGTTATAGTATAGCAATTTATTGAAACGTAGCATTGTTTACCGGGACGCTTTTGAGGGGAAATTAGGTAGTCAACGTCAGACAGAGATGTAAAATGCTGTTTTTATATATAAATATGACCTTTATTGAACAAAAGAATGCATGCATTGTATAACATGATGTCCTAGGGGTGCCATCTGATGAAGTTTGTAAAAGGTTAGTGCTACATTTAGCTGTTTATTGATAATATGTGATGGAAGTGGTTGGTCGGAAAATGGCTATGAAGCTGCTTTTTACGATGGACTCATCTAATATAATCTAATGATTTGCTTTTCCTGTAAAACCTTTTTGAAATCGGACGACGTGGGTCGATTCAGGAGAGGTGTATCTATAAAAAAAAAAAAAAAATATTTTTTATTTTTGTAAAAAATTATGCTAATTTTTTAATGCTAATTGGCGATATGATTTTTCGCTGGATTTTGATCCCGCTAACGGGATCAGATGCTCAAGAGGTTACTGAGTGTAAGAAACTTACTAAGTGTAAGAGAGTGTATGAAACTTACTGAGTGTAAGAGACTTACTGAGTGTATGAAACGTACTGAGTGTAAGAAACTTACTGAGTGTAAGAAACTTACTAAGTGTAAGAAAGTGTATGAAACTTACTGAGTGTAAGAGACTTACTGAGTGTATGAAACGTACTGAGTGTATGAAACATACTGAGTGTATGAAACATACTGAGTGTGTGAAACTTAATGGGTGTATGAAACGTACTGATTGTAAGAAACTTACTAAGTGTAAGAGAGTGTAAGAAACTTACTGAGTGTGTGAAACTTACTGAGTGTATGAAACGTACTGAGTGTATGAAACATACTGAGTGTGTGAAACTTAATGGGTGTATGAAACGTACTGAGTGTAAGAGACTTACTGAGTGTGTGAAATGTACTGAGTGTGTGAAACTTACTGAGTGTAAGAGACTTACTGAGTGTAAGAGACTTACTGAGTGTAAGAAACTTACTGAGTGTAAGAAACTTACTGAGTGTAAGAGACTTACTGAGTGTAAGAAACTTACTGAGTGTAAGAAACTTACTGAGTGTAAGAGACTTACTGAGTGTAAGAGACTTACTGAGTGTAAGAGACTTACTGAGTGTAAGAGACTTACTAAGTGTAAGAGACTTACTGAGAGTAAGAG
Organism: Salmo salar; assembly: GCF_965601325.2. Classification (NCBI taxonomy): domain Eukaryota; kingdom Metazoa; phylum Chordata; class Actinopteri; order Salmoniformes; family Salmonidae; genus Salmo; species Salmo salar. The sequence continues at coordinate 47,579,023 of NC_138300.1, forward strand.
ACTTACTGAGTGTGTGAAACTTACTGAGTGTATGCAACTTACTGAGTGTAAGAAACTTACTGAGTGTATGAAACGTACTGAGTGTAAGAAACTTACTGAGTGTAAGAAACTTACTAAGTGTAAGAAAATGTATGAAACTTGCTGAGTGTAAGAGACTTACTGAGTGTAAGAGACTTACTGAGTGTAAGAAACGTACTAAGTGTAAGAAACTTACTGAGTGTAAGAGACTTACTGAGTGTAAGAGACTTACTGAGTGTGTGAAACTTACTGAGTGTATGCAACTTACTGAGTGTATGAAACTTACTGAGTGTATGAAACTTACTGAGTGTAAGAAACTTACTGAGAGTAATAAACTTACTGAGTGTATGAGAGTGTTTGAAACTTACTGAGTGTAAGATACTTACTGAGAGTAAGAAACTTACTGAGTGTAAGAGACTTACTGAGTGTAAGAAACTTACTAAGTGTAAGAGAGTGTATGAAACTTACTGAGTGTAAGAAACTTACTGAGTGTAAGAAACTTACTGAGTGTAAGAAACTTACTAAGTGTAAGAAAATGTATGAAACTTACTGAGTGTAAGAGACTTACTGAGTGTAAGAGACTTACTGAGTGTATGAAACGTACTGAGTGTAAGAAACTTACTGAGTGTAAGAGACTTACTGAGTGTAAGAGACTTACTGAGTGTAAGAAACTTACTGAGTGTAAGAGACTTACTGAGTGTGTGAAACTTACTGAGTGTAAGAAACTTACTCAGTGTAAGAAACTTACTGAGTGTAAGAGACTTACTGAGTGTATGAAACTTACTGAGTGTAAGAGAGTGTAAGAGACTTGCCGAGTGTAAGAGACTTGCCGAGTGTATGAAACGTACTGAGTGTAAGAAACTTACTGAGTGTAAGAAACTTACTAAGTGTAAGAGAGTGTAAGAAACTTACTGAGTGTGTGAAACTTACTGAGTGTAAGAGACTTACTGAGTGTATGAAACGTACTGATTGTAAGAAAGTTACTAAGTGTAAGAGAGTGTAAGAAACTTACTGAGTGTGTGAAACTTACTGAGTGTATGAAACTTACTGAGTGTAAGAGACTTACTGACAGTAAGAAACTTACTAAGTGTAAGAGACTTACTGAGTGTAAGAAACTTACTGAGAGTAATAAACTTACTGAGTGTATGAGAGTGTATGAAACTTACTGAGTGTAAGATACTTACTGAGAGTAAGAAACTTACTGAGTGTAAGAAACTTACTAAGTGTTAGAGAGTGTATGAAACTTACTGAGTGTAAGAAACTTACTGAGTGTAAGACACTTACTGAGTGTATGAAACGTACTGAGTGTAAGAGACTTACTGAGTGTAAGAGAGTGTATGAAACTTACTGAGTGTGTGAAACTTACTGAGTGTAAGAAACTTACTAAGTGTAAGAGAGTGTATGAAACTTACTGAGTGTAAGAAACTTACTGAGTGTAAGACACTTACTGAGTGTATGAAACGTACTGAGTGTAAGAGACTTACTGAGTGTATGAAACGTACTGAGTGTAAGAAACTTACTGAGAGTAATAAACTTACTGAGTGTATGAGAGTGTATGAAACTTACTGAGTGTAAGATACTTACTGAGAGTAAGAAACTTACTGAGTGTAAGAAACTTACTAAGTGTTAGAGAGTGTATGAAACTTACTGAGTGTAAGAAACTTACTGAGTGAATGAAACTTACTGAGTGTAAGAGACTTACTGAGTGTAAGAAACTTACTAAGTGTAAGAGAGTGTATGAAACTTACTGAGTGTAAGAGACTTACTGAGTGTATGAAACGTACTGAGTGTAAGAAACTTACTGAGTGTAAGAAACTTACTAAGTGTAAGAAAGTGTATGAAACTTACTGAGTGTAAGAGACTTACTGAGTGTATGAAACGTACTGAGTGTATGAAACATACTGAGTGTATGAAACATACTGAGTGTGTGAAACTTAATGGGTGTATGAAACGTACTGATTGTAAGAAACTTACTAAGTGTAAGAGAGTGTAAGAAACTTACTGAGTGTGTGAAACTTACTGAGTGTATGAAACGTACTGAGTGTATGAAACATACTGAGTGTGTGAAACTTAATGGGTGTATGAAACGTACTGAGTGTAAGAGACTTACTGAGTGTGTGAAATGTACTGAGTGTGTGAAACTTACTGAGTGTAAGAGACTTACTGAGTGTAAGAGACTTACTGAGTGTAAGAAACTTACTGAGTGTAAGAAACTTACTGAGTGTAAGAGACTTACTGTGTGTAAGAAACTTACTGAGTGTAAGAAACTTACTGAGTGTAAGAGACTTACTGAGTGTAAGAGACTTACTGAGTGTAAGAGACTTACTGAGTGTAAGAGACTTACTGAGTGTAAGAGACTTACTAAGTGTAAGAGACTTACTGAGAGTAAGAGACTTACTGAGTGTGTGAAACTTACTGAGTGTATGCAACTTACTGAGAGTAAGAGACTTACTGAGTGTGTGAAACTTACTGAGTGTATGCAACATACTGAGTGTAAGAAACTTACTGAGTGTATGAAACGTACTGAGTGTAAGAAACTTACTGAGTGTAAGAAACTTACTAAGTGTAAGAAAATGTATGAAACTTGCTGAGTGTAAGAGACTTACTGAGTGTAAGAGACTTACTGAGTGTAAGAAACGTACTAAGTGTAAGAAACTTACTGAGTGTAAGAGACTTACTGAGTGTAAGAGACTTACTGAGTGTGTGAAACTTACTGAGTGTATGCAACTTACTGAGTGTATGAAACTTACTGAGTGTATGAAACTTACTGAGTGTAAGAAACTTACTGAGAGTAATAAACTTACTGAGTGTATGAGAGTGTTTGAAACTTACTGAGTGTAAGATACTTACTGAGAGTAAGAAACTTACTGAGTGTAAGAGACTTACTGAGTGTAAGAAACTTACTAAGTGTAAGAGAGTGTATGAAACTTACTGAGTGTAAGAAACTTACTGAGTGTAAGAAACTTACTGAGTGTAAGAAACTTACTAAGTGTAAGAAAATGTATGAAACTTACTGAGTGTAAGAGACTTACTGAGTGTAAGAGACTTACTGAGTGTATGAAACGTACTGAGTGTAAGAAACTTACTGAGTGTAAGAGACTTACTGAGTGTAAGAGACTTACTGAGTGTAAGAAACTTACTGAGTGTAAGAGACTTACTGAGTGTGTGAAACTTACTGAGTGTAAGAAACTTACTCAGTGTAAGAAACTTACTGAGTGTAAGAGACTTACTGAGTGTATGAAACTTACTGAGTGTAAGAGAGTGTAAGAGACTTGCCGAGTGTAAGAGACTTGCCGAGTGTATGAAACGTACTGAGTGTAAGAAACTTACTGAGTGTAAGAAACTTACTAAGTGTAAGAGAGTGTAAGAAACTTACTGAGTGTGTGAAACTTACTGAGTGTAAGAGACTTACTGAGTGTATGAAACGTACTGATTGTAAGAAAGTTACTAAGTGTAAGAGAGTGTAAGAAACTTACTGAGTGTGTGAAACTTACTGAGTGTATGAAACTTACTGAGTGTAAGAGACTTACTGACAGTAAGAAACTTACTAAGTGTAAGAGACTTACTGAGTGTAAGAGACTTACTGAGTGTACGAAACTTACTAAGTGTAAGAGACTTACTGAGTGTATGAAATATACTGAGTGTGTGAAACTTACTGAGTGTAAGAGACTTACTGAATGTATTAAACGTACTGAGTGAAAGAAACTTACTGAGTGTAAGAGACTTACTGAGTGTGTGAAACTTACTGAGTGTAAGAGACTTACTGAGTGTAAGAAACTTACTGAGTGTAAGAGACTTACTGAGTGTGTGAAACTTACTGAGTGTAAGAGACTTACTGAGTGTAAGAAACTTACTGAGTGTAAGAAACTTACTGAGTGAAAGAGACTTACTTTGTGTAAGAGACTTACTAAGTGTAAGAGAGTGTACGAAACTTACTGAGTGTGTGAAACTTACTGAGTTTAAGAAACTTACTAAGTGTAAGAGAGTGTATGAAACTTACTGAGTGTAAGAAACTTACTGAGTGTAAGACACTTACTGAGTGTATGAAACGTACTGAGTGTAAGAGACTTACTGAGTGTATGAAACGTACTGAGTGTAAGAAACTTACTGAGAGTAATAAACTTACTGAGTGTATGAGAGTGTATGAAACTTACTGAGTGTAAGATACTTACTGAGAGTAAGAAACTTACTGAGTGTAAGAAACTTACTAAGTGTTAGAGAGTGTATGAAACTTACTGAGTGTAAGAAACTTACTGAGTGAATGAAACTTACTGAGTGCAAGAAACTTACTGAGTGTAAGAGACTTACTGAGTGTAAGAAACTTACTAAGTGTAAGAGAGTGTATGAAACTTACTGAGTGTAAGAGACTTACTGAGTGTATGAAACGTACTAAGTGTAAGAAAGTGTATGAAACTTACTGAGTGTAAGAGACTTACTGAGTGTATGAAACGTACTGAGTGTATGAAACATACTGAGTGTATGAAACATACTGAGTGTGTGAAACTTAATGGGTGTATGAAACGTACTGATTGTAAGAAACTTACTAAGTGTAAGAGAGTGTAAGAAACTTACTGAGTGTGTGAAACTTACTGAGTGTATGAAACGTACTGAGTGTATGAAACATACTGAGTGTGTGAAACTTAATGGGTGTATGAAACGTACTGAGTGTAAGAGACTTACTGAGTGTGTGAAATGTACTGAGTGTGTGAAACTTACTGAGTGTAAGAGACTTACTGAGTGTAAGAGACTTACTGAGTGTAAGAAACTTACTGAGTGTAAGAAACTTACTGAGTGTAAGAGACTTACTGAGTGTAAGAAACTTACTGAGTGTAAGAAACTTACTGAGTGTAAGAGACTTACTGAGTGTAAGAGACTTACTGAGTGTAAGAGACTTACTGAGTGTAAGAGACTTACTGAGTGTAAGAGACTTACTAAGTGTAAGAGACTTACTGAGAGTAAGAGACTTACTGAGTGTGTGAAACTTACTGAGTGTATGCAACTTACTGAGAGTAAGAGACTTACTGAGTGTGTGAAACTTACTGAGTGTATGCAACTTACTGAGTGTAAGAAACTTACTGAGTGTATGAAACGTACTGAGTGTAAGAAACTTACTGAGTGTAAGAAACTTACTAAGTGTAAGAAAATGTATGAAACTTGCTGAGTGTAAGAGACTTACTGAGTGTAAGAGACTTACTGAGTGTAAGAAACGTACTAAGTGTAAGAAACTTACTGAGTGTAAGAGACTTACTGAGTGTAAGAGACTTACTGAGTGTGTGAAACTTACTGAGTGTATGCAACTTACTGAGTGTATGAAACTTACTGAGTGTATGAAACTTACTGAGTGTAAGAAACTTACTGAGAGTAATAAACTTACTGAGTGTATGAGAGTGTTTGAAACTTACTGAGTGTAAGATACTTACTGAGAGTAAGAAACTTACTGAGTGTAAGAGACTTACTGAGTGTAAGAAACTTACTAAGTGTAAGAGAGTGTATGAAACTTACTGAGTGTAAGAAACTTACTGAGTGTAAGAAACTTACTGAGTGTAAGAAACTTACTAAGTGTAAGAAAATGTATGAAACTTACTGAGTGTAAGAGACTTACTGAGTGTAAGAGACTTACTGAGTGTAAGAAACGTACTAAGTGTAAGAAACTTACTGAGTGTAAGAGACGTACTGAGTGTAAGAGACTTACTGAGTGTGTGAAACTTACTGAGTGTATGCAACTTACTGAGTGTAAGAAACTTACTGAGTGTAAGAAACTTACTGAGTGTATGAAACTTACTGAGTGTATGAAACTTACTGAGTGTAAGAGACTTACTGAGTGTAAGAGACTTACTGAGTGTAAGAAACTTACTAAGTGTAAGAGAGTTACTGAGTGTAAGAGACTTACTGAGTGTAAGAAACTTACTGAGTGTAAGAGACTTACTGAGTGTAAGAGACTTACTGAGTGTAAGAGACTTACTGAGTGTAAGAAACTTACTGAGTGTAAGAAACTTACTGAGTGTAAGAGAGTTACTGAGTGTAAGAGACTTACTGAGTGTAAGAAACTTACTAAGTGTAAGAGACTTACTGAGTGTAAGAGACTTACTGAGTGTAAGAGACTTACTGAGTGTAAGAAACTTACTGAGTGTAAGAAACTTACTGAGTGTAAGAGACTTACTGAGTGTAAGAGACTTACTGAGTGTGTGAAACTTACTGAGTGTAAGAGACTTACTGAGTGTAAGAAACTTACTGAGTGTAAGAAACTTACTGAGTGAAAGAGACTTACTTTGTGTAAGAGACTTACTAAGTGTAAGAGAGTGTACGAAACTTACTGAGTGTGTGAAACTTACTGATTGTAAGAAACTTACTAAGTGTAAGAGAGTGTAAGAAACTTACTGAGTGTGTGAAACTTACTGAGTGTATGAAACGTACTGAGTGTATGAAACATACTGAGTGTGTGAAACTTAATGGGTGTATGAAACGTACTGAGTGTAAGAGACTTACTGAGTGTGTGAAATGTACTGAGTGTGTGAAACTTACTGAGTGTAAGAGACTTACTGAGTGTAAGAGACTTACTGAGTGTAAGAAACTTACTGAGTGTAAGAGACTTACTGAGTGTAAGAAACTTACTGAGTGTAAGAAACTTACTGAGTGTAAGAGACTTACTGAGTGTAAGAGACTTACTGAGTGTAAGAGACTTACTGAGTGTAAGAGACTTACTGAGTGTAAGAGACTTACTAAGTGTAAGAGACTTACTGAGAGTAAGAGACTTCCTGAGTGTGTGAAACTTACTGAGTGTATGCAACTTACTGAGAGTAAGAGACTTACTGAGTGTGTGAAACTTACTGAGTGTATGCAACTTACTGAGTGTAAGAAACTTACTGAGTGTATGAAACGTACTGAGTGTAAGAAACTTACTGAGTGTAAGAAACTTACTAAGTGTAAGAAAATGTATGAAACTTACTGAGTGTAAGAGACTTACTGAGTGTAAGAGACTTACTGAGTGTAAGAAACGTACTAAGTGTAAGAAACTTACTGAGTGTAAGAGACTTACTGAGTGTAAGAGACTTACTGAGTGTGTGAAACTTACTGAGTGTATGCAACTTACTGAGTGTATGAAACGTACTGAGTGTATGAAACTTACTGAGTGTAAGAAACTTACTGAGAGTAATAAACTTACTGAGTGTATGAGAGTGTTTGAAACTTACTGAGTGTAAGATACTTACTGAGAGTAAGAAACTTACTGAGTGTAAGAGACTTACTGAGTGTAAGAAACTTACTGAGTGTAAGAAACTTACTGAGTGTAAGAAACTTACTGAGTGTAAGAAACTTACTAAGTGTAAGAAAATGTATGAAACTTACTGAGTGTAAGAGACTTACTGAGTGTAAGAGACTTACTGAGTGTAAGAAACGTACTAAGTGTAAGAAACTTACTGAGTGTAAGAGACGTACTGAGTGTAAGAGACTTACTGAGTGTGTGAAACTTACTGAGTGTATGCAACTTACTGAGTGTAAGAAACTTACTGAGTGTAAGAAACTTACTGAGTGTATGAAACTTACTGAGTGTATGAAACTTACTGAGTGTAAGAGACTTACTGAGTGTAAGAGACTTACTGAGTGTAAGAAACTTACTAAGTGTAAGAGAGTTACTGAGTGTAAGAGACTTACTGAGTGTGTGAAACTTACTGAGTGTAAGAGACTTACTGAGTGTAAGAAACTTACTGAGTGTAAGAGAGTTACTGAGTGTAAGAGACTTACTGAGTGTAAGAAACTTACTAAGTGTAAGAGACTTACTGAGTGTAAGAGACTTACTGAGTGTAAGAGACTTACTGAGTGTAAGAAACTTACTGAGTGTAAGAAACTTACTGAGTGTAAGAGACTTACTGAGTGTAAGAGACTTACTGAGTGTGTGAAACTTACTGAGTGTAAGAGACTTACTGAGTGTAAGAATCTTACTGAGTGTAAGAAACTTACTGAGTGAAAGAGACTTACTTTGTGTAAGAGACTTACTAAGTGTAAGAGAGTGTACGAAACTTACTGAGTGTGTGAAACTTACTGAGTGTAAGAAACTTACTAAGTGTAAGAGAGTGTATGAAACTTACTGAGTGTAAGAAACTTACTGAGTGTAAGACACTTACTGAGTGTATGAAACGTACTGAGTGTAAGAGACTTACTGAGTGTATGAAACGTACTGAGTGTAAGAAACTTACTGAGAGTAATAAACTTACTGAGTGTATGAGAGTGTATGAAACTTACTGAGTGTAAGATACTTACTGAGAGTAAGAAACTTACTGAGTGTAAGAAACTTACTAAGTGTTAGAGAGTGTATGAAACTTACTGAGTGTAAGAAACTTACTGAGTGAATGAAACTTACTGAGTGCAAGAAACTTACTGAGTGTAAGAGACTTACTGAGTGTAAGAAACTTACTAAGTGTAAGAGAGTGTATGAAACTTACTGAGTGTAAGAGACTTACTGAGTGTATGAAACGTACTGAGTGTAAGAAACTTACTGAGTGTAAGAAACTTACTAAGTGTAAGAAAGTGTATGAAACTTACTGAGTGTAAGAGACTTACTGAGTGTATGAAACGTACTGAGTGTATGAAACATACTGAGTGTATGAAACATACTGAGTGTGTGAAACTTAATGGGTGTATGAAACGTACTGATTGTAAGAAACTTACTAAGTGTAAGAGAGTGTAAGAAACTTACTGAGTGTGTGAAACTTACTGAGTGTATGAAACGTACTGAGTGTATGAAACATACTGAGTGTGTGAAACTTAATGGGTGTATGAAACGTACTGAGTGTAAGAGACTTACTGAGTGTGTGAAATGTACTGAGTGTGTGAAACTTACTGAGTGTAAGAGACTTACTGAGTGTAAGAGACTTACTGAGTGTAAGAAACTTACTGAGTGTAAGAAACTTACTGAGTGTAAGAGACTTACTGAGTGTAAGAAACTTACTGAGTGTAAGAAACTTACTGAGTGTAAGAGACTTACTGAGTGTAAGAGACTTACTGAGTGTAAGAGACTTACTGAGTGTAAGAGACTTACTGAGTGTAAGAGACTTACTAATTGTAAGAGACTTACTGAGAGTAAGAGACTTACTGAGTGTTTGAAACTTACTGAGTGTATGCAACTTACTGAGAGTAAGAGACTTACTGAGTGTGTGAAACTTACTGAGTGTATGCAACTTACTGAGTGTAAGAAACTTACTGAGTGTATGAAACGTACTGAGTGTAAGAAACTTACTGAGTGTAAGAAACTTACTAAGTGTAAGAAAATGTATGAAACTTACTGAGTGTAAGAGACTTACTGAGTGTAAGAGACTTACTGAGTGTAAGAAACGTACTAAGTGTAAGAAACTTACTGAGTGTAAGAGACTTACTGAGTGTAAGAGACTTACTGAGTGTGTGAAACTTTCTGAGTGTATGCAACTTACTGAGTGTAAGAAACTTACTGAGAGTAATAAACTTACTGAGTGTATGAGAGTGTTTGAAACTTACTGAGTGTAAGATACTTACTGAGAGTAAGAAACTTACTGAGTGTAAGAGACTTACTGAGTGTAAGAAACTTACTAAGTGTAAGAGAGTGTATGAAACTTACTGAGTGTAAGAAACTTACTGAGTGTAAGAAACTTACTGAGTGTAAGAAACTTACTAAGTGTTAGAGAGTGTATGAAACTTACTGAGTGTAAGAAACTTACTGAGTGAATGAAACTTACTGAGTGCAAGAAACTTACTGAGTGTAAGAGACTTACTGAGTGTAAGAAACTTACTAAGTGTAAGAGAGTGTATGAAACTTACTGAGTGTAAGAGACTTACTGAGTGTATGAAACGTACTGAGTGTAAGAAACTTACTGAGTGTAAGAAACTTACTAAGTGTAAGAAAGTGTATGAAACTTACTGAGTGTAAGAGACTTACTGAGTGTATGAAACGTACTGAGTGTATGAAACATACTGAGTGTATGAAACATACTGAGTGTGTGAAACTTAATGGGTGTATGAAACGTACTGATTGTAAGAAACTTACTAAGTGTAAGAGAGTGTAAGAAACTTACTGAGTGTGTGAAACTTACTGAGTGTATGAAACGTACTGAGTGTATGAAACATACTGAGTGTGTGAAACTTAATGGGTGTATGAAACGTACTGAGTGTAAGAGACTTACTGAGTGTGTGAAATGTACTGAGTGTGTGAAACTTACTGAGTGTAAGAGACTTACTGAGTGTAAGAGACTTACTGAGTGTAAGAAACTTACTGAGTGTAAGAAACTTACTGAGTGTAAGAGACTTACTGAGTGTAAGAAACTTACTGAGTGTAAGAAACTTACTGAGTGTAAGAGACTTACTGAGTGTAAGAGACTTACTGAGTGTAAGAGACTTACTGAGTGTAAGAGACTTACTGAGTGTAAGAGACTTACTAAGTGTAAGAGACTTACTGAGAGTAAGAGACTTACTGAGTGTGTGAAACTTACTGAGTGTATGCAACTTACTGAGAGTAAGAGACTTACTGAGTGTGTGAAACTTACTGAGTGTATGCAACTTACTGAGTGTAAGAAACTTACTGAGTGTATGAAACGTACTGAGTGTAAGAAACTTACTGAGTGTAAGAAACTTACTAAGTGTAAGAAAATGTATGAAACTTACTGAGTGTAAGAGACTTACTGAGTGTAAGAGACTTACTGAGTGTAAGAAACGTACTAAGTGTAAGAAACTTACTGAGTGTAAGAGACTTACTGAGTGTAAGAGACTTACTGAGTGTGTGAAACTTACTGAGTGTATGCAACTTACTGAGTGTAAGAAACTTACTGAGAGTAATAAACTTACTGAGTGTATGAGAGTGTTTGAAACTTACTGAGTGTAAGATACTTACTGAGAGTAAGAAACTTACTGAGTGTAAGAGACTTACTGAGTGTAAGAAACTTACTAAGTGTAAGAGAGTGTATGAAACTTACTGAGTGTAAGAGACTTACTGAGTGTAAGAGACTTACTGAGTGTAAGAAACTTACTGAGTGTAAGAAACTTACTGAGTGTAAGAGACTTACTGAGTGTAAGAAACTTACTGAGTGTAAGAAACTTACTGAGTGTAAGAGACTTACTGAGTGTAAGAGACTTACTGAGTGTAAGAGACTTACTGAGTGTAAGAGACTTACTGAGTGTAAGAGACTTACTAAGTGTAAGAGACTTACTGAGAGTAAGAGACTTACTGAGTGTGTGAAACTTACTGAGTGTATGCAACTTACTGAGAGTAAGAGACTTACTGAGTGTGTGAAACTTACTGAGTGTATGCAACTTACTGAGTGTAAGAAACTTACTGAGTGTATGAAACGTACTGAGTGTAAGAAACTTACTGAGTGTAAGAAACTTACTAAGTGTAAGAAAATGTATGAAACTTACTGAGTGTAAGAGACTTACTGAGTGTAAGAGACTTACTGAGTGTAAGAAACGTACTAAGTGTAAGAAACTTACTGAGTGTAAGAGACTTACTGAGTGTAAGAGACTTACTGAGTGTGTGAAACTTACTGAGTGTATGCAACTTACTGAGTGTAAGAAACTTACTGAGAGTAATAAACTTACTGAGTGTATGAGAGTGTTTGAAACTTACTGAGTGTAAGATACTTACTGAGAGTAAGAAACTTACTGAGTGTAAGAGACTTACTGAGTGTAAGAAACTTACTGAGTGTAAGAAACTTACTGAGTGTAAGAGACTTACTGAGTGTAAGAGACTTACTGAGTGTAAGAGACTTACTGAGTGTAAGAGACTTACTGAGTGTAAGAGACTTACTAAGTGTAAGAGACTTACTGAGAGTAAGAGACTTACTGAGTGTGTGAAACTTACTGAGTGTATGCAACTTACTGAGAGTAAGAGACTTACTGAGTGTGTGAAACTTACTGAGTGTATGCAACTTACTGAGTGTAAGAAACTTACTGAGTGTATGAAACGTACTGAGTGTAAGAAACTTACTGAGTGTAAGAAACTTACTAAGTGTAAGAAAATGTATGAAACTTACTGAGTGTAAGAGACTTACTGAGTGTAAGAGACTTACTGAGTGTAAGAGACTTACTGAGTGTAAGAGACTTACTGAGTGTAAGAGACTTACTAAGTGTAAGAGACTTACTGAGAGTAAGAGACTTACTGAGTGTGTGAAACTTACTGAGTGTATGCAACTTACTGAGAGTAAGAGACTTACTGAGTGTGTGAAACTTACTGAGTGTATGCAACTTACTGAGTGTAAGAAACTTACTGAGTGTATGAAACGTACTGAGTGTAAGAAACTTACTGAGTGTAAGAAACTTACTAAGTGTAAGAAAATGTATGAAACTTACTGAGTGTAAGAGACTTACTGAGTGTAAGAGACTTACTGAGTGTAAGAAACGTACTAAGTGTAAGAAACTTACTGAGTGTAAGAGACTTACTGAGTGTAAGAGACTTACTGAGTGTGTGAAACTTACTGAGTGTATGCAACTTACTGAGTGTAAGAAACTTACTGAGAGTAATAAACTTACTGAGTGTATGAGAGTGTTTGAAACTTACTGAGTGTAAGATACTTACTGAGAGTAAGAAACTTACTGAGTGTAAGAGACTTACTGAGTGTAAGAAACTTACTGAGTGTAAGAAACTTACTGAGTGTAAGAGACTTACTGAGTGTAAGAGACTTACTGAGTGTAAGAGACTTACTGAGTGTAAGAGACTTACTGAGTGTAAGAGACTTACTAAGTGTAAGAGACTTACTGAGAGTAAGAGACTTACTGAGTGTGTGAAACTTACTGAGTGTATGCAACTTACTGAGAGTAAGAGACTTACTGAGTGTGTGAAACTTACTGAGTGTATGCAACTTACTGAGTGTAAGAAACTTACTGAGTGTATGAAACGTACTGAGTGTAAGAAACTTACTGAGTGTAAGAAACTTACTAAGTGTAAGAAAATGTATGAAACTTACTGAGTGTAAGAGACTTACTGAGTGTAAGAGACTTACTGAGTGTAAGAAACGTACTAAGTGTAAGAAACTTACTGAGTGTAAGAGACTTACTGAGTGTAAGAGACTTACTGAGTGTGTGAAACTTACTGAGTGTATGCAACTTACTGAGTGTAAGAAACTTACTGAGAGTAATAAACTTACTGAGTGTATGAGAGTGTTTGAAACTTACTGAGTGTAAGATACTTACTGAGAGTAAGAAACTTACTGAGTGTAAGAGACTTACTGAGTGTAAGAAACTTACTAAGTGTAAGAGAGTGTATGAAACTTACTGAGTGTAAGAAACTTACTGAGTGTAAGAAACTTACTGAGTGTAAGAAACTTACTAAGTGTAAGAAAATGTATGAAACTTACTGAGTGTAAGAGACTTACTGAGTGTAAGAGACTTACTGAGTGTAAGAAACGTACTAAGTATAAGAAACTTACTGAGTGTAAGAGACGTACTGAGTGTAAGAGACTTACTGAGTGTGTGAAACTTACTGAGTGTATGCAACTTACTGAGTGTAAGAAACTTACTGAGTGTAAGAAACTTACTGAGTGTATGAAACTTACTGAGTGTATGAAACTTACTGAGTGTAAGAGACTTACTGAGTGTAAGAGACTTACTGAGTGTAAGAAACTTACTAAGTGTAAGAGAGTTACTGAGTGTAAGAGACTTACTGAGTGTAAGAAACTTACTAAGTGTAAGAGACTTACTGAGTGTAAGAGACTTACTGAGTGTAAGAGACTTACTGAGTGTAAGAAACTTACTGAGTGTAAGAAACTTACTGAGTGTAAGAGACTTACTGAGTGTAAGAGACTTACTGAGTGTAAGAGACTTACTGAGTGTAAGAGACTTACTAAGTGTAAGAGACTTACTGAGAGTAAGAGACTTACTGAGTGTGTGAAACTTACTGAGTGTATGCAACTTACTGAGTGCAAGAGACTTACTGAGTGTATGCAACTTACTGAGTGTATGAAACGTACTGAGTGTAAGAAACTTACTGAGTGTAAGAAACTTACTAAGTGTAAGACAGTGTATGAAACTTACTGAGTGTAAGAGAGTTTATAAGTGTAAGAGTGTACGAAACTTACTAAGTGTAAGAGACTTACTGAGTGTATGAAATATACTGAGTGTGTGAAACTTACTGAGTGTAAGAGACTTACTAAGTGTAAGAGAGTGTATGAAACTTACTGAGTGTAAGAGACTTACTGAGTGTAAGAGACTTACTGACAGTAAGAAACTTACTAAGTGTAAGAGACTTACTGAGTGTAAGAGACTTACTGAGTGTACGAAACTTACTAAGTGTAAGAGACTTACTGAGTGTATGAAATATACTGAGTGTGTGAAACTTACTGAGTGTAAGAGACTTACTGAATGTATTAAACGTACTGAGTGAAAGAAACTTACTGAGTGTAAGAGACTTACTGAGTGTGTGAAACTTACTGAGTGTAAGAGACTTACTGAGAGTAAGAAACTTACTGAGTGTAAGAGACTTACTGAGTGTGTGAAACTTACTGAGTGTAAGAGACTTACTGAGTGTAAGAAACTTACTGAGTGTAAGAAACTTACTGAGTGAAAGAAACTTACTTTGTGTAAGAGACTTACTAAGTGTAAGAGAGTGTACGAAACTTACTGAGTGTGTGAAACTTACTGAGTGTAAGAAACTTACTAAGTGTAAGAGAGTGTATGAAACTTACTGAGTGTAAGAAACTTACTGAGTGTAAGACACTTACTGAGTGTATGAAACGTACTGAGTGTAAGAGACTTACTGAGTGTATGAAACGTACTGAGTGTAAGAAACTTACTGAGAGTAAGAAACTTACTGAGTGTATGAGAGTGTATGAAACTTACTGAGTGTAAGATACTTACTGAGAGTAAGAAACTTACTGAGTGTAAGAAACTTACTAAGTGTAAGAGAGTGTATGAAACTTACTGAGTGTAAGAAACTTACTGAGTGAATGAAACTTACTGAGTGCAAGAAACTTACTGAGTGTAAGAGACTTACTGAGTGTAAGAAACTTACTAAGTGTAAGAGAGTGTATGAAACTTACTGAGTGTAAGAGACTTACTGAGTGTATGAAACGTACTGAGTGTAAGAAACTTACTGAGTGTAAGAAACTTACTAAGTGTAAGAAAGTGTATGAAACTTACTGAGTGTAAGAGACTTACTGAGTGTATGAAACGTACTGAGTGTATGAAACGTACTGAGTGTATGAAACATACTGAGTGTGTGAAACTTAATGGGTGTATGAAACGTACTGAGTGTAAGAGACTTACTGAGTGTGTGAAACGTACTGAGTGTGTGAAACTTACTGAGTGTAAGAGACTTACTGAGTGTAAGAGACTTACTGAGTGTAAGAAACTTACTGAGTGTAAGAAACTTACTGAGTGTAAGAGACTTACTGAGTGTAAGAAACTTACTGAGTGTAAGAAACTTACTGAGTGTAAGAGACTTACTGAGTGTAAGAGACTTACTGAGTGTAAGAGACTTACTGAGTGTAAGAGACTTACTGAGTGTAAGAGACTTACAAAGTGTAAGAGACTTACTGAGAGTAAGAGACTTACTGAGTGTATGAAACTTACTGAGTGTAAGAAACTTACTGAGAGTAATAAACTTACTGAGTGTATGAGAGTGTTTGAAACTTACTGAGTGTAAGATACTTACTGAGAGTAAGAAACTTACTGAGTGTAAGAGACTTACTGAGTGTAAGAAACTTACTAAGTGTAAGAGAGTGTATGAAACTTACTGAGTGTAAGAGACTTACTGAGTGTATGAAACGTACTGAGTGTAAGAAACTTACTGAGTGTAAGAAACTTACTAAGTGTAAGAAAATGTATGAAACTTACTGAGTGTAAGAGACTTACTGAGTGTAAGAGACTTACTGAGTGTAAGAGACTTACTGAGATTAAGAAACGTACTAAGTGTAAGAAACTTACTGAGTGTAAGAGACTTACTGAGTGTAAGAAACTTACTGAGTGTAAGAGACTTACTGAGTGTGTGAAACTTACTGAGTGTAAGAAACTTACTGAGTGTGTGAAACTTACTGAGTGTATGCAACTTACTGAGTGTAAGAAACTTACTGAGTGTAAGAAACTTACTGAGTGTAAGAGACTTACTGAGTGTAAGAGACTTACTGAGTGTAAGAAACTTACTGAGTGTAAGAAACTTACTGAGTGTAAGAGACTTACTGAGTGTGTGAAACTTACTGAGTGTAAGAAACTTACTGAGTGTATTAAACGTACTGAGTGTAAGAGACTTACTGAGTGTAAGAAACTTACTGAGTGTAAGAAACTTACTGAGTGAAAGAGACTTACTTTGTGTAAGAGACTTACTAAGTGTAAGAGAGTGTACGAAACTTACTGAGTGTGTGAAACTTACTGAGTGTAAGAAACTTACTAAGTGTAAGAGAGTGTATGAAAATTACTGAGTGTAAGAAACTTACTGAGTGTAAGACACTTACTGAGTGTATGAAACGTACTGAGTGTAAGAGACTTACTGAGTGTATGAAACGTACTGAGTGTAAGAAACTTACTGAGAGTAATAAACTTACTGAGTGTATGAGAGTGTATGAAACTTACTGAGTGTAAGATACTTACTGAGAGTAAGAAACTTACTGAGTGTAAGAAACTTACTAAGTGTTAGAGAGTGTATGAAACTTACTGAGTGTAAGAAACTTACTGAGTGAATGAAACTTACTGAGTGCAAGAAACTTACTGAGTGTAAGAGACTTACTGAGTGTAAGAAACTTACTAAGTGTAAGAGAGTGTATGAAACTTACTGAGTGTAAGAGACTTACTGAGTGTATGAAACGTACTGAGTGTAAGAAACTTACTGAGTGTAAGAAACTTACTAAGTGTAAGAAAGTGTATGAAACTTACTGAGTGTAAGAGACTTACTGAGTGTATGAAACGTACTGAGTGTATGAAACATATTGAGTGTATGAAACATACTGAGTGTGTGAAAGTTAATGGGTGTATGAAACGTACTGATTGTAAGAAACTTACTAAGTGTAAGAGAGTGTAAGAAACTTACTGAGTGTGTGAAACTTACTGAGTGTATGAAACGTACTGAGTGTATGAAACATACTGAGTGTGTGAAACTTAATGGGTGTATGAAACGTACTGAGTGTAAGAGACTTACTGAGTGTGTGAAATGTACTGAGTGTGTGAAACTTACTGAGTGTAAGAGACTTACTGAGTGTAAGAGACTTACTGAGTGTAAGAAACTTACAGAGTGTAAGAAACTTAGTGAGTGTAAGAGACTTACTGAGTGTAAGAAACTTACTGAGTGTAAGAAACTTACTGAGTGTAAGAGACTTACTGAGTGTAAGAGACTTACTGAGTGTAAGAGACTTACTGAGTGTAAGAGACTTACTGAGTGTAAGAGACTTAGTAAGTGTAAGAGACTTACTGAGAGTAAGAGACTTACTGAGTGTGTGAAACTTACTGAGTGTATGCAACTTACTGAGAGTAAGAGACTTACTGAGTGTGTGAAACTTACTGAGTGTATGCAACTTACTGAGTGTAAGAAACTTACTGAGTGTATGAAATGTACTGAGTGTAAGAAACTTACTGAGTGTAAGAAACTTACTAAGTGTAAGAAAATGTATGAAACTTACTGAGTGTAAGAGACTGAGTGTAAGAGACTTACTGAGTGTAAGAAACGTACTAAGTGTAAGAAACTTACTGAGTGTAAGAGACTTACTGAGTGTAAGAGACTTACTGAGTGTGTGAAACTTACTGAGTGTATGCAACTTACTGAGTGTAAGAAACTTACTGAGTGTAAGAAACTTACTGAGTGTATGAAACTTACTGAGTGTATGAAACTTACTGAGTGTAAGAAACTTACTGAGAGTAATAAACTTACTGAGTGTATGAGAGTGTTTGAAACTTACTGAGTGTAAGATACTTACTGAGAGTAAGAAACTTACTGAGTGTAAGAGACTTACTGAGTGTAAGAAACTTACTAAGTGTAAGAGAGTGTATGAAACTTACTGAGTGTAAGAAACTTACTGAGTGTAAGAAACTTACTGAGTGTAAGAAACTTACTAAGTGTAAGAAAATGTATGAAACTTACTGAGTGTAAGAGACTTACTGAGTGTAAGAGACTTACTGAGTGTAAGAAACGTACTAAGTGTAAGAAACTTACTGAGTGTAAGAGACTTACTGAGTGTAAGAGACTTACTGAGTGTGTGAAACTTACTGAGTGTATGCAACTTACTGAGTGTAAGAAACTTACTGAGTGTAAGAAACTTACTGAGTGTATGAAACTTACTGAGTGTATGAAACTTACTGAGTGTAAGAGACTTACTGAGTGTAAGAGACTTACTGAGTGTAAGAAACTTACTAAGTGTAAGAGAGTTACTGAGTGTAAGAGACTTACTGAGTGTAAGAAACTTACTGAGTGTAAGAGACTTACTGAGTGTAAGAGACTTACTGAGTGTAAGAGACTTACTGAGTGTAAGAAACTTACTGAGTGTAAGAAACTTACTGAGTGTAAGAGACTTACTGAGTGTAAGAAACTTACTGAGTGTAAGAAACTTACTGAGTGTAAGAGACTTACTGAGTGTAAGAGACTTACTGAGTGTAAGAGACTTACTGAGTGTAAGAGACTTACTGAGTGTAAGAGACTTAGTAAGTGTAAGAGACTTACTGAGAGTAAGAGACTTACTGAGTGTGTGAAACTTACTGAGTGTATGCAACTTACTGAGAGTAAGAGACTTACTGAGTGTATGAAACTTACTGAGTGTATGCAACTTACTGAGTGTAAGAAACTTACTGAGTGTATGAAATGTACTGAGTGTAAGAAACTTACTGAGTGTAAGAAACTTACTAAGTGTAAGAAAATGTATGAAACTTACTGAGTGTAAGAGACTGAGTGTAAGAGACTTACTGAGTGTAAGAAACGTACTAAGTGTAAGAAACTTACTGAGTGTAAGAGACTTACTGAGTGTAAGAGACTTACTGAGTGTGTGAAACTTACTGAGTGTATGCAACTTACTGAGTGTAAGAAACTTACTGAGTGTAAGAAACTTACTGAGTGTATGAAACTTACTGAGTGTATGAAACTTACTGAGTGTAAGAAACTTACTGAGAGTAATAAACTTACTGAGTGTATGAGAGTGTTTGAAACTTACTGAGTGTAAGATACTTACTGAGAGTAAGAAACTTACTGAGTGTAAGAGACTTACTGAGTGTAAGAAACTTACTAAGTGTAAGAGAGTGTATGAAACTTACTGAGTGTAAGAAACTTACTGAGTGTAAGAAACTTACTGAGTGTAAGAAACTTACTAAGTGTAAGAAAATGTATGAAACTTACTGAGTGTAAGAGACTTACTGAGTGTAAGAGACTTACTGAGTGTAAGAAACGTACTAAGTGTAAGAAACTTACTGAGTGTAAGAGACTTACTGAGTGTAAGAGACTTACTGAGTGTGTGAAACTTACTGAGTGTATGCAACTTACTGAGTGTAAGAAACTTACTGAGTGTAAGAAACTTACTGAGTGTATGAAACTTACTGAGTGTATGAAACTTACTGAGTGTAAGAGACTTACTGAGTGTAAGAGACATACTGAGTGTAAGAAACTTACTAAGTGTAAGAGAGTTACTGAGTGTAAGAGACTTACTGAGTGTAAGAAACTTACTAAGTGTAAGAGACTTACTGAGTGTAAGAGACTTACTGAGTGTAAGAGACTTACTGAGTGTAAGAAACTTACTGAGTGTAAGAAACTTACTGAGTGTAAGAGACTTACTGAGTGTAAGAGACTTACTGAGTGTAAGAGACTTACTGAGTGTAAGAGACTTACTGAGTGTAAGAGACTTACTAAGTGTAAGAAACTTACTGAGAGTAATAAACTTACTGAGTGTATGAGAGTGTATGAAACTTACTGAGTGTAAGATACTTACTGAGAGTAAGAAACTTACTGAGTGTAAGGAACTTACTAAGTGTTAGAGAGTGTATGAAACTTACTGAGTGTAAGAAACTTACTGAGTGAATGAAACTTACTGAGTGCAAGAAACTTACTGAGTGTAAGAGACTTACTGAGTGTAAGAAACTTACTAAGTGTAAGAGAGTGTATGAAACTTACTGAGTGTAAGAGACTTACTGAGTGTATGAAACGTACTGAGTGTAAGAAACTTACTGAGTGTAAGAAACTTACTAAGTGTAAGAAAGTGTATGAAACTTACTGAGTGTAAGAGACTTACTGAGTGTATGAAACGTACTGAGTGTATGAAACATACTGAGTGTATGAAACATACTGAGTGTGTGAAACTTAATGGGTGTATGAAACGTACTGATTGTAAGAAACTTACTAAGTGTAAGAGAGTGTAAGAAACTTACTGAGTGTGTGAAACTTACTGAGTGTATGAAACGTACTGAGTGTATGAAACATACTGAGTGTGTGAAACTTAATGGGTGTATGAAACGTACTGAGTGTAAGAGACTTACTGAGTGTGTGAAATGTACTGAGTGTGTGAAACTTACTGAGTGTAAGAGACTTACTGAGTGTAAGAGACTTACTGAGTGTAAGAAACTTACTGAGTGTAAGAAACTTACTGAGTGTAAGAGACTTACTGAGTGTAAGAAACTTACTGAGTGTAAGAAACTTACTGAGTGTAAGAGACTTACTGAGTGTAAGAGACTTACTGAGTGTAAGAGACTTACTGAGTGTAAGAGACTTACTAAGTGTAAGAGACTTACTGAGAGTAAGAGACTTACTGAGTGTGTGAAACTTACTGAGTGTATGCAACTTACTGAGAGTAAGAGACTTACTGAGTGTGTGAAACTTACTGAGTGTATGCAACTTACTGAGTGTAAGAAACTTACTGAGTGTATGAAACGTACTGAGTGTAAGAAACTTACTGAGTGTAAGAAACTTACTAAGTGTAAGAAAATGTATGAAACTTACTGAGTGTAAGAGACTTACTGAGAGTAATAAACTTACTGAGTGTATGAGAGTGTATGAAACTTACTGAGTGTAAGATACTTACTGAGAGTAAGAAACTTACTGAGTGTAAGAAACTTACTAAGTGTAAGAGAGTGTATGAAACTTACTGAGTGTAAGAAACTTACTGAGTGAATGAAACTTACTGAGTGCAAGAAACTTACTGAGTGTAAGAGACTTACTGAGTGTAAGAAACTTACTAAGTGTAAGAGAGTGTATGAAACTTACTGAGTGTAAGAGACTTACTGAGTGTATGAAACGTACTGAGTGTAAGAAACTTACTGAGTGTAAGAAACTTACTAAGTGTAAGAAAGTGTATGAACCTTACTGAGTGTAAGAGACTTACTGAGTGTATGAAACGTACTGAGTGTATGAAACGTACTGAGTGTATGAAACATACTGAGTGTGTGAAACTTAATGGGTGTATGAAACGTACTGAGTGTAAGAGACTTACTGAGTGTGTGAAACGTACTGAGTGTGTGAAACTTACTGAGTGTAAGAGACTTACTGAGTGTAAGAGACTTACTGAGTGTAAGAAACTTACTGAGTGTAAGAAACTTACTGAGTGTAAGAGACTTACTGAGTGTAAGAAACTTACTGAGTGTAAGAAACTTACTGAGTGTAAGAGACTTACTGAGTGTAAGAGACTTACTGAGTGTAAGAGACTTACTGAGTGTAAGAGACTTACTGAGTGTAAGAGACTTACTAAGTGTAAGAGACTTACTGAGAGTAAGAGACTTACTGAGTGTATGAAACTTACTGAGTGTAAGAAACTTACTGAGAGTAATAAACTTACTGAGTGTATGAGAGTGTTTGAAACTTACTGAGTGTAAGATACTTACTGAGAGTAAGAAACTTACTGAGTGTAAGAGACTTACTGAGTGTAAGAAACTTACTAAGTGTAAGAGAGTGTATGAAACTTACTGAGTGTAAGAGACTTACTGAGTGTATGAAACGTACTGAGTGTAAGAAACTTACTGAGTGTAAGAAACTTACTAAGTGTAAGAAAATGTATGAAACTTACTGAGTGTAAGAGACTTACTGAGTGTAAGAGACTTACTGAGTGTAAGAGACTTACTGAGATTAAGAAACGTACTAAGTGTAAGAAACTTACTGAGTGTAAGAGACTTACTGAGTGTAAGAAACTTACTGAGTGTAAGAGACTTACTGAGTGTGTGAAACTTACTGAGTGTAAGAAACTTACTGAGTGTGTGAAACTTACTGAGTGTATGCAACTTACTGAGTGTAAGAAACTTACTGAGTGTAAGAGACTTACTGAGTGTAAGAGACTTACTGAGTGTAAGAAACTTACTGAGTGTAAGAAACTTACTGAGTGTAAGAGACTTACTGAGTGTGTGAAACTTACTGAGTGTAAGAAACTTACTGAGTGTATTAAACGTACTGAGTGTAAGAAACTTACTGAGTGTAAGAGACTTACTGAGTGTGTGAAACTTACTGAGTGTAAGAGACTTACTGAGTGTAAGAAACTTACTGAGTGTAAGAAACTTACTGAGTGAAAGAGACTTACTTTGTGTAAGAGACTTACTAAGTGTAAGAGAGTGTACGAAACTTACTGAGTGTGTGAAACTTACTGAGTGTAAGAAACTTACTAAGTGTAAGAGAGTGTATGAAACTTACTGAGTGTAAGAAACTTACTGAGTGTAAGACACTTACTGAGTGTATGAAACGTACTGAGTGTAAGAGACTTACTGAGTGTATGAAACGTACTGAGTGTAAGAAACTTACTGAGAGTAATAAACTTACTGAGTGTATGAGAGTGTATGAAACTTACTGAGTGTAAGATACTTACTGAGAGTAAGAAACTTACTGAGTGTAAGAAACTTACTAAGTGTTAGAGAGTGTATGAAACTTACTGAGTGTAAGAAACTTACTGAGTGAATGAAACTTACTGAGTGCAAGAAACTTACTGAGTGTAAGAGACTTACTGAGTGTAAGAAACTTACTAAGTGTAAGAGAGTGTATGAAACTTACTGAGTGTAAGAGACTTACTGAGTGTATGAAACGTACTGAGTGTAAGAAACTTACTGAGTGTAAGAAACTTACTAAGTGTAAGAAAGTGTATGAAACTTACTGAGTGTAAGAGACTTACTGAGTGTATGAAACGTACTGAGTGTATGAAACATACTGAGTGTATGAAACATACTGAGTGTGTGAAACTTAATGGGTGTATGAAACGTACTGATTGTAAGAAACTTACTAAGTGTAAGAGAGTGTAAGAAACTTACTGAGTGTGTGAAACTTACTGAGTGTATGAAACGTACTGAGTGTATGAAACATACTGAGTGTGTGAAACTTAATGGGTGTATGAAACGTAATGAGTGTAAGAGACTTACTGAGTGTGTGAAATGTACTGAGTGTGTGAAACTTACTGAGTGTAAGAGACTTACTGAGTGTAAGAGACTTACTGAGTGTAAGAAACTTACAGAGTGTAAGAAACTTACTGAGTGTAAGAGACTTACTGAGTGTAAGAAACTTACTGAGTGTAAGAAACTTACTGAGTGTAAGAGACTTACTGAGTGTAAGAGACTTACTGAGTGTAAGAGACTTACTGAGTGTAAGAGACTTACTGAGTGTAAGAGACTTAGTAAGTGTAAGAGACTTACTGAGAGTAAGAGACTTACTGAGTGTGTGAAACTTACTGAGTGTATGCAACTTACTGAGAGTAAGAGACTTACTGAGTGTGTGAAACTTACTGAGTGTATGCAACTTACTGAGTGTAAGAAACTTACTGAGTGTATGAAATGTACTGAGTGTAAGAAACTTACTGAGTGTAAGAAACTTACTAAGTGTAAGAAAATGTATGAAACTTACTGAGTGTAAGAGACTGAGTGTAAGAGACTTACTGAGTGTAAGAAACGTACTAAGTGTAAGAAACTTACTGAGTGTAAGAGACTTACTGAGTGTAAGAGACTTACTGAGTGTGTGAAACTTACTGAGTGTATGCAACTTACTGAGTGTAAGAAACTTACTGAGTGTAAGAAACTTACTGAGTGTATGAAACTTACTGAGTGTATGAAACTTACTGAGTGTAAGAAACTTACTGAGAGTAATAAACTTACTGAGTGTATGAGAGTGTTTGAAACTTACTGAGTGTAAGATACTTACTGAGAGTAAGAAACTTACTGAGTGTAAGAGACTTACTGAGTGTAAGAAACTTACTAAGTGTAAGAGAGTGTATGAAACTTACTGAGTGTAAGAAACTTACTGAGTGTAAGAAACTTACTGAGTGTAAGAAACTTACTAAGTGTAAGAAAATGTATGAAACTTACTGAGTGTAAGAGACTTACTGAGTGTAAGAGACTTACTGAGTGTAAGAAACGTACTAAGTGTAAGAAACTTACTGAGTGTAAGAGACTTACTGAGTGTAAGAGACTTACTGAGTGTGTGAAACTTACTGAGTGTATGCAACTTACTGAGTGTAAGAAACTTACTGAGTGTATGAAACTTACTGAGTGTATGAAACTTACTGAGTGTAAGAGACTTACTGAGTGTAAGAGACTTACTGAGTGTAAGAAACTTACTGAGTGTAAGAGACTTACTGAGTGTAAGAAACTTACTGAGTGTAAGAAACTTACTGAGTGTAAGAGACTTACTGAGTGTAAGAGACTTACTGAGTGTAAGAGACTTACTGAGTGTAAGAGACTTACTGAGTGTAAGAGACTTAGTAAGTGTAAGAGACTTACTGGGAGTAAGAGACTTACTGAGTGTGTGAAACTTACTGAGTGTATGCAACTTACTGAGAGTAAGAGACTTACTGAGTGTGTGAAACTTACTGAGTGTATGCAACTTACTGAGTGTAAGAAACTTACTGAGTGTATGAAATGTACTGAGTGTAAGAAACTTACTGAGTGTAAGAAACTTACTAAGTGTAAGAAAATGTATGAAACTTACTGAGTGTAAGAGACTGAGTGTAAGAGACTTACTGAGTATAAGAAACGTACTAAGTGTAAGAAACTTACTGAGTGTAAGAGACTTACTGAGTGTAAGAGACTTACTGAGTGTGTGAAACTTACTGAGTGTATGCAACTTACTGAGTGTAAGAAACTTACTGAGTGTAAGAAACTTACTGAGTGTATGAAACTTACTGAGTGTATGAAACTTACTGAGTGTAAGAGACTTACTGAGTGTAAGAGACTTACTGAGTGTAAGAAACTTACTAAGTGTAAGAGAGTTACTGAGTGTAAGAGACTTACTGAGTGTAAGAAACTTACTAAGTGTAAGAGACTTACTGAGTGTAAGAGACTTACTGAGTGTAAGAGACTTACTGAGTGTAAGAAACTTACTGAGTGTAAGAAACTTACTGAGTGTAAGAGACTTACTGAGTGTAAGAAACTTACTGAGTGTAAGAAACTTACTGAGTGTAAGAGACTTACTGAGTGTAAGAGACTTACTGAGTGTAAGAGACTTACTGAGTGTAAGAGACTTAGTAAGTGTAAGAGACTTACTGAGAGTAAGAGACTTACTGAGTGTGTGAAACTTACTGAGTGTATGTAACTTACTGAGAGTAAGAGACTTACTGAGTGTGTGAAACTTACTGAGTGTATGCAACTTACTGAGTGTAAGAAACTTACTGAGTGTATGAAATGTACTGAGTGTAAGAAACTTACTGAGTGTAAGAAACTTACTAAGTGTAAGAAAATGTATGAAACTTACTGAGTGTAAGAGACTGAGTGTAAGAGACTTACTGAGTGTAAGAAACGTACTAAGTGTAAGAAACTTACTGAGTGTAAGAGACTTACTGAGTGTAAGAGACTTACTGAGTGTGTGAAACTTACTGAGTGTATGCAACTTACTGAGTGTAAGAAACTTACTGAGTGTAAGAAACTTACTGAGTGTATGAAACTTACTGAGTGTATGAAACTTACTGAGTGTAAGAAACTTACTGAGAGTAATAAACTTACTGAGTGTATGAGAGTGTTTGAAACTTACTGAGTGTAAGATACTTACTGAGAGTAAGAAACTTACTGAGTGTAAGAGACTTACTGAGTGTAAGAAACTTACTAAGTGTAAGAGAGTGTATGAAACTTACTGAGTGTAAGAAACTTACTGAGTGTAAGAAACTTACTAAGTGTAAGAAAATGTATGAAACTTACTGAGTGTAAGAGACTTACTGAGTGTAAGAGACTTACTGAGTGTAAGAAACGTACTAAGTGTAAGAAACTTACTGAGTGTAAGAGACTTACTGAGTGTAAGAGACTTACTGAGTGTGTGAAACTTACTGAGTGTATGCAACTTACTGAGTGTAAGAAACTTACTGAGTGTAAGAAACTTACTGAGTGTATGAAACTTACTGAGTGTATGAAACTTACTGAGTGTAAGAGACTTACTGAGTGTAAGAGACTTACTGAGTGTAAGAAACTTACTAAGTGTAAGAGAGTTACTGAGTGTAAGAGACTTACTGAGTGTAAGAAACTTACTAAGTGTAAGAGACTTACTGAGTGTAAGAGACTTACTGAGTGTAAGAGACTTACTGAGTGTAAGAAACTTACTGAGTGTAAGAAACTTACTGAGTGTAAGAGACTTACTGAGTGTAAGAGACTTACTGAGTGTAAGAGACTTACTGAGTGTAAGAGACTTACTAAGTGTAAGAAACTTACTGAGAGTAATAAACTTACTGAGTGTATGAGAGTGTATGAAACTTACTGAGTGTAAGATACTTACTGAGAGTAAGAAACTTACTGAGTGTAAGAAACTTACTAAGTGTTAGAGAGTGTATGAAACTTACTGAGTGTAAGAAACTTACTGAGTGAATGAAACTTACTGAGTGCAAGAAACTTACTGAGTGTAAGAGACTTACTGAGTGTAAGAAACTTACTAAGTGTAAGAGAGTGTATGAAACTTACTGAGTGTAAGAGACTTACTGAGTGTATGAAACGTACTGAGTGTAAGAAACTTACTGAGTGTAAGAAACTTACTAAGTGTAAGAAAGTGTATGAAACTTACTGAGTGTAAGAGACTTACTGAGTGTATGAAACGTACTGAGTGTATGAAACATACTGAGTGTATGAAACATACTGAGTGTGTGAAACTTAATGGGTGTATGAAACGTACTGATTGTAAGAAACTTACTAAGTGTAAGAGAGTGTAAGAAACTTACTGAGTGTGTGAAACTTACTGAGTGTATGAAACGTACTGAGTGTATGAAACATACTGAGTGTGTGAAACTTAATGGGTGTATGAAACGTACTGAGTGTAAGAGACTTACTGAGTGTGTGAAATGTACTGAGTGTGTGAAACTTACTGAGTGTAAGAGACTTACTGAGTGTAAGAAACTTACTGAGTGTAAGAAACTTACTGAGTGTAAGAGACTTACTGAGTGTAAGAAACTTACTGAGTGTAAGAAACTTACTGAGTGTAAGAGACTTACTGAGTGTAAGAGACTTACTGAGTGTAAGAGACTTACTGAGTGTAAGAGACTTACTAAGTGTAAGAGACTTACTGAGAGTAAGAGACTTACTGAGTGTGTGAAACTTACTGAGTGTATGCAACTTACTGAGAGTAAGAGACTTACTGAGTGTGTGAAACTTACTGAGTGTATGCAACTTACTGAGTGTAAGAAACTTACTGAGTGTATGAAACGTACTGAGTGTAAGAAACTTACTGAGTGTAAGAAACTTACTGAGTGTAAGAAACGTACTAAGTGTAAGAAACTTACTGAGTGTAAGAGACTTACTGAGTGTAAGAGACTTACTGAGTGTGTGAAACTTACTGAGTGTATGCAACTTACTGAGTGTAAGAAACTTACTGAGTGTAAGAAACTTACTGAGTGTATGAAACTTACTGAGTGTAAGAGACTTACTGAGTGTAAGAAACTTACTGAGTGTAAGATACTTACTGAGAGTAAGAAACTTACTGAGTGTAAGAGACTTACTTAGTGTAAGAAACTTACTAAGTGTAAGAGAGCGTATGAAACTTACTGAGTGTAAGAAACTTACTGAGTGTAAGAAACTTACTGAGTGTAAGAAACTTACTAAGTGTAAGAAAATGTATGAAACTTACTGAGTGTAAGAGACTTACTGAGTGTAAGAGACTTACTGAGTGTAAGAAACGTACTAAGTGTAAGAAACTTACTGAGTGTAAGAGACTTACTGAGTGTGTGAAACTTACTGAGTGTATGCAACTTACTGAGTGTAAGAAACTTACTGAGTGTAAGAAACTTACTGAGTGTATGAAACTTACTGAGTGTATGAAACTTACTGAGTGTAAGAAACTTACTGAGTGTATGAAACTTACTGAGTGTAAGAAACTTACTGAGTGTAAGAAACTTACTGAGTGTATGAAACTTACTGAGTGTAAGAGACTTACTGAGTGTAAGAGACTTACTGAGTGTAAGAAACTTACTAAGTGTAAGAGAGTTACTGAGTGTAAGAGACTTACTGAGTGTAAGAAACTTACTAAGTGTAAGAGACTTACTGAGTGTAAGAGACTTACTGAGTGTAAGAGACTTACTGAGTGTAAGAAACTTACTGAGTGTAAGAAACTTACTGAGTGTAAGAGACTTACTGAGTGTAAGAAACTTACTGAGTGTAAGAAACTTACTGAGTGTAAGAGACTTACTGAGTGTAAGAGACTTACTGAGTGTAAGAGACTTACTGAGTGTAAGAGACTTAGTAAGTGTAAGAGACTTACTGAGAGTAAGAGACTTACTGAGTGTGTGAAACTTACTGAGTGTATGTAACTTACTGAGAGTAAGAGACTTACTGAGTGTGTGAAACTTACTGAGTGTATGCAACTTACTGAGTGTAAGAAACTTACTGAGTGTAAGAAACTTACTGAGTGTATGAAACTTACTGAGTGTATGAAACTTACTGAGTGTAAGAAACTTACTGAGAGTAATAAACTTACTGAGTGTATGAGAGTGTTTGAAACTTACTGAGTGTAAGATACTTACTGAGAGTAAGAAACTTACTGAGTGTAAGAGACTTACTTAGTGTAAGAAACTTACTAAGTGTAAGAGAGCGTATGAAACTTACTGAGTGTAAGAAACTTACTGAGTGTAAGAAACTTACTGAGTGTAAGAAACTTACTAAGTGTAAGAAAATGTATGAAACTTACTGAGTGTAAGAGACTTACTGAGTGTAAGAGACTTACTGAGTGTAAGAAACGTACTAAGTGTAAGAAACTTACTGAGTGTAAGAGACTTACTGAGTGTGTGAAACTTACTGAGTGTATGCAACTTACTGAGTGTAAGAAACTTACTGAGTGTAAGAAACTTACTGAGTGTATGAAACTTACTGAGTGTATGAAACTTACTGAGTGTAAGAAACTTACTGAGTGTATGAAACTTACTGAGTGTAAGAAACTTACTGAGTGTAAGAAACTTACTGAGTGTATGAAACTTACTGAGTGTAAGAGACTTACTGAGTGTAAGAGACTTACTGAGTGTAAGAAACTTACTAAGTGTAAGAGAGTTACTGAGTGTAAGAGACTTACTGAGTGTAAGAAACTTACTAAGTGTAAGAGACTTACTGAGTGTAAGAGACTTACTGAGTGTAAGAGACTTACTGAGTGTAAGAAACTTACTGAGTGTAAGAAACTTACTGAGTGTAAGAGACTTACTGAGTGTAAGAAACTTACTGAGTGTAAGAAACTTACTGAGTGTAAGAGACTTACTGAGTGTAAGAGACTTACTGAGTGTAAGAGACTTACTGAGTGTAAGAGACTTAGTAAGTGTAAGAGACTTACTGAGAGTAAGAGACTTACTGAGTGTGTGAAACTTACTGAGTGTATGTAACTTACTGAGAGTAAGAGACTTACTGAGTGTGTGAAACTTACTGAGTGTATGCAACTTACTGAGTGTAAGAAACTTACTGAGTGTATGAAATGTACTGAGTGTAAGAAACTTACTGAGTGTAAGAAACTTACTAAGTGTAAGAAAATGTATGAAACTTACTGAGTGTAAGAGACTGAGTGTAAGAGACTTACTGAGTGTAAGAAACGTACTAAGTGTAAGAAACTTACTGAGTGTAAGAGACTTACTGAGTGTAAGAGACTTACTGAGTGTGTGAAACTTACTGAGTGTATGCAACTTACTGAGTGTAAGAAACTTACTGAGTGTAAGAAACTTACTGAGTGTATGAAACTTACTGAGTGTATGAAACTTACTGAGTGTAAGAAACTTACTGAGAGTAATAAACTTACTGAGTGTATGAGAGTGTTTGAAACTTACTGAGTGTAAGATACTTACTGAGAGTAAGAAACTTACTGAGTGTAAGAGACTTACTGAGTGTAAGAAACTTACTAAGTGTAAGAGAGTGTATGAAACTTACTGAGTGTAAGAAACTTACTGAGTGTAAGAAACTTACTGAGTGTAAGAAACTTACTAAGTGTAAGAAAATGTATGAAACTTACTGAGTGTAAGAGACTTACTGAGTGTAAGAGACTTACTGAGTGTAAGAAACGTACTAAGTGTAAGAAACTTACTGAGTGTAAGAGACTTACTGAGTGTAAGAGACTTACTGAGTGTGTGAAACTTACTGAGTGTATGCAACTTACTGAGTGTAAGAAACTTACTGAGTGTAAGAAACTTACTGAGTGTATGAAACTTACTGAGTGTATGAAACTTACTGAGTGTAAGAGACTTACTGAGTGTAAGAGACTTACTGAGTGTAAGAAACTTACTAAGTGTAAGAGAGTTACTGAGTGTAAGAGACTTACTGAGTGTAAGAAACTTACTAAGTGTAAGAGACTTACTGAGTGTAAGAGACTTACTGAGTGTAAGAGACTTACTGAGTGTAAGAAACTTACTGAGTGTAAGAAACTTACTGAGTGTAAGAGACTTACTGAGTGTAAGAGACTTACTGAGTGTAAGAGACTTACTGAGTGTAAGAGACTTACTAAGTGTAAGAAACTTACTGAGAGTAATAAACTTACTGAGTGTATGAGAGTGTATGAAACTTACTGAGTGTAAGATACTTACTGAGAGTAAGAAACTTACTGAGTGTAAGAAACTTACTAAGTGTTAGAGAGTGTATGAAACTTACTGAGTGTAAGAAACTTACTGAGTGAATGAAACTTACTGAGTGCAAGAAACTTACTGAGTGTAAGAGACTTACTGAGTGTAAGAAACTTACTAAGTGTAAGAGAGTGTATGAAACTTACTGAGTGTAAGAGACTTACTGAGTGTATGAAACGTACTGAGTGTAAGAAACTTACTGAGTGTAAGAAACTTACTAAGTGTAAGAAAGTGTATGAAACTTACTGAGTGTAAGAGACTTACTGAGTGTATGAAACGTACTGAGTGTATGAAACATACTGAGTGTATGAAACATACTGAGTGTGTGAAACTTAATGGGTGTATGAAACGTACTGATTGTAAGAAACTTACTAAGTGTAAGAGAGTGTAAGAAACTTACTGAGTGTGTGAAACTTACTGAGTGTATGAAACGTACTGAGTGTATGAAACATACTGAGTGTGTGAAACTTAATGGGTGTATGAAACGTACTGAGTGTAAGAGACTTACTGAGTGTGTGAAATGTACTGAGTGTGTGAAACTTACTGAGTGTAAGAGACTTACTGAGTGTAAGAGACTTACTGAGTGTAAGAAACTTACTGAGTGTAAGAAACTTACTGAGTGTAAGAGACTTACTGAGTGTAAGAAACTTACTGAGTGTAAGAAACTTACTGAGTGTAAGAGACTTACTGAGTGTAAGAGACTTACTGAGTGTAAGAGACTTACTGAGTGTAAGAGACTTACTAAGTGTAAGAGACTTACTGAGAGTAAGAGACTTACTGAGTGTGTGAAACTTACTGAGTGTATGCAACTTACTGAGAGTAAGAGACTTACTGAGTGTGTGAAACTTACTGAGTGTATGCAACTTACTGAGTGTAAGAAACTTACTGAGTGTATGAAACGTACTGAGTGTAAGAAACTTACTGAGTGTAAGAAACTTACTGAGTGTAAGAAACGTACTAAGTGTAAGAAACTTACTGAGTGTAAGAGACTTACTGAGTGTAAGAGACTTACTGAGTGTGTGAAACTTACTGAGTGTATGCAACTTACTGAGTGTAAGAAACTTACTGAGTGTAAGAAACTTACTGAGTGTATGAAACTTACTGAGTGTATGAAACTTACTGAGTGTAAGAAACTTACTGAGAGTAATAAACTTACTGAGTGTATGAGAGTGTTTGAAACTTACTGAGTGTAAGATACTTACTGAGAGTAAGAAACTTACTGAGTGTAAGAGACTTACTGAGTGTAAGAAACTTACTAAGTGTAAGAGAGCGTATGAAACTTACTGAGTGTAAGAAACTTACTGAGTGTAAGAAACTTACTGAGTGTAAGAAACTTACTAAGTGTAAGAAAATGTATGAAACTTACTGAGTGTAAGAGACTTACTGAGTGTAAGAGACTTACTGAGTGTAAGAAACGTACTAAGTGTAAGAAACTTACTGAGTGTAAGAGACTTACTGAGTGTGTGAAACTTACTGAGTGTATGCAACTTACTGAGTGTAAGAAACTTACTGAGTGTAAGAAACTTACTGAGTGTATGAAACTTACTGAGTGTATGAAACTTACTGAGTGTAAGAGACTTACTGAGTGTAAGAGACTTACTGAGTGTAAGAAACTTACTAAGTGTAAGAGAGTTACTGAGTGTAAGAGACTTACTGAGTGTAAGAAACTTACTAAGTGTAAGAGACTTACTGAGTGTAAGAAACTTACTAAGTGTAAGAGAGTGTATGAAACTTACTGAGTGTAAGAGACTTACTGAGTGTATGAAACGTACTGAGTGTAAGAAACTTACTGAGTGTAAGAAACTTACTAAGTGTAAGAAAGTGTATGAAACTTACTGAGTGTAAGAGACTTACTGAATGTATGAAACGTACTGAGTGTATGAAACATACTGAGTGTATGAAACATACTGAGTGTGTGAAACTTAATGGGTGTATGAAACGTACTGATTGTAAGAAACTTACTAAGTGTAAGAGAGTGTAAGAAACTTACTGAGTGTGTGAAACTTACTGAGTGTATGAAACGTACTGAGTGTATGAAACATACTGAGTGTGTGAAACTTAATGGGTGTATGAAACGTACTGAGTGTAAGAGACTTACTGAGTGTGTGAAATGTACTGAGTGTGTGAAACTTACTGAGTGTAAGAGACTTACTGAGTGTAAGAGACTTACTGAGTGTAAGAAACTTACTAAGTGTAAGAAAATGTATGAAACTTACTGAGTGTAAGAGACTTACTGAGTGTAAGAGACTTACTGAGTGTAAGAAACGTACTGAGTGTGTGAAACTTAATGGGTGTATGAAACGTACTGAGTGTAAGAGACTTACTGAGTGTGTGAAATGTACTGAGTGTGTGAAACTTACTGAGTGTAAGAGACTTACTGAGTGTAAGAGACTTACTGAGTGTAAGAAACTTACTGAGTGTAAGAAACTTACTGAGTGTAAGAGACTTACTGAGTGTAAGAAACTTACTGAGTGTAAGAGACTTACTGAGTGTAAGAGACTTACTGAGTGTAAGAGACTTACTGAGTGTAAGAGACTTACTAAGTGTAAGAGACTTACTGAGAGTAAGAGACTTACTGAGTGTGTGAAACTTACTGAGTGTATGCAACTTACTGAGAGTAAGAGACTTACTGAGTGTGTGAAACTTACTGAGTGTATGCAACTTACTGAGTGTAAGAAACTTACTGAGTGTATGAAACGTACTGAGTGTAAGAAACTTACTGAGTGTAAGAAACTTACTAAGTGTAAGAAAATGTATGAAACTTACTGAGTGTAAGAGACTTACTGAGTGTAAGAGACTTACTGAGTGTAAGAAACGTACTAAGTGTAAGAAACTTACTGAGTGTAAGAGACTTACTTAGTGTAAGAGACTTACTGAGTGTGTGAAACTTACTGAGTGTATGCAACTTACTGAGTGTAAGAAACTTACTGAGTGTAAGAAACTTACTGAGTGTATGAAACTTACTGAGTGTATGAAACTTACTGAGTGTAAGAAACTTACTGAGAGTAATAAACTTACTGAGTGTATGAGAGTGTTTGAAACTTACTGAGTGTAAGATACTTACTGAGAGTAAGAAACTTACTGAGTGTAAGAGACTTACTGAGTGTAAGAAACTTACTAAGTGTAAGAGAGTGTATGAAACTTACTGAGTGTAAGAAACTTACTGAGTGTAAGAAACTTACTGAGTGTAAGAAACTTACTAAGTGTAAGAAAATGTATGAAACTTACTGAGTGTAAGAGACTTACTGAGTGTAAGAGACTTACTGAGTGTAAGAAACGTACTAAGTGTAAGAAACTTACTGAGTGTAAGAGACTTACTGAGTGTGTGAAACTTACTGAGTGTATGCAACTTACTGAGTGTAAGAAACTTACTGAGTGTAAGAAACTTACTGAGTGTATGAAACTTACTGAGTGTATGAAACTTACTGAGTGTAAGAGACTTACTGAGTGTAAGAGACTTACTGAGTGTAAGAAACTTACTAAGTGTAAGAGAGTTACTGAGTGTAAGAGACTTACTGAGTGTAAGAAACTTACTAAGTGTAAGAGACTTACTGAGTGTAAGAGACTTACTGAGTGTAAGAGACTTACTGAGTGTAAGAAACTTACTGAGTGTAAGAAACTTACTGAGTGTAAGAGACTTACTGAGTGTAAGAGACTTACTGAGTGTAAGAGACTTACTGAGTGTAAGAGACTTACTGAGTGTAAGAGACTTACTAAGTGTAAGAGACTTACTGAGAGTAAGAGACTTACTGAGTGTGTGAAACTTACTGAGTGTATGCAACTTACTGAGAGTAAGAGACTTACTGAGTGTGTGAAACTTACTGAGTGTATGCAACTTACTGAGTGTAAGAAACTTACTGAGTGTATGAAACGTACTGAGTGTAAGAAACTTACTGAGTGTAAGAAACTTACTAAGTGTAAGAAAATGTATGAAACTTACTGAGTGTAAGAGACTTACTGAGTGTAAGAGACTTACTGAGTGTAAGAAACGTACTAAGTGTAAGAAACTTACTGAGTGTAAGAGACTTACTGAGTGTAAGAGACTTACTGAGTGTGTGAAACTTACTGAGTGTATGCAACCTACTGAGTGTAAGAAACTTACTGAGTGTAAGAAACTTACTGAGTGTAAGAAACTTACTGAGTGTATGAAACTTACTGAGTGTATGAAACTTACTGAGTGTAAGAAACTTACTGAGAGTAATAAACTTACTGAGTGTATGAGAGTGTTTGAAACTTACTGAGTGTAAGATACTTACTGAGAGTAAGAAACTTACTGAGTGTAAGAGACTTACTGAGTGTAAGAAACTTACTAAGTGTAAGAGAGTGTATGAAACTTACTGAGTGTAAGAAACTTACTGAGTGTAAGAAACTTACTGAGTGTAAGAAACTTACTAAGTGTAAGAAAATGTATGAAACTTACTGAGTGTAAGAGACTTACTGAGTGTAAGAGACTTACTGAGTGTAAGAAACGTACTAAGTGTAAGAAACTTACTGAGTGTAAGAGACTTACTGAGTGTAAGAGACTTACTGAGTGTGTGAAACTTACTGAGTGTATGCAAC
The DNA here is from genome assembly GCF_965601325.2 of Salmo salar. NCBI lineage: Eukaryota > Metazoa > Chordata > Actinopteri > Salmoniformes > Salmonidae > Salmo > Salmo salar. Next base: position 47,614,461 of record NC_138300.1, read on the forward strand.
TTACTGAGTGTAAGAAACTTACTGAGTGTAAGAAACTTACTGAGTGTATGAAACTTACTGAGTGTATGAAACTTACAGAGTGTAAGAGACTTACTGAGTGTAAGAGACTTACTGAGTGTAAGAAACTTACTAAGTGTAAGAGAGTTACTGAGTGTAAGAGACTTACTGAGTGTAAGAAACTTACTGAGTGTAAGAGACTTACTGAGTGTAAGAGACTTACTGAGTGTAAGAGACTTACTGAGTGTAAGAAACTTACTGAGTGTAAGAAACTTACTGAGTGTAAGAGACTTACTGAGTGTAAGAGACTTACTGAGTGTAAGAGACTTACTGAGTGTAAGAGACTTACTAAGTGTAAGAGACTTACTGAGAGTAAGAGACTTACTGAGTGTGTGAAACTTACTGAGTGTATGCAACTTACTGAGTGCAAGAGACTTACTGAGTGTGTGAAACTTACTGAGTGTAAGAGACTTACTGAGTGTAAGAAACTTACTGAGTGTAAGAAACTTACTAAGTGTAAGACAGTGTATGAAACTTACTGAGTGTAAGAGAGTTTATAAGTGTAAGAGTCTACGAAACTTACTAAGTGTAAGAGACTTACTGAGTGTATGAAATATACTGAGTGTGTGAAACTTACTGAGTGTAAGAGACTTACTGAATGTATTAAACGTACTGAGTGAAAGAAACTTACTGAGTGTAAGAGACTTACTGAGTGTGTGAAACTTACTGAGTGTATGCAACTTACTGAGAGTAAGAGACTTACTGAGTGTGTGAAACTTCCTGAGTGTATGCAACTTACTGAGTGTAAGAAACTTACTGAGTGTATGAAACGTACTGAGTGTAAGAAACTTACTGAGTGTAAGAAACTTACTAAGTGTAAGAAAATGTATGCAACTTACTGAGTGTAAGAAACTTACTGAGTGTAAGAAACTTACTGAGTGTAAGAGACTTACTGAGTGTAAGAGACTTACTGAGTGTAAGAGACTTACTGAGTGTATGAAACTTACTGAGTGTAAGAAACTTACTGAGAGTAATAAACTTACTGAGTGTATGAGAGTGTTTGAAACTTACTGAGTGTAAGATACTTACTGAGAGTAAGAAACTTACTGAGTGTAAGAGACTTACTGAGTGTAAGAAACTTACTAAGTGTAAGAGAGTGTATGAAACTTACTGAGTGTAAGAAACTTACTGAGTGTAAGAAACTTACTGAGTGTAAGAAACTTACTAAGTGTAAGAAAATGTATGAAACTTACTGAGTGTAAGAGACTTACTGAGTGTAAGAGACTTACTGAGTGTAAGAAACGTACTAAGTGTAAGAAACTTACTGAGTGTAAGAGACTTACTGAGTGTAAGAGACTTACTGAGTGTGTGAAACTTACTGAGTGTATGCAACTTACTGAGTGTAAGAAACTTACTGAGTGTAAGAAACTTACTGAGTGTATGAAACTTACTGAGTGTATGAAACTTACTGAGTGTAAGAGACTTACTGAGTGTAAGAGACTTACTGAGTGTAAGAAATTTACTAAGTGTAAGAGAGTTACTGAGTGTAAGAGACTTACTGAGTGTAAGAAACTTACTAAGTGTAAGAGACTTACTGAGTGTAAGAGACTTACTGAGTGTAAGAGACTTACTGAGTGTAAGAAACTTACTGAGTGTAAGAAACTTACTGAGTGTAAGAGACTTACTGAGTGTAAGAGACTTACTGAGTGTAAGAGACTTACTGAGTGTAAGAGACTTACTAAGTGTAAGAGACTTACTGAGAGTAAGAGACTTACTGAGTGTGTGAAACTTACTGAGTGTATGCAACTTACTGAGTGCAAGAGACTTACTGAGTGTGTGAAACTTACTGAGTGTAAGAGACTTACTGAGTGTAAGAAACTTACTGAGTGTAAGAAACTTACTGAGTGTATGAAACTTACTGAGTGTATGAAACTTACTGAGTGTAAGAAACTTACTGAGAGTAATAAACTTACTGAGTGTATGAGAGTGTTTGAAACTTACTGAGTGTAAGATACTTACTGAGAGTAAGAAACTTACTGAGTGTAAGAGACTTACTGAGTGTAAGAAACTTACTAAGTGTAAGAGAGCGTATGAAACTTACTGAGTGTAAGAAACTTACTGAGTGTAAGAAACTTACTGAGTGTAAGAAACTTACTAAGTGTAAGAAAATGTATGAAACTTACTGAGTGTAAGAGACTTACTGAGTGTAAGAGACTTACTGAGTGTAAGAAACGTACTAAGTGTAAGAAACTTACTGAGTGTAAGAGACTTACTGAGTGTGTGAAACTTACTGAGTGTATGCAACTTACTGAGTGTAAGAAACTTACTGAGTGTAAGAAACTTACTGAGTGTATGAAACTTACTGAGTGTATGAAACTTACTGAGTGTAAGAGACTTACTGAGTGTAAGAGACTTACTGAGTGTAAGAAACTTACTAAGTGTAAGAGAGTTACTGAGTGTAAGAGACTTACTGAGTGTAAGAAACTTACTAAGTGTAAGAGACTTACTGAGTGTAAGAAACTTACTAAGTGTAAGAGAGTGTATGAAACTTACTGAGTGTAAGAGACTTACTGAGTGTATGAAACGTACTGAGTGTAAGAAACTTACTGAGTGTAAGAAACTTACTAAGTGTAAGAAAGTGTATGAAACTTACTGAGTGTAAGAGACTTACTGAGTGTATGAAACGTACTGAGTGTATGAAACATACTGAGTGTATGAAACATACTGAGTGTGTGAAACTTAATGGGTGTATGAAACGTACTGATTGTAAGAAACTTACTAAGTGTAAGAGAGTGTAAGAAACTTACTGAGTGTGTGAAACTTACTGAGTGTATGAAACGTACTGAGTGTATGAAACATACTGAGTGTGTGAAACTTAATGGGTGTATGAAACGTACTGAGTGTAAGAGACTTACTGAGTGTGTGAAATGTACTGAGTGTGTGAAACTTACTGAGTGTAAGAGACTTACTGAGTGTAAGAGACTTACTGAGTGTAAGAAACTTACTGAGTGTAAGAAACTTACTGAGTGTAAGAGACTTACTGAGTGTAAGAAACTTACTGAGTGTAAGAAACTTACTGAGTGTAAGAGACTTACTGAGTGTAAGAGACTTACTGAGTGTAAGAGACTTACTGAGTGTAAGAGACTTACTAAGTGTAAGAGACTTACTGAGAGTAAGAGACTTACTGAGTGTGTGAAACTTACTGAGTGTATGCAACTTACTGAGAGTAAGAGACTTACTGAGTGTGTGAAACTTACTGAGTGTATGCAACTTACTGAGTGTAAGAAACTTACTGAGTGTATGAAACGTACTGAGTGTAAGAAACTTACTGAGTGTAAGAAACTTACTAAGTGTAAGAAAATGTATGAAACTTACTGAGTGTAAGAGACTTACTGAGTGTAAGAGACTTACTGAGTGTAAGAAACGTACTAAGTGTAAGAAACTTACTGAGTGTAAGAGACTTACTGAGTGTAAGAGACTTACTGAGTGTGTGAAACTTACTGAGTGTATGCAACTTACTGAGTGTAAGAAACTTACTGAGTGTAAGAAACTTACTGAGTGTATGAAACTTACTGAGTGTATGAAACTTACTGAGTGTAAGAAACTTACTGAGAGTAATAAACTTATTGAGTGTATGAGAGTGTTTGAAACTTACTGAGTGTAAGATACTTACTGAGAGTAAAAAACTTACTGAGTGTAAGAGACTTACTGAGTGTAAGAAACTTACTAAGTGTAAGAGAGTGTATGAAACTTACTGAGTGTAAGAAACTTACTGAGTGTAAGAAACTTACTGAGTGTAAGAAACTTACTAAGTGTAAGAAAATGTATGAAACTTACTGAGTGTAAGAGACTTACTGAGTGTAAGAGACTTACTGAGTGTAAGAAACGTACTAAGTGTAAGAAACTTACTGAGTGTAAGAGACTTACTGAGTGTGTGAAACTTACTGAGTGTATGCAACTTACTGAGTGTAAGAAACTTACTGAGTGTAAGAAACTTACTGAGTGTATGAAACTTACTGAGTGTATGAAACTTACTGAGTGTAAGAGACTTACTGAGTGTAAGAGACTTACTGAGTGTAAGAAACTTACTAAGTGTAAGAGAGTTACTGAGTGTAAGAGACTTACTGAGTGTAAGAAACTTACTAAGTGTAAGAGACTTACTGAGTGTAAGAGACTTACTGAGTGTAAGAGACTTACTGAGTGTAAGAAACTTACTGAGTGTAAGAAACTTACTGAGTGTAAGAGACTTACTGAGTGTAAGAGACTTACTGAGTGTAAGAGACTTACTGAGTGTAAGAGACTTACTGAGTGTAAGAGACTTACTAAGTGTAAGAGACTTACTGAGAGTAAGAGACTTACTGAGTGTGTGAAACTTACTGAGTGTATGCAACTTACTGAGAGTAAGAGACTTACTGAGTGTGTGAAACTTACTGAGTGTATGCAACTTACTGAGTGTAAGAAACTTACTGAGTGTATGAAACGTACTGAGTGTAAGAAACTTACTGAGTGTAAGAAACTTACTAAGTGTAAGAAAATGTATGAAACTTACTGAGTGTAAGAGACTTACTGAGTGTAAGAGACTTACTGAGTGTAAGAAACGTACTAAGTGTAAGAAACTTACTGAGTGTAAGAGACTTACTGAGTGTAAGAGACTTACTGAGTGTGTGAAACTTACTGAGTGTATGCAACTTACTGAGTGTAAGAAACTTACTGAGTGTAAGAAACTTACTGAGTGTAAGAAACTTACTGAGTGTATGAAACTTACTGAGTGTATGAAACTTACTGAGTGTAAGAAACTTACTGAGAGTAATAAACTTACTGAGTGTATGAGAGTGTTTGAAACTTACTGAGTGTAAGATACTTACTGAGAGTAAGAAACTTACTGAGTGTAAGAGACTTACTGAGTGTAAGAAACTTACTAAGTGTAAGAGAGTGTATGAAACTTACTGAGTGTAAGAAACTTACTGAGTGTAAGAAACTTACTAAGTGTAAGAAAATGTATGAAACTTACTGAGTGTAAGAGACTTACTGAGTGTAAGAGACTTACTGAGTGTAAGAAACGTACTAAGTGTAAGAAACTTACTGAGTGTAAGAGACTTACTGAGTGTAAGAGACTTACTGAGTGTGTGAAACTTACTGAGTGTATGCAACTTACTGAGTGTAAGAAACTTACTGAGTGTATGAAACTTACTGAGTGTATGAAACTTACTGAGTGTAAGAAACTTACTGAGAGTAATAAACTTACTGAGTGTATGAGAGTGTTTGAAACTTACTGAGTGTAAGATACTTACTGAGAGTAAGAAACTTACTGAGTGTAAGAGACTTACTGAGTGTAAGAAACTTACTAAGTGTAAGAGAGCGTATGAAACTTACTGAGTGTAAGAAACTTACTGAGTGTAAGAAACTTACTGAGTGTAAGAAACTTACTAAGTGTAAGAAAATGTATGAAACTTACTGAGTGTAAGAGACTTACTGAGTGTAAGAGACTTACTGAGTGTAAGAAACGTACTAAGTGTAAGAAACTTACTGAGTGTAAGAGACTTACTGAGTGTGTGAAACTTACTGAGTGTATGCAACTTACTGAGTGTAAGAAACTTACTGAGTGTAAGAAACTTACTGAGAGTATGAAACTTACTGAGTGTATGAAACTTACTGAGTGTAAGAGACTTACTGAGTGTAAGAGACTTACTGAGTGTAAGAAACTTACTAAGTGTAAGAGAGTTACTGAGTGTAAGAGACTTACTGAGTGTAAGAAACTTACTAAGTGTAAGAGACTTACTGAGTGTAAGAAACTTACTAAGTGTAAGAGAGTGTATGAAACTTACTGAGTGTAAGAGACTTACTGAGTGTATGAAACGTACTGAGTGTAAGAAACTTACTGAGTGTAAGAAACTTACTAAGTGTAAGAAAGTGTATGAAACTTACTGAGTGTAAGAGACTTACTGAGTGTATGAAACGTACTGAGTGTATGAAACATACTGAGTGTATGAAACATACTGAGTGTGTGAAACTTAATGGGTGTATGAAACGTACTGATTGTAAGAAACTTACTAAGTGTAAGAGAGTGTAAGAAACTTACTGAGTGTGTGAAACTTACTGAGTGTATGAAACGTACTGAGTGTATGAAACATACTGAGTGTGTGAAACTTAATGGGTGTATGAAACGTACTGAGTGTAAGAGACTTACTGAGTGTGTGAAATGTACTGAGTGTGTGAAACTTACTGAGTGTAAGAGACTTACTGAGTGTAAGAGACTTACTGAGTGTAAGAAACTTACTGAGTGTAAGAAACTTACTGAGTGTAAGAGACTTACGGAGTGTAAGAAACTTACTGAGTGTAAGAGACTTACTGAGTGTAAGAGACTTACTGAGTGTAAGAGACTTACTAAGTGTAAGAGACTTACTGAGAGTAAGAGACTTACTGAGTGTGTGAAACTTACTGAGTGTATGCAACTTACTGAGAGTAAGAGACTTACTGAGTGTGTGAAACTTACTGAGTGTATGCAACTTACTGAGTGTAAGAAACTTACTGAGTGTATGAAACGTACTGAGTGTAAGAAACTTACTGAGTGTAAGAAACTTACTAAGTGTAAGAAAATGTATGAAACTTACTGAGTGTAAGAGACTTACTGAGTGTAAGAGACTTACTGAGTGTAAGAAACGTACTGAGTGTGTGAAACTTAATGGGTGTATGAAACGTACTGAGTGTAAGAGACTTACTGAGTGTGTGAAATGTACTGAGTGTGTGAAACTTACTGAGTGTAAGAGACTTACTGAGTGTAAGAGACTTACTGATTGTAAGAAACTTACTGAGTGTAAGAAACTTACTGAGTGTAAGAGACTTACTGAGTGTAAGAAACTTACTGAGTGTAAGAGACTTACTGAGTGTAAGAGACTTACTGAGTGTAAGAGACTTACTGAGTGTAAGAGACTTACTAAGTGTAAGAGACTTACTGAGAGTAAGAGACTTACTGAGTGTGTGAAACTTACTGAGTGTATGCAACTTACTGAGAGTAAGAGACTTACTGAGTGTGTGAAACTTACTGAGTGTATGCAACTTACTGAGTGTAAGAAACTTACTGAGTGTATGAAACGTACTGAGTGTAAGAAACTTACTGAGTGTAAGAAACTTACTAAGTGTAAGAAAATGTATGAAACTTACTGAGTGTAAGAGACTTACTGAGTGTAAGAGACTTACTGAGTGTAAGAAACGTACTAAGTGTAAGAAACTTACTGAGTGTAAGAGACTTACTTAGTGTAAGAGACTTACTGAGTGTGTGAAACTTACTGAGTGTATGCAACTTACTGAGTGTAAGAAACTTACTGAGTGTAAGAAACTTACTGAGTGTATGAAACTTACTGAGTGTATGAAACTTACTGAGTGTAAGAAACTTACTGAGAGTAATAAACTTACTGAGTGTATGAGAGTGTTTGAAACTTACTGAGTGTAAGATACTTACTGAGAGTAAGAAACTTACTGAGTGTAAGAGACTTACTGAGTGTAAGAAACTTACTAAGTGTAAGAGAGTGTATGAAACTTACTGAGTGTAAGAAACTTACTGAGTGTAAGAAACTTACTGAGTGTAAGAAACTTACTAAGTGTAAGAAAATGTATGAAACTTACTGAGTGTAAGAGACTTACTGAGTGTAAGAGACTTACTGAGTGTAAGAAACGTACTAAGTGTAAGAAACTTACTGAGTGTAAGAGACTTACTGAGTGTGTGAAACTTACTGAGTGTATGCAACTTACTGAGTGTAAGAAACTTACTGAGTGTAAGAAACTTACTGAGTGTATGAAACTTACTGAGTGTATGAAACTTACTGAGTGTAAGAGACTTACTGAGTGTAAGAGACTTACTGAGTGTAAGAAACTTACTAAGTGTAAGAGAGTTACTGAGTGTAAGAGACTTACTGAGTGTAAGAAACTTACTAAGTGTAAGAGACTTACTGAGTGTAAGAGACTTACTGAGTGTAAGAGACTTACTGAGTGTAAGAAACTTACTGAGTGTAAGAAACTTACTGAGTGTAAGAGACTTACTGAGTGTAAGAGACTTACTGAGTGTAAGAGACTTACTGAGTGTAAGAGACTTACTGAGTGTAAGAGACTTACTAAGTGTAAGAGACTTACTGAGAGTAAGAGACTTACTGAGTGTGTGAAACTTACTGAGTGTATGCAACTTACTGAGAGTAAGAGACTTACTGAGTGTGTGAAACTTACTGAGTGTATGCAACTTACTGAGTGTAAGAAACTTACTGAGTGTATGAAACGTACTGAGTGTAAGAAACTTACTGAGTGTAAGAAACTTACTAAGTGTAAGAAAATGTATGAAACTTACTGAGTGTAAGAGACTTACTGAGTGTAAGAGACTTACTGAGTGTAAGAAACGTACTAAGTGTAAGAAACTTACTGAGTGTAAGAGACTTACTGAGTGTAAGAGACTTACTGAGTGTGTGAAACTTACTGAGTGTATGCAACTTACTGAGTGTAAGAAACTTACTGAGTGTAAGAAACGTACTGAGTGTATGAAACTTACTGAGTGTATGAAACTTACTGAGTGTAAGAAACTTACTGAGAGTAATAAACTTACTGAGTGTATGAGAGTGTTTGAAACTTACTGAGTGTAAGATACTTACTGAGAGTAAGAAACTTACTGAGTGTAAGAGACTTACTGAGTGTAAGAAACTTACTAAGTGTAAGAGAGTGTATGAAACTTACTGAGTGTAAGAAACTTACTGAGTGTAAGAAACTTACTGAGTGTAAGAAACTTACTAAGTGTAAGAAAATGTATGAAACTTACTGAGTGTAAGAGACTTACTGAGTGTAAGAGACTTACTGAGTGTAAGAAACGTACTAAGTGTAAGAAACTTACTGAGTGTAAGAGACTTACTGAGTGTAAGAGACTTACTGAGTGTGTGAAACTTACTGAGTGTATGCAACTTACTGAGTGTAAGAAACTTACTGAGTGTAAGAAACTTACTGAGTGTATGAAACTTACTGAGTGTATGAAACTTACAGAGTGTAAGAGACTTACTGAGTGTAAGAGACTTACTGAGTGTAAGAAACTTACTAAGTGTAAGAGAGTTACTGAGTGTAAGAGACTTACTGAGTGTAAGAAACTTACTGAGTGTAAGAGACTTACTGAGTGTAAGAGACTTACTGAGTGTAAGAGACTTACTGAGTGTAAGAAACTTACTGAGTGTAAGAAACTTACTGAGTGTAAGAGACTTACTGAGTGTAAGAGACTTACTGAGTGTAAGAGACTTACTGAGTGTAAGAGACTTACTGAGTGTAAGAGACTTACTGAGTGTAAGAGACTTACTAAGTGTAAGAGACTTACTGAGAGTAAGAGACTTACTGAGTGTGTGAAACTTACTGAGTGTATGCAACTTACTGAGAGTAAGAGACTTACTGAGTGTGTGAAACTTACTGAGTGTATGCAACTTACTGAGTGTAAGAAACTTACTGAGTGTATGAAACGTACTGAGTGTAAGAAACTTACTGAGTGTAAGAAACTTACTAAGTGTAAGAAAATGTATGAAACTTACTGAGTGTAAGAGACTTACTGAGTGTAAGAGACTTACTGAGTGTAAGAAACGTACTAAGTGTAAGAAACTTACTGAGTGTAAGAGACTTACTGAGTGTAAGAGACTTACTGAGTGTGTGAAACTTACTGAGTGTATGCAACTTACTGAGTGTAAGAAACTTACTGAGTGTAAGAAACTTACTGAGTGTAAGAAACTTACTGAGTGTATGAAACTTACTGAGTGTATGAAACTTACTGAGTGTAAGAAACTTACTGAGAGTAATAAACTTACTGAGTGTATGAGAGTGTTTGAAACTTACTGAGTGTAAGATACTTACTGAGAGTAAGAAACTTACTGAGTGTAAGAGACTTACTGAGTGTAAGAAACTTACTAAGTGTAAGAGAGTGTATGAAACTTACTGAGTGTAAGAAACTTACTGAGTGTAAGAAACTTACTGAGTGTAAGAAACTTACTAAGTGTAAGAAAATGTATGAAACTTACTGAGTGTAAGAGACTTACTGAGTGTAAGAGACTTACTGAGTGTAAGAAACGTACTAAGTGTAAGAAACTTACTGAGTGTAAGAGACTTACTGAGTGTAAGAGACTTACTGAGTGTGTGAAACTTACTGAGTGTATGCAACTTACTGAGTGTAAGAAACTTACTGAGTGTAAGAAACTTACTGAGTGTATGAAACTTACTGAGTGTATGAAACTTACAGAGTGTAAGAGACTTACTGAGTGTAAGAGACTTACTGAGTGTAAGAAACTTACTAAGTGTAAGAGAGTTACTGAGTGTAAGAGACTTACTGAGTGTAAGAAACTTACTGAGTGTAAGAGACTTACTGAGTGTAAGAGACTTACTGAGTGTAAGAGACTTACTGAGTGTAAGAAACTTACTGAGTGTAAGAAACTTACTGAGTGTAAGAGACTTACTGAGTGTAAGAGACTTACTGAGTGTAAGAGACTTACTGAGTGTAAGAGACTTACTAAGTGTAAGAGACTTACTGAGTGTAAGAAACTTACTGAGTGTAAGAGACTTACTGAGTGTAAGAGACTTACTGAGTGTAAGAGACTTACTGAGTGTAAGAGACTTACTAAGTGTAAGAGACTTACTGAGAGTAAGAGACTTACTGAGTGTGTGAAACTTACTGAGTGTATGCAACTTACTGAGAGTAAGAGACTTACTGAGTGTGTGAAACTTACTGAGTGTATGCAACTTACTGAGTGTAAGAAACTTACTGAGTGTATGAAACGTACTGAGTGTAAGAAACTTACTGAGTGTAAGAAACTTACTAAGTGTAAGAAAATGTATGAAACTTACTGAGTGTAAGAGACTTACTGAGTGTAAGAGACTTACTGAGTGTAAGAAACGTACTAAGTGTAAGAAACTTACTGAGTGTAAGAGACTTACTTAGTGTAAGAGACTTACTGAGTGTGTGAAACTTACTGAGTGTATGCAACTTACTGAGTGTAAGAAACTTACTGAGTGTAAGAAACTTACTGAGTGTATGAAACTTACTGAGTGTATGAAACTTACTGAGTGTAAGAAACTTACTGAGAGTAATAAACTTACTGAGTGTATGAGAGTGTTTGAAACTTACTGAGTGTAAGATACTTACTGAGAGTAAGAAACTTACTGAGTGTAAGAGACTTACTGAGTGTAAGAAACTTACTAAGTGTAAGAGAGTGTATGAAACTTACTGAGTGTAAGAAACTTACTGAGTGTAAGAAACTTACTGAGTGTAAGAAACTTACTAAGTGTAAGAAAATGTATGAAACTTACTGAGTGTAAGAGACTTACTGAGTGTAAGAGACTTACTGAGTGTAAGAAACGTACTAAGTGTAAGAAACTTACTGAGTGTAAGAGACTTACTGAGTGTAAGAAACTTACTAAGTGTAAGAGAGTTACTGAGTGTAAGAGACTTACTGAGTGTAAGAAACTTACTGAGTGTAAGAGACTTACTGAGTGTAAGAGACTTACTGAGTGTAAGAGACTTACTGAGTGTAAGAAACTTACTGAGTGTAAGAAACTTACTGAGTGTAAGAGACTTACTGAGTGTAAGAGACTTACTGAGTGTAAGAGACTTACTGAGTGTAAGAGACTTACTGAGTGTAAGAGACTTACTGAGTGTAAGAGACTTACTAAGTGTAAGAGACTTACTGAGAGTAAGAGACTTACTGAGTGTGTGAAACTTACTGAGTGTATGCAACTTACTGAGAGTAAGAGACTTACTGAGTGTGTGAAACTTACTGAGTGTATGCAACTTACTGAGTGTAAGAAACTTACTGAGTGTATGAAACGTACTGAGTGTAAGAAACTTACTGAGTGTAAGAAACTTACTAAGTGTAAGAAAATGTATGAAACTTACTGAGTGTAAGAGACTTACTGAGTGTAAGAGACTTACTGAGTGTAAGAAACGTACTAAGTGTAAGAAACTTACTGAGTGTAAGAGACTTACTGAGTGTAAGAGACTTACTGAGTGTGTGAAACTTACTGAGTGTATGCAACTTACTGAGTGTAAGAAACTTACTGAGTGTAAGAAACTTACTGAGTGTAAGAAACTTACTGAGTGTATGAAACTTACTGAGTGTATGAAACTTACTGAGTGTAAGAAACTTACTGAGAGTAATAAACTTACTGAGTGTATGAGAGTGTTTGAAACTTACTGAGTGTAAGATACTTACTGAGAGTAAGAAACTTACTGAGTGTAAGAGACTTACTGAGTGTAAGAAACTTACTAAGTGTAAGAGAGTGTATGAAACTTACTGAGTGTAAGAAACTTACTGAGTGTAAGAAACTTACTGAGTGTAAGAAACTTACTAAGTGTAAGAAAATGTATGAAACTTACTGAGTGTAAGAGACTTACTGAGTGTAAGAGACTTACTGAGTGTAAGAAACGTACTAAGTGTAAGAAACTTACTGAGTGTAAGAGACTTACTGAGTGTAAGAGACTTACTGAGTGTGTGAAACTTACTGAGTGTATGCAACTTACTGAGTGTAAGAAACTTACTGAGTGTAAGAAACTTACTGAGTGTATGAAACTTACTGAGTGTATGAAACTTACAGAGTGTAAGAGACTTACTGAGTGTAAGAGACTTACTGAGTGTAAGAAACTTACTAAGTGTAAGAGAGTTACTGAGTGTAAGAGACTTACTGAGTGTAAGAAACTTACTGAGTGTAAGAGACTTACTGAGTGTAAGAGACTTACTGAGTGTAAGAGACTTACTGAGTGTAAGAAACTTACTGAGTGTAAGAAACTTACTGAGTGTAAGAGACTTACTGAGTGTAAGAGACTTACTGAGTGTAAGAGACTTACTGAGTGTAAGAGACTTACTAAGTGTAAGAGACTTACTGAGTGTAAGAAACTTACTGAGTGTAAGAGACTTACTGAGTGTAAGAGACTTACTGAGTGTAAGAGACTTACTGAGTGTAAGAGACTTACTAAGTGTAAGAGACTTACTGAGAGTAAGAGACTTACTGAGTGTGTGAAACTTACTGAGTGTATGCAACTTACTGAGAGTAAGAGACTTACTGAGTGTGTGAAACTTACTGAGTGTATGCAACTTACTGAGTGTAAGAAACTTACTGAGTGTATGAAACGTACTGAGTGTAAGAAACTTACTGAGTGTAAGAAACTTACTAAGTGTAAGAAAATGTATGAAACTTACTGAGTGTAAGAGACTTACTGAGTGTAAGAGACTTACTGAGTGTAAGAAACGTACTAAGTGTAAGAAACTTACTGAGTGTAAGAGACTTACTTAGTGTAAGAGACTTACTGAGTGTGTGAAACTTACTGAGTGTATGCAACTTACTGAGTGTAAGAAACTTACTGAGTGTAAGAAACTTACTGAGTGTATGAAACTTACTGAGTGTATGAAACTTACTGAGTGTAAGAAACTTACTGAGAGTAATAAACTTACTGAGTGTATGAGAGTGTTTGAAACTTACTGAGTGTAAGATACTTACTGAGAGTAAGAAACTTACTGAGTGTAAGAGACTTACTGAGTGTAAGAAACTTACTAAGTGTAAGAGAGTGTATGAAACTTACTGAGTGTAAGAAACTTACTGAGTGTAAGAAACTTACTGAGTGTAAGAAACTTACTAAGTGTAAGAAAATGTATGAAACTTACTGAGTGTAAGAGACTTACTGAGTGTAAGAGACTTACTGAGTGTAAGAAACGTACTAAGTGTAAGAAACTTACTGAGTGTAAGAGACTTACTGAGTGTGTGAAACTTACTGAGTGTATGCAACTTACTGAGTGTAAGAAACTTACTGAGTGTAAGAAACTTACTGAGTGTATGAAACTTACTGAGTGTATGAAACTTACTGAGTGTAAGAGACTTACTGAGTGTAAGAGACTTACTGAGTGTAAGAAACTTACTAAGTGTAAGAGAGTTACTGAGTGTAAGAGACTTACTGAGTGTAAGAAACTTACTAAGTGTAAGAGACTTACTGAGTGTAAGAGACTTACTGAGTGTAAGAGACTTACTGAGTGTAAGAAACTTACTGAGTGTAAGAAACTTACTGAGTGTAAGAGACTTACTGAGTGTAAGAGACTTACTGAGTGTAAGAGACTTACTGAGTGTAAGAGACTTACTAAGTGTAAGAGACTTACTGAGAGTAAGAGACTTACTGAGTGTGTGAAACTTACTGAGTGTATGCAACTTACTGAGAGTAAGAGACTTACTGAGTGTGTGAAACTTACTGAGTGTATGCAACTTACTGAGTGTAAGAAACTTACTGAGTGTATGAAACGTACTGAGTGTAAGAAACTTACTGAGTGTAAGAAACTTACTAAGTGTAAGAAAATGTATGAAACTTACTGAGTGTAAGAGACTTACTGAGTGTAAGAGACTTACTGAGTGTAAGAAACGTACTAAGTGTAAGAAACTTACTGAGTGTAAGAGACTTACTGAGTGTAAGAGACTTACTGAGTGTGTGAAACTTACTGAGTGTATGCAACTTACTGAGTGTAAGAAACTTACTGAGTGTAAGAAACTTACTGAGTGTAAGAAACTTACTGAGTGTATGAAACTTACTGAGTGTATGAAACTTACTGAGTGTAAGAAACTTACTGAGAGTAATAAACTTACTGAGTGTATGAGAGTGTTTGAAACTTACTGAGTGTAAGATACTTACTGAGAGTAAGAAACTTACTGAGTGTAAGAGACTTACTGAGTGTAAGAAACTTACTAAGTGTAAGAGAGTGTATGAAACTTACTGAGTGTAAGAAACTTACTGAGTGTAAGAAACTTACTGAGTGTAAGAAACTTACTAAGTGTAAGAAAATGTATGAAACTTACTGAGTGTAAGAGACTTACTGAGTGTAAGAGACTTACTGAGTGTAAGAAACGTACTAAGTGTAAGAAACTTACTGAGTGTAAGAGACTTACTGAGTGTAAGAGACTTACTGAGTGTGTGAAACTTACTGAGTGTATGCAACTTACTGAGTGTAAGAAACTTACTGAGTGTAAGAAACTTACTGAGTGTATGAAACTTACTGAGTGTATGAAACTTACAGAGTGTAAGAGACTTACTGAGTGTAAGAGACTTACTGAGTGTAAGAAACTTACTAAGTGTAAGAGAGTTACTGAGTGTAAGAGACTTACTGAGTGTAAGAAACTTACTGAGTGTAAGAGACTTACTGAGTGTAAGAGACTTACTGAGTGTAAGAAACTTACTGAGTGTAAGAAACTTACTGAGTGTAAGAGACTTACTGAGTGTAAGAGACTTACTGAGTGTAAGAGACTTACTGAGTGTAAGAGACTTACTAAGTGTAAGAGACTTACTGAGAGTAAGAGACTTACTGAGTGTGTGAAACTTACTGAGTGTATGCAACTTACTGAGTGCAAGAGACTTACTGAGTGTGTGAAACTTACTGAGTGTAAGAGACTTACTGAGTGTAAGAAACTTACTGAGTGTAAGAAACTTACTAAGTGTAAGACAGTGTATGAAACTTACTGAGTGTAAGAGAGTTTATAAGTGTAAGAGTCTACGAAACTTACTAAGTGTAAGAGACTTACTGAGTGTATGAAATATACTGAGTGTGTGAAACTTACTGAGTGTAAGAGACTTACTGAATGTATTAAACGTACTGAGTGAAAGAAACTTACTGAGTGTAAGAGACTTACTGAGTGTGTGAAACTTACTGAGTGTATGCAACTTACTGAGAGTAAGAGACTTACTGAGTGTGTGAAACTTCCTGAGTGTATGCAACTTACTGAGTGTAAGAAACTTACTGAGTGTATGAAACGTACTGAGTGTAAGAAACTTACTGAGTGTAAGAAACTTACTAAGTGTAAGAAAATGTATGCAACTTACTGAGTGTAAGAAACTTACTGAGTGTAAGAAACTTACTGAGTGTAAGAGACTTACTGAGTGTAAGAGACTTACTGAGTGTAAGAGACTTACTGAGTGTATGAAACTTACTGAGTGTAAGAAACTTACTGAGAGTAATAAACTTACTGAGTGTATGAGAGTGTTTGAAACTTACTGAGTGTAAGATACTTACTGAGAGTAAGAAACTTACTGAGTGTAAGAGACTTACTGAGTGTAAGAAACTTACTAAGTGTAAGAGAGTGTATGAAACTTACTGAGTGTAAGAAACTTACTGAGTGTAAGAAACTTACTGAGTGTAAGAAACTTACTAAGTGTAAGAAAATGTATGAAACTTACTGAGTGTAAGAGACTTACTGAGTGTAAGAGACTTACTGAGTGTAAGAAACGTACTAAGTGTAAGAAACTTACTGAGTGTAAGAGACTTACTGAGTGTAAGAGACTTACTGAGTGTGTGAAACTTACTGAGTGTATGCAACTTACTGAGTGTAAGAAACTTACTGAGTGTAAGAAACTTACTGAGTGTATGAAACTTACTGAGTGTATGAAACTTACTGAGTGTAAGAGACTTACTGAGTGTAAGAGACTTACTGAGTGTAAGAAATTTACTAAGTGTAAGAGAGTTACTGAGTGTAAGAGACTTACTGAGTGTAAGAAACTTACTAAGTGTAAGAGACTTACTGAGTGTAAGAGACTTACTGAGTGTAAGAGACTTACTGAGTGTAAGAAACTTACTGAGTGTAAGAAACTTACTGAGTGTAAGAGACTTACTGAGTGTAAGAGACTTACTGAGTGTAAGAGACTTACTGAGTGTAAGAGACTTACTAAGTGTAAGAGACTTACTGAGAGTAAGAGACTTACTGAGTGTGTGAAACTTACTGAGTGTATGCAACTTACTGAGTGCAAGAGACTTACTGAGTGTGTGAAACTTACTGAGTGTAAGAGACTTACTGAGTGTAAGAAACTTACTGAGTGTAAGAAACTTACTGAGTGTATGAAACTTACTGAGTGTATGAAACTTACTGAGTGTAAGAAACTTACTGAGAGTAATAAACTTACTGAGTGTATGAGAGTGTTTGAAACTTACTGAGTGTAAGATACTTACTGAGAGTAAGAAACTTACTGAGTGTAAGAGACTTACTGAGTGTAAGAAACTTACTAAGTGTAAGAGAGCGTATGAAACTTACTGAGTGTAAGAAACTTACTGAGTGTAAGAAACTTACTGAGTGTAAGAAACTTACTAAGTGTAAGAAAATGTATGAAACTTACTGAGTGTAAGAGACTTACTGAGTGTAAGAGACTTACTGAGTGTAAGAAACGTACTAAGTGTAAGAAACTTACTGAGTGTAAGAGACTTACTGAGTGTGTGAAACTTACTGAGTGTATGCAACTTACTGAGTGTAAGAAACTTACTGAGTGTAAGAAACTTACTGAGTGTATGAAACTTACTGAGTGTATGAAACTTACTGAGTGTAAGAGACTTACTGAGTGTAAGAGACTTACTGAGTGTAAGAAACTTACTAAGTGTAAGAGAGTTACTGAGTGTAAGAGACTTACTGAGTGTAAGAAACTTACTAAGTGTAAGAGACTTACTGAGTGTAAGAAACTTACTAAGTGTAAGAGAGTGTATGAAACTTACTGAGTGTAAGAGACTTACTGAGTGTATGAAACGTACTGAGTGTAAGAAACTTACTGAGTGTAAGAAACTTACTAAGTGTAAGAAAGTGTATGAAACTTACTGAGTGTAAGAGACTTACTGAGTGTATGAAACGTACTGAGTGTATGAAACATACTGAGTGTATGAAACATACTGAGTGTGTGAAACTTAATGGGTGTATGAAACGTACTGATTGTAAGAAACTTACTAAGTGTAAGAGAGTGTAAGAAACTTACTGAGTGTGTGAAACTTACTGAGTGTATGAAACGTACTGAGTGTATGAAACATACTGAGTGTGTGAAACTTAATGGGTGTATGAAACGTACTGAGTGTAAGAGACTTACTGAGTGTGTGAAATGTACTGAGTGTGTGAAACTTACTGAGTGTAAGAGACTTACTGAGTGTAAGAGACTTACTGAGTGTAAGAAACTTACTGAGTGTAAGAAACTTACTGAGTGTAAGAGACTTACTGAGTGTAAGAAACTTACTGAGTGTAAGAAACTTACTGAGTGTAAGAGACTTACTGAGTGTAAGAGACTTACTGAGTGTAAGAGACTTACTGAGTGTAAGAGACTTACTAAGTGTAAGAGACTTACTGAGAGTAAGAGACTTACTGAGTGTGTGAAACTTACTGAGTGTATGCAACTTACTGAGAGTAAGAGACTTACTGAGTGTGTGAAACTTACTGAGTGTATGCAACTTACTGAGTGTAAGAAACTTACTGAGTGTATGAAACGTACTGAGTGTAAGAAACTTACTGAGTGTAAGAAACTTACTAAGTGTAAGAAAATGTATGAAACTTACTGAGTGTAAGAGACTTACTGAGTGTAAGAGACTTACTGAGTGTAAGAAACGTACTAAGTGTAAGAAACTTACTGAGTGTAAGAGACTTACTGAGTGTAAGAGACTTACTGAGTGTGTGAAACTTACTGAGTGTATGCAACTTACTGAGTGTAAGAAACTTACTGAGTGTAAGAAACTTACTGAGTGTATGAAACTTACTGAGTGTATGAAACTTACTGAGTGTAAGAAACTTACTGAGAGTAATAAACTTATTGAGTGTATGAGAGTGTTTGAAACTTACTGAGTGTAAGATACTTACTGAGAGTAAAAAACTTACTGAGTGTAAGAGACTTACTGAGTGTAAGAAACTTACTAAGTGTAAGAGAGTGTATGAAACTTACTGAGTGTAAGAAACTTACTGAGTGTAAGAAACTTACTGAGTGTAAGAAACTTACTAAGTGTAAGAAAATGTATGAAACTTACTGAGTGTAAGAGACTTACTGAGTGTAAGAGACTTACTGAGTGTAAGAAACGTACTAAGTGTAAGAAACTTACTGAGTGTAAGAGACTTACTGAGTGTGTGAAACTTACTGAGTGTATGCAACTTACTGAGTGTAAGAAACTTACTGAGTGTAAGAAACTTACTGAGTGTATGAAACTTACTGAGTGTATGAAACTTACTGAGTGTAAGAGACTTACTGAGTGTAAGAGACTTACTGAGTGTAAGAAACTTACTAAGTGTAAGAGAGTTACTGAGTGTAAGAGACTTACTGAGTGTAAGAAACTTACTAAGTGTAAGAGACTTACTGAGTGTAAGAGACTTACTGAGTGTAAGAGACTTACTGAGTGTAAGAAACTTACTGAGTGTAAGAAACTTACTGAGTGTAAGAGACTTACTGAGTGTAAGAGACTTACTGAGTGTAAGAGACTTACTGAGTGTGTGAAACTTACTGAGTGTATGCAACTTACTGAGTGTAAGAAACTTACTGAGTGTATGAAACGTACTGAGTGTAAGAAACTTACTGAGTGTAAGAAACTTACTAAGTGTAAGAAAATGTATGAAACTTACTGAGTGTAAGAGACTTACTGAGTGTAAGAGACTTACTGAGTGTAAGAAACGTACTAAGTGTAAGAAACTTACTGAGTGTAAGAGACTTACTGAGTGTAAGAGACTTACTGAGTCTGTGAAACTTACTGAGTGTATGCAACTTACTGAGTGTAAGAAACTTACTGAGTGTAAGAAACTTACTGAGTGTAAGAAACTTACTGAGTGTATGAAACTTACTGAGTGTATGAAACTTACTGAGTGTAAGAAACTTACTGAGAGTAATAAACTTACTGAGTGTATGAGAGTGTTTGAAACTTACTGAGTGTAAGATACTTACTGAGAGTAAGAAACTTACTGAGTGTAAGAGACTTACTGAGTGTAAGAAACTTACTAAGTGTAAGAGAGTGTATGAAACTTACTGAGTGTAAGAAACTTACTGAGTGTAAGAAACTTACTAAGTGTAAGAAAATGTATGAAACTTACTGAGTGTAAGAGACTTACTGAGTGTAAGAGACTTACTGAGTGTAAGAAACGTACTAAGTGTAAGAAACTTACTGAGTGTAAGAGACTTACTGAGTGTAAGAGACTTACTGAGTGTGTGAAACTTACTGAGTGTATGCAACTTACTGAGTGTAAGAAACTTACTGAGTGTAAGAAACTTACTGAGTGTATGAAACTTACTGAGTGTATGAAACTTACAGAGTGTAAGAGACTTACTGAGTGTAAGAGACTTACTGAGTGTAAGAAACTTACTAAGTGTAAGAGAGTTACTGAGTGTAAGAAACTTACTGAGTGTATGAAACTTACTGAGTGTATGAAACTTACTGAGTGTAAGAAACTTACTGAGAGTAATAAACTTACTGAGTGTATGAGAGTGTTTGAAACTTACTGAGTGTAAGATACTTACTGAGAGTAAGAAACTTACTGAGTGTAAGAGACTTACTGAGTGTAAGAAACTTACTAAGTGTAAGAGAGTGTATGAAACTTACTGAGTGTAAGAAACTTACTGAGTGTAAGAAACTTACTAAGTGTAAGAAAATGTATGAAACTTACTGAGTGTAAGAGACTTACTGAGTGTAAGAGACTTACTGAGTGTAAGAAACGTACTAAGTGTAAGAAACTTACTGAGTGTAAGAGACTTACTGAGTGTAAGAGACTTACTGAGTGTGTGAAACTTACTGAGTGTATGCAACTTACTGAGTGTAAGAAACTTACTGAGTGTAAGAAACTTACTGAGTGTATGAAACTTACTGAGTGTATGAAACTTACAGAGTGTAAGAGACTTACTGAGTGTAAGAGACTTACTGAGTGTAAGAAACTTACTAAGTGTAAGAGAGTTACTGAGTGTAAGAGACTTACTGAGTGTAAGAAACTTACTAAGTGTAAGAGACTTACTGAGTGTAAGAGACTTACTGAGTGTAAGAGACTTACTGAGTGTAAGAAACTTACTGAGTGTAAGAAACTTACTGAGTGTAAGAGACTTACTGAGTGTAAGAGACTTACTGAGTGTAAGAGACTTACTGAGTGTAAGAGACTTACTAAGTGTAAGAGACTTACTGAGAGTAAGAGACTTACTGAGTGTGTGAAACTTACTGAGTGTATGCAACTTACTGAGTGCAAGAGACTTACTGAGTGTGTGAAACTTACTGAGTGTAAGAGACTTACTGAGTGTAAGAAACTTACTGAGAGTAATAAACTTACTGAGTGTATGAGAGTGTTTGAAACTTACTGAGTGTAAGATACTTACTGAGAGTAAGAAACTTACTGAGTGTAAGAGACTTACTGAGTGTAAGAAACTTACTAAGTGTAAGAGAGTGTATGAAACTTACTGAGTGTAAGAAACTTACTGAGTGTAAGAAACTTACTGAGTGTAAGAAACTTACTAAGTGTAAGAAAATGTATGAAACTTACTGAGTGTAAGAGACTTACTGAGTGTAAGAGACTTACTGAGTGTAAGAAACGTACTAAGTGTAAGAAACTTACTGAGGGTAAGAGACTTACTGAGTGTGTGAAACTTACTGAGTGTATGCAACTTACTGAGTGTAAGAAACTTACTGAGTGTAAGAAACTTACTGAGTGTATGAAACTTACTGAGTGTATGAAACTTACTGAGTGTATGAAACTTACTGAGTGTAAGAAACTTACTGAGAGTAATAAACTTACTGAGTGTATGAGAGTGTTTGAAACTTACTGAGTGTAAGATACTTACTGAGAGTAAGAAACTTACTGAGTGTAAGAGACTTACTGAGTGTAAGAAACTTACTAAGTGTAAGAGAGTGTATGAAACTTACTGAGTGTAAGAAACTTACTGAGTGTAAGAAACTTACTGAGTGTAAGAAACTTACTAAGTGTAAGAAAATGTATGAAACTTACTGAGTGTAAGAGACTTACTGAGTGTAAGAGACTTACTGAGTGTAAGAAACGTACTAAGTGTAAGAAACTTACTGAGTGTAAGAGACTTACTGAGTGTAAGAGACTTACTGAGTGTGTGAAACTTACTGAGTGTATGCAACTTACTGAGTGTAAGAAACTTACTGAGTGTAAGAAACTTACTGAGTGTATGAAACTTACTGAGTGTATGAAACTTACAGAGTGTAAGAGACTTACTGAGTGTAAGAGACTTACTGAGAGTAAGAAACTTACTAAGTGTAAGAGAGTTACTGAGTGTAAGAGACTTACTGAGTGTAAGAAACTTACTAAGTGTAAGAGACTTACTGAGTGTAAGAGACTTACTGAGTGTAAGAGACTTACTGAGTGTAAGAAACTTACTGAGTGTAAGAAACTTACTGAGTGTAAGAGACTTACTGAGTGTAAGAGACTTACTGAGTGTAAGAGACTTACTGAGTGTAAGAGACTTACTAAGTGTAAGAGACTTACTGAGAGTAAGAGACTTACTGAGTGTGTGAAACTTACTGAGTGTATGCAACTTACTGAGTGCAAGAGACTTACTGAGTGTGTGAAACTTACTGAGTGTAAGAGACTTACTGAGTGTAAGAAACTTACTGAGAGTAATAAACTTACTGAGTGTATGAGAGTGTTTGAAACTTACTGAGTGTAAGATACTTACTGAGAGTAAGAAACTTACTGAGTGTAAGAGACTTACTGAGTGTAAGAAACTTACTAAGTGTAAGAGAGTGTATGAAACTTACTGAGTGTAAGAAACTTACTGAGTGTAAGAAACTTACTGAGTGTAAGAAACTTACTAAGTGTAAGAAAATGTATGAAACTTACTGAGTGTAAGAGACTTACTGAGTGTAAGAGACTTACTGAGTGTAAGAAACGTACTAAGTGTAAGAAACTTACTGAGTGTAAGAGACTTACAGAGTGTGTGAAACTTACTGAGTGTATGCAACTTACTGAGTGTAAGAAACTTACTGAGTGTAAGAAACTTACTGAGTGTATGAAACTTACTGAGTGTATGAAACTTACTGAGTGTAAGAGACTTACTGAGTGTAAGAGACTTACTGAGTGTAAGAAACTTACTAAGTGTAAGAGAGTTACTGAGTGTAAGAGACTTACTGAGTGTAAGAAACTTACTAAGTGTAAGAGACTTACTGAGTGTAAGAGACTTACTGAGTGTAAGAGACTTACTGAGTGTAAGAAACTTACTGAGTGTAAGAAACTTACTGAGTGTAAGAGACTTACTGAGTGTAAGAGACTTACTGAGTGTAAGAGACTTACTGAGTGTAAGAGACTTACTGAGTGTAAGAGACTTACTAAGTGTAAGAGACTTACTGAGAGTAAGAGACTTACTGAGTGTGTGAAACTTACTGAGTGTATGCAACTTACTGAGAGTAAGAGACTTACTGAGTGTGTGAAACTTACTGAGTGTATGCAACTTACTGAGTGTAAGAAACTTACTGAGTGTATGAAACGTACTGAGTGTAAGAAACTTACTGAGTGTAAGAAACTTACTAAGTGTAAGAAAATGTATGAAACTTACTGAGTGTAAGAGACTTACTGAGTGTAAGAGACTTACTGAGTGTAAGAAACGTACTAAGTGTAAGAAACTTACTGAGTGTAAGAGACTTACTGAGTGTAAGAGACTTACTGAGTGTGTGAAACTTACTGAGTGTATGCAACTTACTGAGTGTAAGAAACTTACTGAGTGTAAGAAACTTACTGAGTGTAAGAAACTTACTGAGTGTATGAAACTTACTGAGTGTATGAAACTTACTGAGTGTAAGAAACTTACTGAGAGTAATAAACTTACTGAGTGTATGAGAGTGTTTGAAACTTACTGAGTGTAAGATACTTACTGAGAGTAAGAAACTTACTGAGTGTAAGAGACTTACTGAGTGTAAGAAACTTACTAAGTGTAAGAGAGTGTATGAAACTTACTGAGTGTAAGAAACTTACTGAGTGTAAGAAACTTACTGAGTGTAAGAAACTTACTAAGTGTAAGAAAATGTATGAAACTTACTGAGTGTAAGAGACTTACTGAGTGTAAGAGACTTAGTGAGTGTAAGAAACGTACTAAGTGTAAGAAACTTACTGAGTGTAAGAGACTTACTGAGTGTAAGAGACTTACTGAGTGTGTGAAACTTACTGAGTGTATGCAACTTACTGAGTGTAAGAAACTTACTGAGTGTAAGAAACTTACTGAGTGTATGAAACTTACTGAGTGTATGAAACTTACAGAGTGTAAGAGACTTACTGAGTGTAAGAGACTTACTGAGTGTAAGAAACTTACTAAGTGTAAGAGAGTTACTGAGTGTAAGAGACTTACTGAGTGTAAGAAACTTACTAAGTGTAAGAGACTTACTGAGTGTAAGAGACTTACTGAGTGTAAGAGACTTACTGAGTGTAAGAAACTTACTGAGTGTAAGAAACTTACTGAGTGTAAGAGACTTACTGAGTGTAAGAGACTTACTGAGTGTAAGAGACTTACTGAGTGTAAGAGACTTACTGAGAGTAAGAGACTTACTGAGTGTGTGAAACTTACTGAGTGTATGCAACTTACTGAGTGCAAGAGACTTACTGAGTGTGTGAAACTTACTGAGTGTAAGAGACTTACTGAGTGTAAGAAACTTACTGAGAGTAATAAACTTACTGAGTGTATGAGAGTGTTTGAAACTTACTGAGTGTAAGATACTTACTGAGAGTAAGAAACTTACTGATTGTAAGAGACTTACTGAGTGTAAGAAACTTACTAAGTGTAAGAGAGTGTATGAAACTTACTGAGTGTAAGAAACTTACTGAGTGTAAGAAACTTACTGAGTGTAAGAAACTTACTAAGTGTAAGAAAATGTATGAAACTTACTGAGTGTAAGAGACTTACTGAGTGTAAGAGACTTACTGAGTGTAAGAAACGTACTAAGTGTAAGAAACTTACTGAGTGTAAGAGACTTACTGAGTGTGTGAAACTTACTGAGTGTATGCAACTTACTGAGTGTAAGAAACTTACTGAGTGTAAGAAACTTACTGAGTGTATGAAACTTACTGAGTGTATGAAACTTACTGAGTGTATGAAACTTACTGAGTGTAAGAAACTTACTGAGAGTAATAAACTTACTGAGTGTATGAGAGTGTTTGAAACTTACTGAGTGTAAGATACTTACTGAGAGTAAGAAACTTACTGAGTGTAAGAGACTTACTGAGTGTAAGAAACTTACTAAGTGTAAGAGAGTGTATGAAACTTACTGAGTGTAAGAAACTTACTGAGTGTAAGAAACTTACTGAGTGTAAGAAACTTACTAAGTGTAAGAAAATGTATGAAACTTACTGAGTGTAAGAGACTTACTGAGTGTAAGAGACTTACTGAGTGTAAGAAACGTACTAAGTGTAAGAAACTTACTGAGTGTAAGAGACTTACTGAGTGTAAGAGACTTACTGAGTGTGTGAAACTTACTGAGTGTATGCAACTTACTGAGTGTAAGAAACTTACTGAGTGTAAGAAACTTACTGAGTGTATGAAACTTACTGAGTGTATGAAACTTACAGAGTGTAAGAGACTTACTGAGTGTAAGAGACTTACTGAGTGTAAGAAACTTACTAAGTGTAAGAGAGTTACTGAGTGTAAGAGACTTACTGAGTGTAAGAAACTTACTGAGTGTAAGAGACTTACTGAGTGTAAGAGACTTACTGAGTGTAAGAGACTTACTGAGTGTAAGAAACTTACTGAGTGTAAGAAACTTACTGAGTGTAAGAGACTTACTGAGTGTAAGAGACTTACTGAGTGTAAGAGACTTACTGAGTGTAAGAGACTTACTAAGTGTAAGAGACTTACTGAGAGTAAGAGACTTACTGAGTGTGTGAAACTTACTGAGTGTATGCAACTTACTGAGTGCAAGAGACTTACTGAGTGTGTGAAACTTACTGAGTGTAAGAGACTTACTGAGTGTAAGAAACTTACTGAGAGTAATAAACTTACTGAGTGTATGAGAGTGTTTGAAACTTACTGAGTGTAAGATACTTACTGAGAGTAAGAAACTTACTGAGTGTAAGAGACTTACTGAGTGTAAGAAACTTACTAAGTGTAAGAGAGTGTATGAAACTTACTGAGTGTAAGAAACTTACTGAGTGTAAGAAACTTACTGAGTGTAAGAAACTTACTAAGTGTAAGAAAATGTATGAAACTTACTGAGTGTAAGAGACTTACTGAGTGTAAGAGACTTACTGAGTGTAAGAAACGTACTAAGTGTAAGAAACTTACTGAGTGTAAGAGACTTACAGAGTGTGTGAAACTTACTGAGTGTATGCAACTTACTGAGTGTAAGAAACTTACTGAGTGTAAGAAACTTACTGAGTGTATGAAACTTACTGAGTGTATGAAACTTACTGAGTGTAAGAGACTTACTGAGTGTAAGAGACTTACTGAGTGTAAGAAACTTACTAAGTGTAAGAGAGTTACTGAGTGTAAGAGACTTACTGAGTGTAAGAAACTTACTAAGTGTAAGAGACTTACTGAGTGTAAGAGACTTACTGAGTGTAAGAGACTTACTGAGTGTAAGAAACTTACTGAGTGTAAGAAACTTACTGAGTGTAAGAGACTTACTGAGTGTAAGAGACTTACTGAGTGTAAGAGACTTACTGAGTGTAAGAGACTTACTAAGTGTAAGAGACTTACTGAGAGTAAGAGACTTACTGAGTGTGTGAAACTTACTGAGTGTATGCAACTTACTGAGAGTAAGAGACTTACTGAGTGTGTGAAACTTACTGAGTGTATGCAACTTACTGAGTGTAAGAAACTTACTGAGTGTATGAAACGTACTGAGTGTAAGAAACTTACTGAGTGTAAGAAACTTACTAAGTGTAAGAAAATGTATGAAACTTACTGAGTGTAAGAGACTTACTGAGTGTAAGAGACTTACTGAGTGTAAGAAACGTACTAAGTGTAAGAAACTTACTGAGTGTAAGAGACTTACTGAGTGTAAGAGACTTACTGAGTGTGTGAAACTTACTGAGTGTATGCAACTTACTGAGTGTAAGAAACTTACTGAGTGTAAGAAACTTACTGAGTGTAAGAAACTTACTGAGTGTATGAAACTTACTGAGTGTATGAAACTTACTGAGTGTAAGAAACTTACTGAGAGTAATAAACTTACTGAGTGTATGAGAGTGTTTGAAACTTACTGAGTGTAAGATACTTACTGAGAGTAAGAAACTTACTGAGTGTAAGAGACTTACTGAGTGTAAGAAACTTACTAAGTGTAAGAGAGTGTATGAAACTTACTGAGTGTAAGAAACTTACTGAGTGTAAGAAACTTACTGAGTGTAAGAAACTTACTAAGTGTAAGAAAATGTATGAAACTTACTGAGTGTAAGAGACTTACTGAGTGTAAGAGACTTAGTGAGTGTAAGAAACGTACTAAGTGTAAGAAACTTACTGAGTGTAAGAGACTTACTGAGTGTAAGAGACTTACTGAGTGTGTGAAACTTACTGAGTGTATGCAACTTACTGAGTGTAAGAAACTTACTGAGTGTAAGAAACTTACTGAGTGTATGAAACTTACTGAGTGTATGAAACTTACAGAGTGTAAGAGACTTACTGAGTGTAAGAGACTTACTGAGTGTAAGAAACTTACTAAGTGTAAGAGAGTTACTGAGTGTAAGAGACTTACTGAGTGTAAGAAACTTACTAAGTGTAAGAGACTTACTGAGTGTAAGAGACTTACTGAGTGTAAGAGACTTACTGAGTGTAAGAAACTTACTGAGTGTAAGAAACTTACTGAGTGTAAGAGACTTACTGAGTGTAAGAGACTTACTGAGTGTAAGAGACTTACTGAGTGTAAGAGACTTACTGAGAGTAAGAGACTTACTGAGTGTGTGAAACTTACTGAGTGTATGCAACTTACTGAGTGCAAGAGACTTACTGAGTGTGTGAAACTTACTGAGTGTAAGAGACTTACTGAGTGTAAGAAACTTACTGAGAGTAATAAACTTACTGAGTGTATGAGAGTGTTTGAAACTTACTGAGTGTAAGATACTTACTGAGAGTAAGAAACTTACTGATTGTAAGAGACTTACTGAGTGTAAGAAACTTACTAAGTGTAAGAGAGTGTATGAAACTTACTGAGTGTAAGAAACTTACTGAGTGTAAGAAACTTACTGAGTGTAAGAAACTTACTAAGTGTAAGAAAATGTATGAAACTTACTGAGTGTAAGAGACTTACTGAGTGTAAGAGACTTACTGAGTGTAAGAAACGTACTAAGTGTAAGAAACTTACTGAGTGTAAGAGACTTACTGAGTGTGTGAAACTTACTGAGTGTATGCAACTTACTGAGTGTAAGAAACTTACTGAGTGTAAGAAACTTACTGAGTGTATGAAACTTACTGAGTGTATGAAACTTACTGAGTGTATGAAACTTACTGAGTGTAAGAAACTTACTGAGAGTAATAAACTTACTGAGTGTATGAGAGTGTTTGAAACTTACTGAGTGTAAGATACTTACTGAGAGTAAGAAACTTACTGAGTGTAAGAGACTTACTGAGTGTAAGAAACTTACTAAGTGTAAGAGAGTGTATGAAACTTACTGAGTGTAAGAAACTTACTGAGTGTAAGAAACTTACTGAGTGTAAGAAACTTACTAAGTGTAAGAAAATGTATGAAACTTACTGAGTGTAAGAGACTTACTGAGTGTAAGAGACTTACTGAGTGTAAGAAACGTACTAAGTGTAAGAAACTTACTGAGTGTAAGAGACTTACTGAGTGTAAGAGACTTACTGAGTGTGTGAAACTTACTGAGTGTATGCAACTTACTGAGTGTAAGAAACTTACTGAGTGTAAGAAACTTACTGAGTGTATGAAACTTACTGAGTGTATGAAACTTACAGAGTGTAAGAGACTTACTGAGTGTAAGAGACTTACTGAGTGTAAGAAACTTACTAAGTGTAAGAGAGTTACTGAGTGTAAGAGACTTACTGAGTGTAAGAAACTTACTGAGTGTAAGAGACTTACTGAGTGTAAGAGACTTACTGAGTGTAAGAGACTTACTGAGTGTAAGAAACTTACTGAGTGTAAGAAACTTACTGAGTGTAAGAGACTTACTGAGTGTAAGAGACTTACTGAGTGTAAGAGACTTACTGAGTGTAAGAGACTTACTAAGTGTAAGAGACTTACTGAGAGTAAGAGACTTACTGAGTGTGTGAAACTTACTGAGTGTATGCAACTTACTGAGTGCAAGAGACTTACTGAGTGTGTGAAACTTACTGAGTGTAAGAGACTTACTGAGTGTAAGAAACTTACTGAGAGTAATAAACTTACTGAGTGTATGAGAGTGTTTGAAACTTACTGAGTGTAAGATACTTACTGAGAGTAAGAAACTTACTGAGTGTAAGAGACTTACTGAGTGTAAGAAACTTACTAAGTGTAAGAGAGTGTATGAAACTTACTGAGTGTAAGAAACTTACTGAGTGTAAGAAACTTACTGAGTGTAAGAAACTTACTAAGTGTAAGAAAATGTATGAAACTTACTGAGTGTAAGAGACTTACTGAGTGTAAGAGACTTACTGAGTGTAAGAAACGTACTAAGTGTAAGAAACTTACTGAGTGTAAGAGACTTACAGAGTGTGTGAAACTTACTGAGTGTATGCAACTTACTGAGTGTAAGAAACTTACTGAGTGTAAGAAACTTACTGAGTGTATGAAACTTACTGAGTGTATGAAACTTACTGAGTGTAAGAGACTTACTGAGTGTAAGAGACTTACTGAGTGTAAGAAACTTACTAAGTGTAAGAGAGTTACTGAGTGTAAGAGACTTACTGAGTGTAAGAAACTTACTAAGTGTAAGAGACTTACTGAGTGTAAGAGACTTACTGAGTGTAAGAGACTTACTGAGTGTAAGAAACTTACTGAGTGTAAGAAACTTACTGAGTGTAAGAGACTTACTGAGTGTAAGAGACTTACTGAGTGTAAGAGACTTACTGAGTGTAAGAGACTTACTAAGTGTAAGAGACTTACTGAGAGTAAGAGACTTACTGAGTGTGTGAAACTTACTGAGTGTATGCAACTTACTGAGAGTAAG
Source organism: Salmo salar (assembly GCF_965601325.2). NCBI lineage: Eukaryota > Metazoa > Chordata > Actinopteri > Salmoniformes > Salmonidae > Salmo > Salmo salar. The sequence continues at coordinate 47,644,275 of NC_138300.1, forward strand.
AGACTTACTGAGTGTGTGAAACTTACTGAGTGTATGCAACTTACTGAGTGTAAGAAACTTACTGAGTGTATGAAACGTACTGAGTGTAAGAAACTTACTGAGTGTAAGAAACTTACTAAGTGTAAGAAAATGTATGAAACTTACTGAGTGTAAGAGACTTACTGAGTGTAAGAGACTTACTGAGTGTAAGAAACGTACTAAGTGTAAGAAACTTACTGAGTGTAAGAGACTTACTGAGTGTAAGAGACTTACTGAGTGTGTGAAACTTACTGAGTGTATGCAACTTACTGAGTGTAAGAAACTTACTGAGTGTAAGAAACTTACTGAGTGTAAGAAACTTACTGAGTGTATGAAACTTACTGAGTGTAAGAAACTTACTGAGAGTAATAAACTTACTGAGTGTATGAGAGTGTTTGAAACTTACTGAGTGTAAGATACTTACTGAGAGTAAGAAACTTACTGAGTGTAAGAGACTTACTGAGTGTAAGAAACTTACTAAGTGTAAGAGAGTGTATGAAACTTACTGAGTGTAAGAAACTTACTGAGTGTAAGAAACTTACTGAGTGTAAGAAACTTACTAAGTGTAAGAAAATGTATGAAACTTACTGAGTGTAAGAGACTTACTGAGTGTAAGAGACTTACTGAGTGTAAGAAACGTACTAAGTGTAAGAAACTTACTGAGTGTAAGAGACTTACTGAGTGTAAGAGACTTACTGAGTGTGTGAAACTTACTGAGTGTATGCAACTTACTGAGTGTAAGAAACTTACTGAGTGTAAGAAACTTACTGAGTGTATGAAACTTACTGAGTGTATGAAACTTACAGAGTGTAAGAGACTTACTGAGTGTAAGAGACTTACTGAGTGTAAGAAACTTACTAAGTGTAAGAGAGTTACTGAGTGTAAGAGACTTACTGAGTGTAAGAAACTTACTAAGTGTAAGAGACTTACTGAGTGTAAGAGACTTACTGAGTGTAAGAGACTTACTGAGTGTAAGAAACTTACTGAGTGTAAGAAACTTACTGAGTGTAAGAGACTTACTGAGTGTAAGAGACTTACTGAGTGTAAGAGACTTACTAAGTGTAAGAGACTTACTGAGAGTAAGAGACTTACTGAGTGTGTGAAACTTACTGAGTGTATGCAACTTACTGAGTGCAAGAGACTTACTGAGTGTGTGAAACTTACTGAGTGTAAGAGACTTACTGAGTGTAAGAAACTTACTGAGTGTAAGAAACTTACTAAGTGTAAGACAGTGTATGAAACTTACTGAGTGTAAGAGAGTTTATAAGTGTAAGAGTCTACGAAACTTACTAAGTGTAAGAGACTTACTGAGTGTATGAAATATACTGAGTGAAAGAAACTTACTGAGTGTAAGAGACTTACTGAGTGTGTGAAACTTACTGAGTGTATGCAACTTACTGAGAGTAAGAGACTTACTGAGTGTGTGAAACTTCCTGAGTGTATGCAACTTACTGAGTGTAAGAAACTTACTGAGTGTATGAAACGTACTGAGTGTAAGAAACTTACTGAGTGTAAGAAACTTACTAAGTGTAAGAAAATGTATGCAACTTACTGAGTGTAAGAAACTTACTGAGTGTAAGAAACTTACTGAGTGTATGAAACTTACTGAGTGTATGAAACTTACTGAGTGTAAGAAACTTACTGAGAGTAATAAACTTACTGAGTGTATGAGAGTGTTTGAAACTTACTGAGTGTAAGATACTTACTGAGAGTAAGAAACTTACTGAGTGTAAGAGACTTACTGAGTGTAAGAAACTTACTAAGTGTAAGAGAGTGTATGAAACTTACTGAGTGTAAGAAACTTACTGAGTGTAAGAAACTTACTGAGTGTAAGAAACTTACTAAGTGTAAGAAAATGTATGAAACTTACTGAGTGTAAGAGACTTACTGAGTGTAAGAGACTTACTGAGTGTAAGAAACGTACTAAGTGTAAGAAACTTACTGAGTGTAAGAGACTTACTGAGTGTAAGAGACTTACTGAGTGTGTGAAACTTACTGAGTGTATGCAACTTACTGAGTGTAAGAAACTTACTGAGTGTAAGAAACTTACTGAGTGTATGAAACTTACTGAGTGTATGAAACTTACTGAGTGTAAGAGACTTACTGAGTGTAAGAGACTTACTGAGTGTAAGAAACTTACTAAGTGTAAGAGAGTTACTGAGTGTAAGAGACTTACTGAGTGTAAGAAACTTACTAAGTGTAAGAGACTTACTGAGTGTAAGAGACTTACTGAGTGTAAGAGACTTACTGAGTGTAAGAAACTTACTGAGTGTAAGAGACTTACTGAGTGTAAGAGACTTACTGAGTGTAAGAGACTTACTGAGTGTAAGAGACTTACTAAGTGTAAGAGACTTACTGAGAGTAAGAGACTTACTGAGTGTGTGAAACTTACTGAGTGTATGCAACTTACTGAGTGCAAGAGACTTACTGAGTGTGTGAAACTTACTGAGTGTAAGAGACTTACTGAGTGTAAGAAACTTACTGAGTGTAAGAAACTTACTAAGTGTAAGACAGTGTATGAAACTTACTGAGTGTAAGAGAGTTTATAAGTGTAAGAGTGTACGAAACTTACTAAGTGTAAGAGACTTACTGAGTGTATGAAATATACTGAGTGTGTGAAACTTACTGAGTGTAAGAGACTTACTGAATGTATTAAACGTACTGAGTGAAAGAAACTTACTGAGTGTAAGAGACTTACTGAGTGTGTGAAACTTACTGAGTGTAAGAGACTTACTGAGTGTGTGAAACTTACTGAGTGTAAGAGACTTACTAAGTGTAAGAGAGTGTATGAAACTTACTGAGTGTAAGAAACTTACTGAGTGTAAGACACTTACTGAGTGTATGAAACGTACTGAGTGTAAGAGACTTACTGAGTGTAAGAGACTTACTGAGTGTAAGAAACGTACTAAGTGTAAGAAACTTACTGAGTGTAAGAGACTTACTGAGTGTAAGAAACTTACTGAGTGTAAGAGACTTACTGAGTGTAAGAGACTTACTGAGTGTAAGAGACTTACTGAGTGTAAGAAACTTACTGAGTGTAAGAAACTTACTGAGTGTAAGAGACTTACTGAGTGTAAGAGACTTACTGAGTGTAAGAGACTTACTGAGTGTAAGAGACTTACTAAGTGTAAGAGACTTACTGAGAGTAAGAGACTTACTGAGTGTGTGAAACTTACTGAGTGTATGCAACTTACTGAGTGCAAGAGACTTACTGAGTGTGTGAAACTTACTGAGTGTAAGAGACTTACTGAGTGTAAGAAACTTACTGAGAGTAATAAACTTACTGAGTGTATGAGAGTGTTTGAAACTTACTGAGTGTAAGATACTTACTGAGAGTAAGAAACTTACTGAGTGTAAGAGACTTACTGAGTGTAAGAAACTTACTAAGTGTAAGAGAGTGTATGAAACTTACTGAGTGTAAGAAACTTACTGAGTGTAAGAAACTTACTGAGTGTAAGAAACTTACTAAGTGTAAGAAAATGTATGAAACTTACTGAGTGTAAGAGACTTACTGAGTGTAAGAGACTTACTGAGTGTAAGAAACGTACTAAGTGTAAGAAACTTACTGAGTGTAAGAGACTTACAGAGTGTGTGAAACTTACTGAGTGTATGCAACTTACTGAGTGTAAGAAACTTACTGAGTGTAAGAAACTTACTGAGTGTATGAAACTTACTGAGTGTATGAAACTTACTGAGTGTAAGAGACTTACTGAGTGTAAGAGACTTACTGAGTGTAAGAAACTTACTAAGTGTAAGAGAGTTACTGAGTGTAAGAGACTTACTGAGTGTAAGAAACTTACTAAGTGTAAGAGACTTACTGAGTGTAAGAGACTTACTGAGTGTAAGAGACTTACTGAGTGTAAGAAACTTACTGAGTGTAAGAAACTTACTGAGTGTAAGAGACTTACTGAGTGTAAGAGACTTACTGAGTGTAAGAGACTTACTGAGTGTAAGAGACTTACTGAGTGTAAGAGACTTACTAAGTGTAAGAGACTTACTGAGAGTAAGAGACTTACTGAGTGTGTGAAACTTACTGAGTGTATGCAACTTACTGAGAGTAAGAGACTTACTGAGTGTGTGAAACTTACTGAGTGTATGCAACTTACTGAGTGTAAGAAACTTACTGAGTGTATGAAACGTACTGAGTGTAAGAAACTTACTGAGTGTAAGAAACTTACTAAGTGTAAGAAAATGTATGAAACTTACTGAGTGTAAGAGACTTACTGAGTGTAAGAGACTTACTGAGTGTAAGAAACGTACTAAGTGTAAGAAACTTACTGAGTGTAAGAGACTTACTGAGTGTAAGAGACTTACTGAGTGTGTGAAACTTACTGAGTGTATGCAACTTACTGAGTGTAAGAAACTTACTGAGTGTAAGAAACTTACTGAGTGTAAGAAACTTACTGAGTGTATGAAACTTACTGAGTGTATGAAACTTACTGAGTGTAAGAAACTTACTGAGAGTAATAAACTTACTGAGTGTATGAGAGTGTTTGAAACTTACTGAGTGTAAGATACTTACTGAGAGTAAGAAACTTACTGAGTGTAAGAGACTTACTGAGTGTAAGAAACTTACTAAGTGTAAGAGAGTGTATGAAACTTACTGAGTGTAAGAAACTTACTGAGTGTAAGAAACTTACTGAGTGTAAGAAACTTACTAAGTGTAAGAAAATGTATGAAACTTACTGAGTGTAAGAGACTTACTGAGTGTAAGAGACTTACTGAGTGTAAGAAACGTACTAAGTGTAAGAAACTTACTGAGTGTAAGAGACTTACTGAGTGTAAGAGACTTACTGAGTGTGTGAAACTTACTGAGTGTATGCAACTTACTGAGTGTAAGAAACTTACTGAGTGTAAGAAACTTACTGAGTGTATGAAACTTACTGAGTGTATGAAACTTACTGAGTGTAAGAGACTTACTGAGTGTAAGAGACTTACTGAGTGTAAGAAACTTACTAAGTGTAAGAGAGTTACTGAGTGTAAGAGACTTACTGAGTGTAAGAAACTTACTAAGTGTAAGAGACTTACTGAGTGTAAGAGACTTACTGAGTGTAAGAGACTTACTGAGTGTAAGAAACTTACTGAGTGTAAGAAACTTACTGAGTGTAAGAGACTTACTGAGTGTAAGAGACTTACTGAGTGTAAGAGACTTACTAAGTGTAAGAGACTTACTGAGAGTAAGAGACTTACTGAGTGTGTGAAACTTACTGAGTGTATGCAACTTACTGAGTGCAAGAGACTTACTGAGTGTGTGAAACTTACTGAGTGTAAGAGACTTACTGAGTGTAAGAAACTTACTGAGTGTAAGAAACTTACTAAGTGTAAGACAGTGTATGAAACTTACTGAGTGTAAGAGAGTTTATAAGTGTAAGAGTGTACGAAACTTACTAAGTGTAAGAGACTTACTGAGTGTATGAAATATACTGAGTGTGTGAAACTTACTGAGTGTAAGAGACTTACTGAATGTATTAAACGTACTGAGTGAAAGAAACTTACTGAGTGTAAGAGACTTACTGAGTGTGTGAAACTAACTGAGTGTATGCAACTTACTGAGTGTAAGAGACTTACTGAGTGTGTGAAACTTCCTGAGTGTATGCAACTTACTGAGTGTAAGAAACTTACTGAGTGTATGAAACGTACTGAGTGTAAGAAACTTACTGAGTGTAAGAAACTTACTAAGTGTAAGAAAATGTATGCAACTTACTGAGTGTAAGAAACTTACTGAGTGTAAGAAACTTACTGAGTGTATGAAACTTACTGAGTGTATGAAACTTACTGAGTGTAAGAAACTTACTGAGAGTAATAAACTTACTGAGTGTATGAGAGTGTTTGAAACTTACTGAGTGTAAGATACTTACTGAGAGTAAGAAACTTACTGAGTGTAAGAGACTTACTGAGTGTAAGAAACTTACTAAGTGTAAGAGAGTGTATGAAACTTACTGAGTGTAAGAAACTTACTGAGTGTAAGAAACTTACTGAGTGTAAGAAACTTACTAAGTGTAAGAAAATGTATGAAACTTACTGAGTGTAAGAGACTTACTGAGTGTAAGAGACTTACTGAGTGTAAGAAACGTACTAAGTGTAAGAAACTTACTGAGTGTAAGAGACTTACTGAGTGTAAGAGACTTACTGAGTGTGTGAAACTTACTGAGTGTATGCAACTTACTGAGTGTAAGAAACTTACTGAGTGTAAGAAACTTACTGAGTGTATGAAACTTACTGAGTGTATGAAACTTACTGAGTGTAAGAGACTTACTGAGTGTAAGAGACTTACTGAGTGTAAGAAACTTACTAAGTGTAAGAGAGTTACTGAGTGTAAGAGACTTACTGAGTGTAAGAAACTTACTAAGTGTAAGAGACTTACTGAGTGTAAGAGACTTACTGAGTGTAAGAGACTTACTGAGTGTAAGAAACTTACTGAGTGTAAGAGACTTACTGAGTGTAAGAGACTTACTGAGTGTAAGAGACTTACTGAGTGTAAGAGACTTACTAAGTGTAAGAGACTTACTGAGAGTAAGAGACTTACTGAGTGTGTGAAACTTACTGAGTGTATGCAACTTACTGAGTGCAAGAGACTTACTGAGTGTGTGAAACTTACTGAGTGTAAGAGACTTACTGAGTGTAAGAAACTTACTGAGTGTAAGAAACTTACTAAGTGTAAGACAGTGTATGAAACTTACTGAGTGTAAGAGAGTTTATAAGTGTAAGAGTGTACGAAACTTACTAAGTGTAAGAGACTTACTGAGTGTATGAAATATACTGAGTGTGTGAAACTTACTGAGTGTAAGAGACTTACTGAATGTATTAAACGTACTGAGTGAAAGAAACTTACTGAGTGTAAGAGACTTACTGAGTGTGTGAAACTTACTGAGTGTAAGAGACTTACTGAGTGTGTGAAACTTACTGAGTGTAAGAGACTTACTAAGTGTAAGAGAGTGTATGAAACTTACTGAGTGTAAGAAACTTACTGAGTGTAAGACACTTACTGAGTGTATGAAACGTACTGAGTGTAAGAGACTTACTGAGTGTATGAAACGTACTGAGTGTAAGAAACTTACTGAGAGTAATAAACTTACTGAGTGTATGAGAGTGTATGAAACTTACTGAGTGTAAGATACTTACTGAGAGTAAGAAACTTACTGAGTGTAAGAAACTTACTAAGTGTAAGAGAGTGTATGAAACTTACTGAGTGTAAGAAACTTACTGAGTGAATGAAACTTACTGTGTGCAAGAAACTTACTGAGTGTAAGAGACTTACTGAGTGTAAGAAACTTACTAAGTGTAAGAGAGTGTATGAAACTTACTGAGTGTAAGAGACTTACTGAGTGTGTGAAACGTACTGAGTGTAAGAGACTTACTGAGTGTAAGAGACTTACTGAGTGTAAGAGACTTACTGAGTGTAAGAAACTTACTGAGTGAATGAAACTTACTGAGTGCAAGAAACTTACTGAGTGTAAGAGACTTACTGAGTGTAAGAAACTTACTAAGTGTAAGAGAGTGTATGAAACTTACTGAGTGTAAGAGACTTACTGAGTGTATGAAAAGTACTGAGTGTAAGAAACTTACTGAGTGTAAGAAACTTACTAAGTGTAAGAAAGTGTATGAAACTTACTGAGTGTAAGAGACTTACTGAGTGTATGAAACGTACTGAGTGTATGAAACATACTGAGTGTATGAAACATACTGAGTGTGTGAAACTTAATGGGTGTATGAAACGTACTGATTGTAAGAAACTTACTAAGTGTAAGAGAGTGTAAGAAACTTACTGAGTGTGTGAAACTTACTGAGTGTATGAAACGTACTGAGTGTATGAAACATACTGAGTGTGTGAAACTTAATGGGTGTATGAAACGTACTGAGTGTAAGAGACTTACTGAGTGTGTGAAACGTACTGAGTGTGTGAAACTTACTGAGTGTATGAGACTTACTGAGTGTAAGAGACTTACTGAGTGTAAGAAACTTACTGAGTGTAAGAAACTTACTGAGTGTAAGAAACTTACTGAGTGTAAGAGACTTACTGAGTGTAAGAGACTTACTGAGTGTAAGAGACTTACTGAGTGTAAGAGACTTACTAAGTGTAAGAGACTTACTGAGAGTAAGAGACTTACTGAGTGTGTGAAACTTACTGAGTGTATGAAACTTACTGAGTGTAAGAAACTTACTGAGTGTAAGAAACTTACTGAGTGTATGAAACTTACTGAGTGTAAGAAACTTACTGAGAGTAATAAACTTACTGAGTGTATGAGAGTGTTTGAAACTTACTGAGTGTAAGATACTTACTGAGAGTAAGAAACTTACTGAGTGTAAGAGACTTACTGAGTGTAAGAAACTTACTAAGTGTAAGAGAGTGTATGAAACTTACTGAGTGTAAGAGACTTACTGAGTGTATGAAACGTACTGAGTGTAAGAAACTTACTGAGTGTAAGAAACTTACTAAGTGTAAGAAAATGTATGAAACTTACTGAGTGTAAGAGACTTACTGAGTGTAAGAGACTTACTGAGTGTAAGAGACTTACTGAGTGTAAGAAACGTACTAAGTGTAAGAAACTTACTGAGTGTAAGAGACTTACTGAGTGTAAGAGACTTACTGAGTGTGTGAAACTTACTGAGTGTATGCAACTTACTGAGTGTAAGAAACTTACTGAGTGTAAGAAACTTACTGAGTGTAAGAGACTTACTGAGTGTAAGAGACTTACTGAGTGTAAGAAACTTACTGAGTGTAAGAAACTTACTGAGTGTAAGAGACTTACTGAGTGTGTGAAACTTACTGAGTGTAAGAAACTTACTGAGTGTGTGAAACTTACTGAGTGTAAGAAACTTACTGAGTGTATGAAACGTACTGAGTGTAAGAGACTTACTGAGTGTAACAAACTTACTGAGAGTAATAAACTTACTGAGTGTATGAGAGTGTATGAAACTTACTGAGTGGAAGACACTTACTGAGAGTAAGAAACTTACTGAGTGTAAGAGACTTACTGAGTGTATGAAACTTACTGAGTGTAAGAGAGTGTAAGAGACTTGCCGAGTGTAAGAGACTTGCCGAGTGTATGAAACGTACTGAGTGTAAGAAACTTACTGAGTGTAAGAAACGTATTAAGTGTAAGAAAGTGTATGAAACTTACTGAGTGTAAGAGACTTACTGAGTGTAAGAAACTTACTAAGTGTAAGAGAGGGTAAGAGTGTGTGAAACTTACTGAGTGTATGAAACTTACTGAGTGTAAGAGACTTACTGACAGTAAGAAACTTACTAAGTGTAAGAGACTTACTGAGTGTAAGAGACTTACTGAGTGTACGAAACTTACTAAGTGTAAGAGACGTACTGAGTGTATGAAATATACTGAGTGTGTGAAACTTACTGAGTGTAAGAGACTTACTGAATGTATTAAACGTACTGAGTGAAAGAAACTTACTAAGTGTAAGAGACTTACTGAGTGTAAGACACTTACTGAGTGTAAGAAACTTACTGAGTGTAAGAGACTTACTGAGTGTAAGAGACTTACTGAGTGTAAGAGACTTACTGAGTGTAAAAGACTTACTGAGTGTAAGAGACTTACTAAGTGTAAGAGACTTACTGAGAGTAAGAGACTTACTGAGTGTGTGAAACTTACGGAGTGTATGCAACTTACTGAGTGCAAGAGACTTACTGAGTGTGTGAAACTTACTGAGTGTAAGAGACTTACTGAGTGTAAGAGACTTACTGAGTGTAAGAGACTTACTGAGTGTATGAAATATACTGAGTGTGTGAAACTTACTGAGTGTAAGAGACTTACTGAATGTATTAAACGTACTGAGTGAAAGAAACTTACTAAGTGTAAGAGACTTACTGAGTGTAAGAGACTTACTGAGTGTAAGAGACTTACTGAGTGTAAGACACTTACTGAGTGTAAGAAACTTACTGAGTGTAAGAGACTTACTGAGTGTAAGAGACTTACTGAGTGTAAGAGACTTACTGAGTGTAAAAGACTTACTGAGTGTAAGAGACTTACTAAGTGTAAGAGACTTACTGAGAGTAAGAGACTTACTGAGTGTGTGAAACTTACGGAGTGTATGCAACTTACTGAGTGCAAGAGACTTACTGAGTGTGTGAAACTTACTGAGTGTAAGAGACTTACTGAGTGTAAGAGACTTACTGAGTGTAAGAGACTTACTGAGTGTAAGAGACTTACTGAGAGTAAGAGACTTACTGAGTGTGTGAAACTTACTGAGTGTAAGAGACTTACTGAGTGTAAGAAACTTACTGAGTGTAAGAAACTTACTAAGTGTAAGACAGTGTATGAAACTTACTGAGTGTAAGAGAGTTTATAAGTGTAAGAGTGTACGAAACTTACTAAGTGTAAGAGACTTACTGAGTGTATGAAATATACTGAGTGTGTGAAACTTACTGAGTGTAAGAGACTTACTGAATGTATTAAACGTACTGAGTGAAAGAAACTTACTGAGTGTAAGAGACTTACTGAGTGTGTGAAACTTACTGAGTGTAAGAGACTTACTGAGTGTAAGAAACTTACTGAGTGTAAGAGACTTACTGAGTGTGTGAAACTTACTGAGTGTAAGAGAGTTTATAAGTGTAAGAGTGTACGAAACTTACTAAGTGTAAGAGACTTACTGAGTGTATGAAATATACTGAGTGTGTGAAACTTACTGAGTGTAAGAGACTTACTGAATGTATTAAACGTACTGAGTGAAAGAAACTTACTGAGTGTAAGAGACTTACTGAGTGTGTGAAACATACTGAGTGTAAGAGACTTACTGAGTGTAAGAAACTTACTGAGTGTAAGAGACTTACTGAGTGTGTGAAACTTACTGAGTGTAAGAAACTTACTAAGTGTAAGAGAGTGTACGAAACTTACTGAGTGTGTGAAACTTACTGAGTGTAAGAAACTTACTAAGTGTAAGAGAGTGTATGAAACTTACTGAGTGTAAGAAACTTACTGAGTGTAAGAAACTTACTGAGTGTATGAAACGTACTGAGTGTAAGAGACTTACTGAGTGTATGAAACGTACTGAGTGTAAGAAACTTACTTAGAGTAATAAACTTACTGAGTGTATGAGAGTGTATGAAACTTACTGAGTGTATGAAACTTACTGAGTGTAAGAAACTTACTGAGTGTGTGAAACTTACTGAGTGTAAGAAACTTACTGAGTGTATGAAACGTACTGAGTGTAAGAGACTTACTGAGTGTAACAAACTTACTGAGAGTAATAAACTTACTGAGTGTATGAGAGTGTATGAAACTTACTGAGTGGAAGATACTTACTGAGAGTAAGAAACTTACTGAGTGTAAGAGACTTACTGAGTGTATGAAACTTACTGAGTGTAAGAGAGTGTAAGAGACTTGCCGAGTGTAAGAGACTTGCCGAGTGTATGAAACGTACTGAGTGTAAGAAACTTACTGAGTGTAAGAAACTTACTAAGTGTGTAAGAAAGTGTATGAAACTTACTGAGTGTAAGAGACTTACTGAGTGTGTGAAACTTACTGAGTGTAAGAGACTTACTGAGTGTAAGAAACTTACTGAGTCTAAGAGACTTACTGAGTGTGTGAAACTTACTGAGTGTAAGAGACTTACTGAGTGTAAGAAACTTACTGAGTGTAAGAAACTTACTGAGTGTAAGAGACTTACTTTGTGTAATAGACTTACTAAGTGTAAGAGAGTGTACGAAACTTACTGAGTGTGTGACTCTTACTGAGTGTAAGAAACTTACTAAGTGTAAGAGAGTGTATGAAACTTACTGAGTGTAAGAAACTTACTGAGTGTAAGAAACTTACTGAGTGTATGAAACGTACTGAGTGTAAGAAACGTACTAAGTGTAAGAAACTTACTGAGTGTAAGAGACTTACTGAGTGTAAGAGACATACTGAGTGTGTGAAACTTACTGAGTGTATGCAACTTACTGAGTGTAAGAAACTTACTGAGTGTAAGAAACTTACTGAGTGTAAGAAACTTACTGAGTGTATCAAACTTACTGAGTGTAAGAGACTTACTGAGTGTAAGAGACTTACTGAGTGTAAGAAACTTACTAAGTGTAAGAGAGTTACTGAGTGTAAGAGACTTACTGAGTGTAAGAAACTTACTAAGTGTAAGAGACTTACTGAGTGTAAGAGACTTACTGAGTGTAAGAGACTTACTGAGAGTAAGAGACTTACTGAGTGTAAGACACTTACTGAGTGTAAGAAACTTACTGAGTGTAAGAGACTTACTAAGTGTAAGAGACTTACTGAGAGTAAGAGACTTACTGAGTGTGTGAAACTTACGGAGTGTATGCAACTTACTGAGTGCAAGAGACTTACTGAGTGTGTGAAACTTACTGAGTGTAAGAGACTTACTGAGTGTAAGAAACTTATTGAGTGTAAGAGACTTACTGAGTGTAAGAGACTTACTGAGTGTAAGAGACTTACTGAGAGTAAGAGACTTACTGAGTGTGTGAAACTTACTGAGTGTAAGAGACTTACTGAGTGTAAGAAACTTACTGAGTGTAAGAAACTTACTAAGTGTAAGACAGTGTATGAAACTTACTGAGTGTAAGAGAGTTTATAAGTGTAAGAGTGTACGAAACTTACTAAGTGTAAGAGACTTACTGAGTGTATGAAATATACTGAGTGTGTGAAACTTACTGAGTGTAAGAGACTTACTGAATGTATTAAACGTACTGAGTGAAAGAAACTTACTGAGTGTAAGAGACTTACTGAGTGTGTGAAACTTACTGAGTGTAAGAGACTTACTGAGTGTAAGAAACTTACTGAGTGTAAGAAACTTACTGAGTGTAAGAGACTTACTTTGTGTAAGAGACTTACTAAGTGTAAGAGAGTGTACGAAACTTACTGAGTGTAAGAGACTTACTTTGTGTAAGAGACTTACTAAGTGTAAGAGAGTGTACGAAACTTACTGAGTGTGTGAAACTTACTGAGTGTAAGAAACTTACTAAGTGTAAGAGAGTGTATGAAACTTACTGAGTGTAAGAAACTTACTGAGTGTAAGAAACTTACTGAGTGTATGAAACGTACTGAGTGTAAGAGACTTACTGAGTGTATGAAACGTACTGAGTGTAAGAAACTTACTTAGAGTAATAAACTTACTGAGTGTATGAGAGTGTATGAAACTTACTGAGTGTATGAAACTTACAGAGTGTAAGAAACTTACTGAGTGAATGAAACTTACTGAGTGCAAGAAACTTACTGAGTGTAAGAAACTTACTGAGTGTAAGAAACTTACTGAGTGTAAGAGACTTACTTTGTGTAAGAGACTTACTAAGTGTAAGAGAGTGTACGAAACTTACTGAGTGTAAGAGACTTACTTTGTGTAAGAGACTTACTAAGTGTAAGAGAGTGTACGAAACTTACTGAGTGTGTGAAACTTACTGAGTGTAAGAAACTTACTAAGTGTAAGAGAGTGTATGAAACTTACTGAGTGTAAGAAACTTACTGAGTGTAAGAAACTTACTGAGTGTATGAAACGTACTGAGTGTAAGAGACTTACTGAGTGTATGAAACGTACTGAGTGTAAGAAACTTACTTAGAGTAATAAACTTACTGAGTGTATGAGAGTGTATGAAACTTACTGAGTGTATGAAACTTACTGAGTGTAAGACAGTGTATGAAACCTACTGAGTGTAAGAGAGTTTATAAGTGTAAGAGTGTACGAAACTTACTAAGTGTAAGAGAGTGTATGAAACTTACTGAGTGTAAGAAACTTACTGAGTGAATGAAACTTATTGAGTGCAAGAAACTTACTGAGTGTAAGAGACTTACTGAGTGTAAAAAACTTACTAAGTGTAAGAGAGTGTATGAAACTCACTGAGTGTAAGAGACTTACTGAGTGTGTGAAACTTACTAAGTGTAAGAGAGTTACTGAGTGTAAGAGACTTACTGAGTGTAAGAAACTTACTAAGTGTAAGAGACTTACTGAGTGTAAGAGACTTACTGAGTGTAAGAGACTTACTGAGTGTAAGAAACTTACTGAGTGTAAGAAACTTACTGAGTGTAAGAGACTTACTGAGTGTAAGAGACTTACTGAGTGTAAGAGACTTACTTTGTGTAATAGACTTACTAAGTGTAAGAGAGTGTACGAAACTTACTGAGTGTGTGACTCTTACTGAGTGTAAGAAACTTACTAAGTGTAAGAGAGTGTATGAAACTTACTGAGTGTAAGAAACTTACTGAGTGTAAGAAACTTACTGAGTGTATGAAACGTACTGAGTGTAAGAAACGTACTAAGTGTAAGAAACTTACTGAGTGTAAGAGACTTACTGAGTGTAAGAGACATACTGAGTGTGTGAAACTTACTGAGTGTATGCAACTTACTGAGTGTAAGAAACTTACTGAGTGTAAGAAACTTACTGAGTGTAAGAAACTTACTGAGTGTATCAAACTTACTGAGTGTAAGAGACTTACTGAGTGTAAGAGACTTACTGAGTGTAAGAAACTTACTAAGTGTAAGAGAGTTACTGAGTGTAAGAGACTTACTGAGTGTAAGAAACTTACTAAGTGTAAGAGACTTACTGAGTGTAAGAGACTTACTGAGTGTAAGAGACTTACTGAGAGTAAGAGACTTACTGAGTGTAAGACACTTACTGAGTGTAAGAAACTTACTGAGTGTAAGAGACTTACTAAGTGTAAGAGACTTACTGAGAGTAAGAGACTTACTGAGTGTGTGAAACTTACGGAGTGTATGCAACTTACTGAGTGCAAGAGACTTACTGAGTGTGTGAAACTTACTGAGTGTAAGAGACTTACTGAGTGTAAGAAACTTATTGAGTGTAAGAGACTTACTGAGTGTAAGAGACTTACTGAGTGTAAGAGACTTACTGAGAGTAAGAGACTTACTGAGTGTGTGAAACTTACTGAGTGTAAGAGACTTACTGAGTGTAAGAAACTTACTGAGTGTAAGAAACTTACTAAGTGTAAGACAGTGTATGAAACTTACTGAGTGTAAGAGAGTTTATAAGTGTAAGAGTGTACGAAACTTACTAAGTGTAAGAGACTTACTGAGTGTATGAAATATACTGAGTGTGTGAAACTTACTGAGTGTAAGAGACTTACTGAATGTATTAAACGTACTGAGTGAAAGAAACTTACTGAGTGTAAGAGACTTACTGAGTGTGTGAAACTTACTGAGTGTAAGAGACTTACTGAGTGTAAGAAACTTACTGAGTGTAAGAAACTTACTGAGTGTAAGAGACTTACTTTGTGTAAGAGACTTACTAAGTGTAAGAGAGTGTACGAAACTTACTGAGTGTAAGAGACTTACTTTGTGTAAGAGACTTACTAAGTGTAAGAGAGTGTACGAAACTTACTGAGTGTGTGAAACTTACTGAGTGTAAGAAACTTACTAAGTGTAAGAGAGTGTATGAAACTTACTGAGTGTAAGAAACTTACTGAGTGTAAGAAACTTACTGAGTGTATGAAACGTACTGAGTGTAAGAGACTTACTGAGTGTATGAAACGTACTGAGTGTAAGAAACTTACTTAGAGTAATAAACTTACTGAGTGTATGAGAGTGTATGAAACTTACTGAGTGTATGAAACTTACAGAGTGTAAGAAACTTACTGAGTGAATGAAACTTACTGAGTGCAAGAAACTTACTGAGTGTAAGAAACTTACTGAGTGTAAGAAACTTACTGAGTGTAAGAGACTTACTTTGTGTAAGAGACTTACTAAGTGTAAGAGAGTGTACGAAACTTACTGAGTGTAAGAGACTTACTTTGTGTAAGAGACTTACTAAGTGTAAGAGAGTGTACGAAACTTACTGAGTGTGTGAAACTTACTGAGTGTAAGAAACTTACTAAGTGTAAGAGAGTGTATGAAACTTACTGAGTGTAAGAAACTTACTGAGTGTAAGAAACTTACTGAGTGTATGAAACGTACTGAGTGTAAGAGACTTACTGAGTGTATGAAACGTACTGAGTGTAAGAAACTTACTTAGAGTAATAAACTTACTGAGTGTATGAGAGTGTATGAAACTTACTGAGTGTATGAAACTTACTGAGTGTAAGACAGTGTATGAAACCTACTGAGTGTAAGAGAGTTTATAAGTGTAAGAGTGTACGAAACTTACTAAGTGTAAGAGAGTGTATGAAACTTACTGAGTGTAAGAAACTTACTGAGTGAATGAAACTTATTGAGTGCAAGAAACTTACTGAGTGTAAGAGACTTACTGAGTGTAAAAAACTTACTAAGTGTAAGAGAGTGTATGAAACTCACTGAGTGTAAGAGACTTACTGAGTGTGTGAAACTTACTAAGTGTAAGAGAGTTACTGAGTGTAAGAGACTTACTGAGTGTAAGAAACTTACTAAGTGTAAGAGACTTACTGAGTGTAAGAGACTTACTGAGTGTAAGAGACTTACTGAGTGTAAGAAACTTACTGAGTGTAAGAAACTTACTGAGTGTAAGAGACTTACTGAGTGTAAGAGACTTACTGAGTGTAAGAGACTTACTTTGTGTAATAGACTTACTAAGTGTAAGAGAGTGTACGAAACTTACTGAGTGTGTGACTCTTACTGAGTGTAAGAAACTTACTAAGTGTAAGAGAGTGTATGAAACTTACTGAGTGTAAGAAACTTACTGAGTGTAAGAAACTTACTGAGTGTATGAAACGTACTGAGTGTAAGAAACGTACTAAGTGTAAGAAACTTACTGAGTGTAAGAGACTTACTGAGTGTAAGAGACATACTGAGTGTGTGAAACTTACTGAGTGTATGCAACTTACTGAGTGTAAGAAACTTACTGAGTGTAAGAAACTTACTGAGTGTAAGAAACTTACTGAGTGTATCAAACTTACTGAGTGTAAGAGACTTACTGAGTGTAAGAGACTTACTGAGTGTAAGAAACTTACTAAGTGTAAGAGAGTTACTGAGTGTAAGAGACTTACTGAGTGTAAGAAACTTACTAAGTGTAAGAGACTTACTGAGTGTAAGAGACTTACTGAGTGTAAGAGACTTACTGAGAGTAAGAGACTTACTGAGTGTAAGACACTTACTGAGTGTAAGAAACTTACTGAGTGTAAGAGACTTACTAAGTGTAAGAGACTTACTGAGAGTAAGAGACTTACTGAGTGTGTGAAACTTACGGAGTGTATGCAACTTACTGAGTGCAAGAGACTTACTGAGTGTGTGAAACTTACTGAGTGTAAGAGACTTACTGAGTGTAAGAAACTTATTGAGTGTAAGAGACTTACTGAGTGTAAGAGACTTACTGAGTGTAAGAGACTTACTGAGAGTAAGAGACTTACTGAGTGTGTGAAACTTACTGAGTGTAAGAGACTTACTGAGTGTAAGAAACTTACTGAGTGTAAGAAACTTACTAAGTGTAAGACAGTGTATGAAACTTACTGAGTGTAAGAGAGTTTATAAGTGTAAGAGTGTACGAAACTTACTAAGTGTAAGAGACTTACTGAGTGTATGAAATATACTGAGTGTGTGAAACTTACTGAGTGTAAGAGACTTACTGAATGTATTAAACGTACTGAGTGAAAGAAACTTACTGAGTGTAAGAGACTTACTGAGTGTGTGAAACTTACTGAGTGTAAGAGACTTACTGAGTGTAAGAAACTTACTGAGTGTAAGAAACTTACTGAGTGTAAGAGACTTACTTTGTGTAAGAGACTTACTAAGTGTAAGAGAGTGTACGAAACTTACTGAGTGTAAGAGACTTACTTTGTGTAAGAGACTTACTAAGTGTAAGAGAGTGTACGAAACTTACTGAGTGTGTGAAACTTACTGAGTGTAAGAAACTTACTAAGTGTAAGAGAGTGTATGAAACTTACTGAGTGTAAGAAACTTACTGAGTGTAAGAAACTTACTGAGTGTATGAAACGTACTGAGTGTAAGAGACTTACTGAGTGTATGAAACGTACTGAGTGTAAGAAACTTACTTAGAGTAATAAACTTACTGAGTGTATGAGAGTGTATGAAACTTACTGAGTGTATGAAACTTACAGAGTGTAAGAAACTTACTGAGTGAATGAAACTTACTGAGTGCAAGAAACTTACTGAGTGTAAGAAACTTACTGAGTGTAAGAAACTTACTGAGTGTAAGAGACTTACTTTGTGTAAGAGACTTACTAAGTGTAAGAGAGTGTACGAAACTTACTGAGTGTAAGAGACTTACTTTGTGTAAGAGACTTACTAAGTGTAAGAGAGTGTACGAAACTTACTGAGTGTGTGAAACTTACTGAGTGTAAGAAACTTACTAAGTGTAAGAGAGTGTATGAAACTTACTGAGTGTAAGAAACTTACTGAGTGTAAGAAACTTACTGAGTGTATGAAACGTACTGAGTGTAAGAGACTTACTGAGTGTATGAAACGTACTGAGTGTAAGAAACTTACTTAGAGTAATAAACTTACTGAGTGTATGAGAGTGTATGAAACTTACTGAGTGTATGAAACTTACTGAGTGTAAGACAGTGTATGAAACCTACTGAGTGTAAGAGAGTTTATAAGTGTAAGAGTGTACGAAACTTACTAAGTGTAAGAGAGTGTATGAAACTTACTGAGTGTAAGAAACTTACTGAGTGAATGAAACTTATTGAGTGCAAGAAACTTACTGAGTGTAAGAGACTTACTGAGTGTAAAAAACTTACTAAGTGTAAGAGAGTGTATGAAACTCACTGAGTGTAAGAGACTTACTGAGTGTGTGAAACTTACTAAGTGTAAGAGAGTTACTGAGTGTAAGAGACTTACTGAGTGTAAGAAACTTACTAAGTGTAAGAGACTTACTGAGTGTAAGAGACTTACTGAGTGTAAGAGACTTACTGAGTGTAAGAAACTTACTGAGTGTAAGAAACTTACTGAGTGTAAGAGACTTACTGAGTGTAAGAGACTTACTGAGTGTAAGAGACTTACTGAGTGTATGAAACGTACTGAGTGAAAGAAACTTACTGAGTGTAAGAGACTTACTGAGTGTAAGAAACTTACTGAGTGTAAGAGACTTACTGAATGTATTAAACGTACTGAGTGAAAGAAACTTACTAAGTGTAAGAGACTTACTGAGTGTAAGAGACTTACTGAGTGTAAGAGACTTACTGAGTGTAAGACACTTACTGAGTGTAAGAAACTTACTGAGTGTAATAGACTTACTGAGTGTAAGAGACTTACTGAGTGTAAGAGACTTACTGAGTGTAAAAGACTTACTGAGTGTAAGAGACTTACTAAGTGTAAGAGACTTACTGAGAGTAAGAGACTTACTGAGTGTGTGAAACTTACGGAGTGTATGCAACTTACTGAGTGCAAGAGACTTACTGAGTGTGTGAAACTTACTGAGTGTAAGAGACTTACTGAGTGTAAGAGACTTACTGAGTGTAAGAGACTTACTGAGTGTAAGAGACTTACTGAGAGTAAGAGACTTACTGAGTGTGTGAAACTTACTGAGTGTAAGAGACTTACTGAGTGTAAGAAACTTACTGAGTGTAAGAAACTTACTAAGTGTAAGACAGTGTATGAAACTTACTGAGTGTAAGAGAGTTTATAAGTGTAAGAGTGTACGAAACTTACTAAGTGTAAGAGACTTACTGAGTGTATGAAATATACTGAGTGTGTGAAACTTACTGAGTGTAAGAGACTTACTGAATGTATTAAACGTACTGAGTGAAAGAAACTTACTGAGTGTAAGAGACTTACTGAGTGTGTGAAACTTACTGAGTGTAAGAGACTTACTGAGTGTAAGAAACTTACTGAGTGTAAGAGAGTTTATAAGTGTAAGAGTGTACGAAACTTACTAAGTGTAAGAGACTTACTGAGTGTATGAAATATACTGAGTGTGTGAAACTTACTGAGTGTAAGAGACTTACTGAATGTATTAAACGTACTGAGTGAAAGAAACTTACTGAGTGTAAGAGACTTACTGAGTGTGTGAAACATACTGAGTGTAAGAGACTTACTGAGTGTAAGAAACTTACTGAGTGTAAGAGACTTACTGAGTGTGTGAAACTTACTGAGTGTAAGAAACTTACTAAGTGTAAGAGAGTGTACGAAACTTACTGAGTGTGTGAAATTTACTGAGTGTAAGAAACTTACTAAGTGTAAGAGAGTGTATGAAACTTACTGAGTTTAAGAAACTTACTGAGTGTAAGAAACTTACTGAGTGTATGAAACGTACTGAGTGTAAGAGACTTACTGAGTGTATGAAACGTACTGAGTGTAAGAAACTTACTTAGAGTAATAAACTTACTGAGTGTATGAGAGTGTATGAAACTTACTGAGTGTATGAAACTTACTGAGTGTAAGAAACTTACTGAGTGTGTGAAACTTACTGAGTGTAAGAAACTTACTGAGTGTATGAAACGTACTGAGTGTAAGAGACTTACTGAGTGTAACAAACTTACTGAGAGTAATAAACTTACTGAGTGTATGAGAGTGTATGAAACTTACTGAGTGGAAGATACTTACTGAGAGTAAGAAACTTACTGAGTGTAAGAGACTTACTGAGTGTATGAAACTTACTGAGTGTAAGAGAGTGTAAGAGACTTGCCGAGTGTAAGAGACTTGCCGAGTGTATGAAACGTACTGAGTGTAAGAAACTTACTGAGTGTAAGAAACTTACTAAGTGTGTAAGAAAGTGTATGAAACTTACTGAGTGTAAGAGACTTACTGAGTGTGTGAAACTTACTGAGTGTAAGAGACTTACTGAGTGTAAGAAACTTACTGAGTCTAAGAGACTTACTGAGTGTGTGAAACTTACTGAGTGTAAGAGACTTACTGAGTGTAAGAAACTTACTGAGTGTAAGAAACTTACTGAGTGTAAGAGACTTACTTTGTGTAATAGACTTACTAAGTGTAAGAGAGTGTACGAAACTTACTGAGTGTGTGACTCTTACTGAGTGTAAGAAACTTACTAAGTGTAAGAGAGTGTATGAAACTTACTGAGTGTAAGAAACTTACTGAGTGTAAGAAACTTACTGAGTGTATGAAACGTACTGAGTGTAAGAAACGTACTAAGTGTAAGAAACTTACTGAGTGTAAGAGACTTACTGAGTGTAAGAGACATACTGAGTGTGTGAAACTTACTGAGTGTATGCAACTTACTGAGTGTAAGAAACTTACTGAGTGTAAGAAACTTACTGAGTGTAAGAAACTTACTGAGTGTATCAAACTTACTGAGTGTAAGAGACTTACTGAGTGTAAGAGACTTACTGAGTGTAAGAAACTTACTAAGTGTAAGAGAGTTACTGAGTGTAAGAGACTTACTGAGTGTAAGAAACTTACTAAGTGTAAGAGACTTACTGAGTGTAAGAGACTTACTGAGTGTAAGAGACTTACTGAGAGTAAGAGACTTACTGAGTGTAAGACACTTACTGAGTGTAAGAAACTTACTGAGTGTAAGAGACTTACTGAGTGTAAGAGACTTACTGAGTGTAAGAGACTTACTGAGTGTAAAAGACTTACTGAGTGTAAGAGACTTACTAAGTGTAAGAGACTTACTGAGAGTAAGAGACTTACTGAGTGTGTGAAACTTACGGAGTGTATGCAACTTACTGAGTGCAAGAGACTTACTGAGTGTGTGAAACTTACTGAGTGTAAGAGACTTACTGAGTGTAAGAAACTTATTGAGTGTAAGAGACTTACTGAGTGTAAGAGACTTACTGAGTGTAAGAGACTTACTGAGAGTAAGAGACTTACTGAGTGTGTGAAACTTACTGAGTGTAAGAGACTTACTGAGTGTAAGAAACTTACTGAGTGTAAGAAACTTACTAAGTGTAAGACAGTGTATGAAACTTACTGAGTGTAAGAGAGTTTATAAGTGTAAGAGTGTACGAAACTTACTAAGTGTAAGAGACTTACTGAGTGTATGAAATATACTGAGTGTGTGAAACTTACTGAGTGTAAGAGACTTACTGAATGTATTAAACGTACTGAGTGAAAGAAACTTACTGAGTGTAAGAGACTTACTGAGTGTGTGAAACTTACTGAGTGTAAGAGACTTACTGAGTGTAAGAAACTTACTGAGTGTAAGAAACTTACTGAGTGTAAGAGACTTACTTTGTGTAAGAGACTTACTAAGTGTAAGAGAGTGTACGAAACTTACTGAGTGTAAGAGACTTACTTTGTGTAAGAGACTTACTAAGTGTAAGAGAGTGTACGAAACTTACTGAGTGTGTGAAACTTACTGAGTGTAAGAAACTTACTAAGTGTAAGAGAGTGTATGAAACTTACTGAGTGTAAGAAACTTACTGAGTGTAAGAAACTTACTGAGTGTAAGAAACTTACTGAGTGTATCAAACTTACTGAGTGTAAGAGACTTACTGAGTGTAAGAGACTTACTGAGTGTAAGAAACTTACTAAGTGTAAGAGAGTTACTGAGTGTAAGAGACTTACTGAGTGTAAGAAACTTACTAAGTGTAAGAGACTTACTGAGTGTAAGAGACTTACTGAGTGTAAGAGACTTACTGAGAGTAAGAGACTTACTGAGTGTAAGACACTTACTGAGTGTAAGAAACTTACTGAGTGTAAGAGACTTACTAAGTGTAAGAGACTTACTGAGAGTAAGAGACTTACTGAGTGTGTGAAACTTACGGAGTGTATGCAACTTACTGAGTGCAAGAGACTTACTGAGTGTGTGAAACTTACTGAGTGTAAGAGACTTACTGAGTGTAAGAAACTTATTGAGTGTAAGAGACTTACTGAGTGTAAGAGACTTACTGAGTGTAAGAGACTTACTGAGAGTAAGAGACTTACTGAGTGTGTGAAACTTACTGAGTGTAAGAGACTTACTGAGTGTAAGAAACTTACTGAGTGTAAGAAACTTACTAAGTGTAAGACAGTGTATGAAACTTACTGAGTGTAAGAGAGTTTATAAGTGTAAGAGTGTACGAAACTTACTAAGTGTAAGAGACTTACTGAGTGTATGAAATATACTGAGTGTGTGAAACTTACTGAGTGTAAGAGACTTACTGAATGTATTAAACGTACTGAGTGAAAGAAACTTACTGAGTGTAAGAGACTTACTGAGTGTGTGAAACTTACTGAGTGTAAGAGACTTACTGAGTGTAAGAAACTTACTGAGTGTAAGAAACTTACTGAGTGTAAGAGACTTACTTTGTGTAAGAGACTTACTAAGTGTAAGAGAGTGTACGAAACTTACTGAGTGTAAGAGACTTACTTTGTGTAAGAGACTTACTAAGTGTAAGAGAGTGTACGAAACTTACTGAGTGTGTGAAACTTACTGAGTGTAAGAAACTTACTAAGTGTAAGAGAGTGTATGAAACTTACTGAGTGTAAGAAACTTACTGAGTGTAAGAAACTTACTGAGTGTATGAAACGTACTGAGTGTAAGAGACTTACTGAGTGTATGAAACGTACTGAGTGTAAGAAACTTACTTAGAGTAATAAACTTACTGAGTGTATGAGAGTGTATGAAACTTACTGAGTGTATGAAACTTACAGAGTGTAAGAAACTTACTGAGTGAATGAAACTTACTGAGTGCAAGAAACTTACTGAGTGTAAGAAACTTACTGAGTGTAAGAAACTTACTGAGTGTAAGAGACTTACTTTGTGTAAGAGACTTACTAAGTGTAAGAGAGTGTACGAAACTTACTGAGTGTAAGAGACTTACTTTGTGTAAGAGACTTACTAAGTGTAAGAGAGTGTACGAAACTTACTGAGTGTGTGAAACTTACTGAGTGTAAGAAACTTACTAAGTGTAAGAGAGTGTATGAAACTTACTGAGTGTAAGAAACTTACTGAGTGTAAGAAACTTACTGAGTGTATGAAACGTACTGAGTGTAAGAGACTTACTGAGTGTATGAAACGTACTGAGTGTAAGAAACTTACTTAGAGTAATAAACTTACTGAGTGTATGAGAGTGTATGAAACTTACTGAGTGTATGAAACTTACTGAGTGTAAGACAGTGTATGAAACCTACTGAGTGTAAGAGAGTTTATAAGTGTAAGAGTGTACGAAACTTACTAAGTGTAAGAGAGTGTATGAAACTTACTGAGTGTAAGAAACTTACTGAGTGAATGAAACTTATTGAGTGCAAGAAACTTACTGAGTGTAAGAGACTTACTGAGTGTAAAAAACTTACTAAGTGTAAGAGAGTGTATGAAACTCACTGAGTGTAAGAGACTTACTGAGTGTGTGAAACTTACTAAGTGTAAGAGAGTTACTGAGTGTAAGAGACTTACTGAGTGTAAGAAACTTACTAAGTGTAAGAGACTTACTGAGTGTAAGAGACTTACTGAGTGTAAGAGACTTACTGAGTGTAAGAAACTTACTGAGTGTAAGAAACTTACTGAGTGTAAGAGACTTACTGAGTGTAAGAGACTTACTGAGTGTATGAAACGTACTGAGTGAAAGAAACTTACTGAGTGTAAGAGACTTACTGAGTGTAAGAAACTTACTGAGTGTAAGAGACTTACTGAATGTATTAAACGTACTGAGTGAAAGAAACTTACTAAGTGTAAGAGACTTACTGAGTGTAAGAGACTTACTGAGTGTAAGAGACTTACTGAGTGTAAGACACTTACTGAGTGTAAGAAACTTACTGAGTGTAAGAGACTTACTGAGTGTAAGAGACTTACTGAGTGTAAGAGACTTACTGAGTGTAAAAGACTTACTGAGTGTAAGAGACTTACTAAGTGTAAGAGACTTACTGAGAGTAAGAGACTTACTGAGTGTGTGAAACTTACGGAGTGTATGCAACTTACTGAGTGCAAGAGACTTACTGAGTGTGTGAAACTTACTGAGTGTAAGAGACTTACTGAGTGTAAGAGACTTACTGAGTGTAAGAGACTTACTGAGTGTAAGAGACTTACTGAGAGTAAGAGACTTACTGAGTGTGTGAAACTTACTGAGTGTAAGAGACTTACTGAGTGTAAGAAACTTACTGAGTGTAAGAAACTTACTAAGTGTAAAACAGTGTATGAAACTTACTGAGTGTAAGAGAGTTTATAAGTGTAAGAGTGTACGAAACTTACTAAGTGTAAGAGACTTACTGAGTGTATGAAATATACTGAGTGTGTGAAACTTACTGAGTGTAAGAGACTTACTGAATGTATTAAACGTACTGAGTGAAAGAAACTTACTGAGTGTAAGAGACTTACTGAGTGTGTGAAACTTACTGAGTGTAAGAGACTTACTGAGTGTAAGAAACTTACTGAGTGTAAGAGAGTTTATAAGTGTAAGAGTGTACGAAACTTACTAAGTGTAAGAGACTTACTGAGTGTATGAAATATACTGAGTGTGTGAAACTTACTGAGTGTAAGAGACTTACTGAATGTATTAAACGTACTGAGTGAAAGAAACTTACTGAGTGTAAGAGACTTACTGAGTGTGTGAAACATACTGAGTGTAAGAGACTTACTGAGTGTAAGAAACTTACTGAGTGTAAGAGACTTACTGAGTGTGTGAAACTTACTGAGTGTAAGAAACTTACTAAGTGTAAGAGAGTGTACGAAACTTACTGAGTGTGTGAAATTTACTGAGTGTAAGAAACTTACTAAGTGTAAGAGAGTGTATGAAACTTACTGAGTTTAAGAAACTTACTGAGTGTAAGAAACTTACTGAGTGTATGAAACGTACTGAGTGTAAGAGACTTACTGAGTGTATGAAACGTACTGAGTGTAAGAAACTTACTTAGAGTAATAAACTTACTGAGTGTATGAGAGTGTATGAAACTTACTGAGTGTATGAAACTTACTGAGTGTAAGAAACTTACTGAGTGTGTGAAACTTACTGAGTGTAAGAAACTTACTGAGTGTATGAAACGTACTGAGTGTAAGAGACTTACTGAGTGTAACAAACTTACTGAGAGTAATAAACTTACTGAGTGTATGAGAGTGTATGAAACTTACTGAGTGGAAGATACTTACTGAGAGTAAGAAACTTACTGAGTGTAAGAGACTTACTGAGTGTATGAAACTTACTGAGTGTAAGAGAGTGTAAGAGACTTGCCGAGTGTAAGAGACTTGCCGAGAGTATGAAACGTACTGAGTGTAAGAAACTTACTGAGTGTAAGAAACTTACTAAGTGTGTAAGAAAGTGTATGAAACTTACTGAGTGTAAGAGACTTACTGAGTGTGTGAAACTTACTGAGTGTAAGAGACTTACTGAGTGTAAGAAACTTACTGAGTCTAAGAGACTTACTGAGTGTGTGAAACTTACTGAGTGTAAGAGACTTACTGAGTGTAAGAAACTTACTGAGTGTAAGAAACTTACTGAGTGTAAGAGACTTACTTTGTGTAATAGACTTACTAAGTGTAAGAGAGTGTACGAAACTTACTGAGTGTGTGACTCTTACTGAGTGTAAGAAACTTACTAAGTGTAAGAGAGTGTATGAAACTTACTGAGTGTAAGAAACTTACTGAGTGTAAGAAACTTACTGAGTGTATGAAACGTACTGAGTGTAAGAAACGTACTAAGTGTAAGAAACTTACTGAGTGTAAGAGACTTACTGAGTGTAAGAGACATACTGAGTGTGTGAAACTTACTGAGTGTATGCAACTTACTGAGTGTAAGAAACTTACTGAGTGTAAGAAACTTACTGAGTGTAAGAAACTTACTGAGTGTATCAAACTTACTGAGTGTAAGAGACTTACTGAGTGTAAGAGACTTACTGAGTGTAAGAAACTTACTAAGTGTAAGAGAGTTACTGAGTGTAAGAGACTTACTGAGTGTAAGAAACTTACTAAGTGTAAGAGACTTACTGAGTGTAAGAGACTTACTGAGTGTAAGAGACTTACTGAGAGTAAGAGACTTACTGAGTGTAAGACACTTACTGAGTGTAAGAAACTTACTGAGTGTAAGAGACTTACTGAGTGTAAGAGACTTACTGAGTGTAAGAGACTTACTGAGTGTAAAAGACTTACTGAGTGTAAGAGACTTACTAAGTGTAAGAGACTTACTGAGAGTAAGAGACTTACTGAGTGTGTGAAACTTACGGAGTGTATGCAACTTACTGAGTGCAAGAGACTTACTGAGTGTGTGAAACTTACTGAGTGTAAGAGACTTACTGAGTGTAAGAAACTTATTGAGTGTAAGAGACTTACTGAGTGTAAGAGACTTACTGAGTGTAAGAGACTTACTGAGAGTAAGAGACTTACTGAGTGTGTGAAACTTACTGAGTGTAAGAGACTTACTGAGTGTAAGAAACTTACTGAGTGTAAGAAACTTACTAAGTGTAAGACAGTGTATGAAACTTACTGAGTGTAAGAGAGTTTATAAGTGTAAGAGTGTACGAAACTTACTAAGTGTAAGAGACTTACTGAGTGTATGAAATATACTGAGTGTGTGAAACTTACTGAGTGTAAGAGACTTACTGAATGTATTAAACGTACTGAGTGAAAGAAACTTACTGAGTGTAAGAGACTTACTGAGTGTGTGAAACTTACTGAGTGTAAGAGACTTACTGAGTGTAAGAAACTTACTGAGTGTAAGAAACTTACTGAGTGTAAGAGACTTACTTTGTGTAAGAGACTTACTAAGTGTAAGAGAGTGTACGAAACTTACTGAGTGTAAGAGACTTACTTTGTGTAAGAGACTTACTAAGTGTAAGAGAGTGTACGAAACTTACTGAGTGTGTGAAACTTACTGAGTGTAAGAAACTTACTAAGTGTAAGAGAGTGTATGAAACTTACTGAGTGTAAGAAACTTACTGAGTGTAAGAAACTTACTGAGTGTATGAAACGTACTGAGTGTAAGAGACTTACTGAGTGTATGAAACGTACTGAGTGTAAGAAACTTACTTAGAGTAATAAACTTACTGAGTGTATGAGAGTGTATGAAACTTACTGAGTGTATGAAACTTACTGAGTGTAAGAAACTTACTGAGTGAATGAAACTTACTGAGTGCAAGAAACTTACTGAGTGTAAGAAACTTACTGAGTGTAAGAAACTTACTGAGTGTAAGAGACTTACTTTGTGTAAGAGACTTACTAAGTGTAAGAGAGTGTACGAAACTTACTGAGTGTAAGAGACTTACTTTGTGTAAGAGACTTACTAAGTGTAAGAGAGTGTACGAAACTTACTGAGTGTGTGAAACTTACTGAGTGTAAGAAACTTACTAAGTGTAAGAGAGTGTATGAAACTTACTGAGTGTAAGAAACTTACTGAGTGTAAGAAACTTACTGAGTGTATGAAACGTACTGAGTGTAAGAGACTTACTGAGTGTATGAAACGTACTGAGTGTAAGAAACTTACTTAGAGTAATAAACTTACTGAGTGTATGAGAGTGTATGAAACTTACTTAGTGTATGAAACTTACTGAGTGTAAGACAGTGTATGAAACCTACTGAGTGTAAGAGAGTTTATAAGTGTAAGAGTGTACGAAACTTACTAAGTGTAAGAGAGTGTATGAAACTTACTGAGTGTAAGAAACTTACTGAGTGAATGAAACTTATTGAGTGCAAGAAACTTACTGAGTGTAAGAGACTTACTGAGTGTAAGAAACTTACTAAGTGTAAGAGAGTGTATGAAACTTACTGAGTGTAAGAGACTTACTGAGTGTGTGAAACTTACTAAGTGTAAGAGAGTTACTGAGTGTAAGAGACTTACTGAGTGTAAGAAACTTACTAAGTGTAAGAGACTTACTGAGTGTAAGAGACTTACTGAGTGTAAGAGACTTACTGAGTGTAAGAAACTTACTGAGTGTAAGAAACTTACTGAGTGTAAGAGACTTACTGAGTGTAAGAGACTTACTGAGTGTAAGAGACTTACTGAGTGTATGAAACGTACTGAGTGAAAGAAACTTACTGAGTGTAAGAGACTTACTGAGTGTAAGAAACTTACTGAGTGTAAGAGACTTACTGAGTGTGTGAAACTTACTGAGTGTAAGAGACTTACTGAGTGTAAGAAACTTACTGAGTGTAAGAAACTTACTGAGTGTAAGAGAGTGTACGAAACTTACTGAGTGTGTGAAACTTACTGAATGTAAGAAACTTACTAAGTGTAAGAGAGTGTACGAAACTTACCGAGTGTGTGAAACTTACTGAGTGTAAGAAACTTACTAAGTGTAAGAGAGTGTACGAAACTTACCGAGTAAATGAAACGTACTGAGTGTAAGAAACTTACTGAGAGTAATAAACTTACTGAGTGTATGAGAGTGTATGAAACTTACTGAGTGTAAGATACTTACTGAGAGGAAGAAACTTACTGAGTGTAAGAAACTTACTAAGTGTAAGAGAGTGTATGAAACATACTGAGTGTGTGAAACTTACTGAGTGTAAGAGACTTACTGAGTGTATGAAACGTACTGAGTGAATGAAACTTACTGAGTGCAAGAAACTTACTTAGTGTAAGAGACTTACTGAGTGTAAGAAACTTACTAAGTGTAAGAGAGTGTATGAAACTTACTGAGTGTAAGAGACTTACTGAGTGTATGAAACATACTGAGTGTAAGAAACTTACTGAGTGTAAGAAACTTACTAAGTGTGTAAGAAAGTGTATGAAACTTACTGAGTGTAAGAGACTTACTGAGTGTGTGAAACTTACTGAGTGTAAGAGACTTACTGAGTGTAAGAAACTTACTGAGTGTAAGAGACTTACTGAGTGTGTGAAACTTACTGAGTGTAAGAGACTTACTGAGTGTAAGAAACTTACTGAGTGTAAGAAACTTACTGAGTGTAAGAGACTTACTTTGTGTAAGAGACTTACTAAGTGTAAGAGAATGTACGAAACTTACTGAGTGTGTGACTCTTACTGAGTGTAAGAAACTTACTAAGTGTAAGAGAGTGTATGAAACATACTGAGTGTAAGAAACTTACTGAGTGTAAGAAACTTACTGAGTGTATGAAACGTACTGAGTGTAAGAAACGTACTAAGTGTAAGAAACTTACTGAGTGTAAGAGACTTACTGAGTGTAAGAGACATACTGAGTGTGTGAAACTTACTGAGTGTATGCAACTTACTGAGTGTAAGAAACTTACTGAGTGTAAGAAACTTACTGAGTGTATCAAACTTACTGAGTGTAAGAGACTTACTGAGTGTAAGAGACTTACTGAGTGTAAGAAACTTACTAAGTGTAAGAGAGTTACTGAGTGTAAGAGACTTACTGAGTGTAAGAAACGTACTAAGTGTAAGAGACTTACTGAGTGTAAGAAACTTATTGAGTGTAAGAGACTTACTGAGTGTAAGAGACTTACTGAGTGTAAGAGACTTACTGAGAGTAAGAGACTTACTGAGTGTGTGAAACTTACTGAGTGTAAGAGACTTACTGAGTGTAAGAAACTTACTGAGTGTAAGAAACTTACTAAGTGTAAGACAGTGTATGAAACTTACTGAGTGTAAGAGAGTTTATAAGTGTAAGAGTGTATGAAACTTACTAAGTGTAAGAGACTTACTGAGTGTATGAAATATACTGAGTGTGTGAAACTTACTGAGTGTAAGAGACTTACTGAATGTATTAAACGTACTGAGTGAAAGAAACTTACTGAGTGTAAGAGACTTACTGAGTGTGTGAAACTTACTGAGTGTAAGAGACTTACTGAGTGTAAGAAACTTACTGAGTGTAAGAGACTTACTGAGTGTGTGAAACTTACTGAGTGTAAGAGAGTTTATAAGTGTAAGAGTGTACGAAACTTACTAAGTGTAAGAGACTTACTGAGTGTATGAAATATACTGAGTGTGTGAAACTTATTGAGTGTAAGAGACTTACTGAATGTATTAAACGTACTGAGTGAAAGAAACTTACTGAGTGTAAGAGACTTACTGAGTGTGTGAAACATACTGAGTGTAAGAGACTTACTGAGTGTAAGAAACTTACTGAGTGTAAGAGACTTACTGAGTGTGTGAAACTTACTGAGTGTAAGAGACTTACTGAGTGTAAGAAACTTACTGAGTGTAAGAAACTTACTGAGTGTAAGAGACTTACTTTGTGTAAGAGACTTACTAAGTGTAAGAGAGTGTACGAAACTTACTGAGTGTAAGAGACTTACTTTGTGTAAGAGACTTACTAAGTGTAAGAGAGTGTACGAAACTTACTGAGTGTGTGAAACTTACTGAGTGTAAGAAACTTACTAAGTGTAAGAGAGTGTATGAAACTTACTGAGTGTAAGAAACTTACTGAGTGTAAGAAACTTACTGAGTGTATGAAACGTACTGAGTGTAAGAGACTTACTGAGTGTATGAAACGTACTGAGTGTAAGAAACTTACTTAGAGTAATAAACTTACTGAGTGTATGAGAGTGTATGAAACTTACTGAGTGTATGAAACTTACTGAGTGTAAGAAACTTACTGAGTGAATGAAACTTACTGAGAGCAAGAAACTTACTGAGTGTAAGAAACTTACTGATTGTAAGAAACTTACTGAGTGTAAGAGACTTACTTTGTGTAAGAGACTTACTAAGTGTAAGAGAGTGTACGAAACTTACTGAGTGTAAGAGACTTACTTTGTGTAAGAGACTTACTAAGTGTAAGAGAGTGTACGAAACTTACTGAGTGTGTGAAACTTACTGAGTGTAAGAAACTTACTAAGTGTAAGAGAGTGTATGAAACTTACTGAGTGTAAGAAACTTACTGAGTGTAAGAAACTTACTAAGTGTAAGAGAGTGTACGAAACTTACCGAGTAAATGAAACGTACTGAGTGTAAGAAACTTACTGAGAGTAATAAACTTACTGAGTGTATGAGAGTGTATGAAACTTACTGAGTGTAAGATACTTACTGAGAGTAAGAAACTTACTGAGTGTAAGAAACTTACTAAGTGTAAGAGAGTGTATGAAACATACTGAGTGTGTGAAACTTACTGAGTGTAAGAGACTTACTGAGTGTATGAAACGTACTGAGTGAATGAAACTTACTGAGTGCAAGGAACTTACTTAGTGTAAGAGACTTACTGAGTGTAAGAAACTTACTAAGTGTAAGAGAGTGTATGAAACTTACTGAGTGTAAGAGACTTACTGAGTGTATGAAACATACTGAGTGTAAGAAACTTACTGAGTGTAAGAAACTTACTAAGTGTGTAAGAAAGTGTATGAAACTTACTGATTGTAAGAGACTTACTGAGTGTGTGAAACTTACTGAGTGTAAGAGACTTACTGAGTGTAAGAAACTTACTGAGTGTAAGAGACTTACTGAGTGTGTGAAACTTACTGAGTGTAAGAGACTTACTGAGTGTAAGAAACTTACTGAGTGTAAGAAACTTACTGAGTGTAAGAGACTTACTTTGTGTAAGAGACTTACTAAGTGTAAGAGAGTGTACGAAACTTACTGAGTGTGTGACTCTTACTGAGTGTAAGAAACTTACTAAGTGTAAGAGAGTGTATGAAACTTACTGAGTGTAAGAAACTTACTGAGTGTAAGAAACTTACTGAGTGTATGAAACGTACTGAGTGTAAGAAACGTACTAAGTGTAAGAAACTTACTGAGTGTAAGAGACTTACTGAGTGTAAGAGACATACTGAGTGTGTGAAACTTACTGAGTGTATGCAACTTACTGAGTGTAAGAAACTTACTGAGTGTAAGAAACTTACTGAGTGTAAGAAACTTACTGAGTGTATCAAACTTACTGAGTGTAAGAGACTTACTGAGTGTAAGAGACTTACTGAGTGTAAGAAACTTACTAAGTGTAAGAGAGTTACTGAGTGTAAGAGACTTACTGAGTGTAAGAAACTTACTAAGTGTAAGAGACTTACTGAGTGTAAGAGACTTACTGAGTGTAAGAGACTTACTGAGAGTAAGAAACTTACTGAGTGTAAGAGACTTACTGAGTGTAAGAGACTTACTGAGTGTGTGAAACTTACGGAGTGTATGCAACTTACTGAGTGCAAGAGACTTACTGAGTGTGTGAAACTTACTGAGTGTAAGAGACTTACTGAGTGTAAGAAACTTATTGAGTGTAAGAGACTTACTGAGTGTAAAAGACTTACTGAGTGTAAGAGACTTACTAAGTGTAAGAGACTTACTGAGAGTAAGAGACTTACTGAGTGTGTGAAACTTACGGAGTGTATGCAACTTACTGAGTGCAAGAGACTTACTGAGTGTGTGAAACTTACTGAGTGTAAGAGACTTACTGAGTGTAAGAAACTTATTGAGTGTAAGAGACTTACTGAGTGTAAGAGACTTACTGAGTGTAAGAGACTTACTGAGAGTAAGAGACTTACTGAGTGTGTGAAACTTACTGAGTGTAAGAGACTTACTGAGTGTAAGAAACTTACTGAGTGTAAGAAACTTACTAAGTGTAAGACAGTGTATGAAACTTACTGAGTGTAAGAGAGTTTATAAGTGTAAGAGTGTACGAAACTTACTAAGTGTAAGAGACTTACTGAGTGTATGAAATATACTGAGTGTGTGAAACTTACTGAGTGTAAGAGACTTACTGAATGTATTAAACGTACTGAGTGAAAGAAACTTACTGAGTGTAAGAAACTTACTAAGTGTAAGACAGTGTATGAAACTTACTGAGTGTAAGAGAGTTTATAAGTGTAAGAGTGTACGAAACTTACTAAGTGTAAGAGACTTACTGAGTGTATGAAATATACTGAGTGTGTGAAACTTACTGAGTGTAAGAGACTTACTGAATGTATTAAACGTACTGAGTGAAAGAAACTTACTGAGTGTAAGAGACTTACTGAGTGTGTGAAACTTACTGAGTGTAAGAGACTTACTGAGTGTAAGAAACTTACTGAGTGTAAGAGACTTACTGAGTGTGTGAACCTTACTGAGTGTAAGAGAGTTTATAAGTGTAAGAGTGTACGAAACTTACTAAGTGTAAGAGACTTACTGAGTGTATGAAATATACTGAGTGTGTGAAACTTACTGAGTGTAAGAGACTTACTGAATGTATTAAACGTACTGAGTGAAAGAAACTTACTGAGTGTAAGAGACATACTGAGTGTGTGAAACATACTGAGTGTAAGAGACTTACTGGTGTAAGAAACTTACTGAGTGTAAGAGACTTACTGAGTGTGTGAAACTTACTGAGTGTAAGAGACTTACTGAGTGTAAGAAACTTACTGAGTGTAAGAAACTTACTGAGTGTAAGAGACTTACTTTGTGTAAGAGACTTACTAAGTGTAAGAGAGTGTACGAAACTTACTGAGTGTAAGAGACTTACTTTGTGTAAGAGACTTACTAAGTGTAAGAGAGTGTACGAAACTTACTGAGTGTGTGAAACTTACTGAGTGTAAGAAACTTACTAAGTGTAAGAGAGTGTATGAAACTTACTGAGTGTAAGAAACTTACTGTGTGTAAGAAACTTACTGAGTGTATGAAACGTACTGAGTGTAAGAGACTTACTGAGTGTATGAAACGTACTGAGTGTAAGAAACTTACTTAGAGTAATAAACTTACTGAGTGTATGAGAGTGTATGAAACTTACTGAGTGTATGAAACTTACTGAGTGTAAGAAACTTACTGAGTGAATTAAACTTACTGAGTGCAAGAAACTTACTGAGTGTAAGAAACTTACTGAGTGTAAGAAACTTACTGAGTGTAAGAGACTTACTTTGTGTAAGAGACTTACTAAGTGTAAGAGAGTGTACGAAACTTACTGAGTGTAAGAGACTTACTTTGTGTAAGAGACTTACTAAGTGTAAGAGAGTGTACGAAACTTACTGAGTGTGTGAAACTTACTGAGTGTAAGAAACTTACTAAGTGTAAGAGAGTGTATGAAACTTACTGAGTGTAAGAAACTTACTAAGTGTAAGAGAGTGTACGAAACTTACCGAGTAAATGAAACGTACTGAGTGTAAGAAACTTACTGAGAGTAATAAACTTACTGAGTGTATGAGAGTGTATGAAACTTACTGAGTGTAAGATACTTACTGAGAGTAAGAAACTTACTGAGTGTAAGAAACTTACTAAGTGTAAGAGAGTGTATGAAACATACTGAGTGTGTGAAACTTACTGAGTGTAAGAGACTTACTGAGTGTATGAAACGTACTGAGTGAATGAAACTTACTGAGTGCAAGAAACTTACTTAGTGTAAGAGACTTACTGAGTGTAAGAAACTTACTAAGTGTAAGAGAGTGTATGAAACTTACTGAGTGTAAGAGACTTACTGAGTGTATGAAACATACTGAGTGTAAGAAACTTACTGAGTGTAAGAAACTTACTAAGTGTGTAAGAAAGTGTATGAAACTTACTGAGTGTAAGAGACTTACTGAGTGTGTGAAACTTACTGAGTGTAAGAGACTTACTGAGTGTAAGAAACTTACTGAGTGTAAGAGACTTACTGAGTGTGTGAAACTTACTGAGTGTAAGAGACTTACTGAGTGTAAGAAACTTACTGAGTGTAAGAAACTTACTGAGTGTAAGAGACTTACTTTGTGTAATAGACTTACTAAGTGTAAGAGAGTGTACGAAACTTACTGAGTGTGTGACTCTTACTGAGTGTAAGAAACTTACTAAGTGTAAGAGAGTGTATGAAACTTACTGAGTGTAAGAAACTTACTGAGTGTAAGAAACTTACTGAGTGTATGAAACGTACTGAGTGTAAGAAACGTACTAAGTGTAAGAAACTTACTGAGTGTAAGAGACTTACTGAGTGTAAGAGACATACTGAGTGTGTGAAACTTACTGAGTGTATGCAACTTACTGAGTGTAAGAAACTTACTGAGTGTAAGAAACTTACTGAGTGTAAGAAACTTACT
Source organism: Salmo salar (assembly GCF_965601325.2). Lineage (NCBI taxonomy): Eukaryota > Metazoa > Chordata > Actinopteri > Salmoniformes > Salmonidae > Salmo > Salmo salar. The sequence continues at coordinate 47,679,811 of NC_138300.1, forward strand.
GAGTGTATCAAACTTACTGAGTGTAAGAGACTTACTGAGTGTAAGAGACTTACTGAGTGTAAGAAACTTACTAAGTGTAAGAGAGTTACTGAGTGTAAGAGACTTACTGAGTGTAAGAAACTTACTAAGTGTAAGAGACTTACTGAGTGTAAGAGACTTACTGAGTGTAAGAGACTTACTGAGAGTAAGAGACTTACTGAGTGTAAGACACTTACTGAGTGTAAGAAACTTACTGAGTGTAAGAGACTTACTGAGTGTAAAAGACTTACTGAGTGTAAGAGACTTACTAAGTGTAAGAGACTTACTGAGAGTAAGAGACTTACTGAGTGTGTGAAACTTACGGAGTGTATGCAACTTACTGAGTGCAAGAGACTTACTGAGTGTGTGAAACTTACTGAGTGTAAGAGACTTACTGAGTGTAAGAAACTTATTGAGTGTAAGAGACTTACTGAGTGTAAGAGACTTACTGAGTGTAAGAGACTTACTGAGAGTAAGAGACTTACTGAGTGTGTGAAACTTACTGAGTGTAAGAGACTTACTGAGTGTAAGAAACTTACTGAGTGTAAGAAACTTACTAAGTGTAAGACAGTGTATGAAACTTACTGAGTGTAAGAGAGTTTATAAGTGTAAGAGTGTACGAAACTTACTAAGTATAAGAGACTTACTGAGTGTATGAAATATACTGAGTGTGTGAAACTTACTGAGTGTAAGAGACTTACTGAATGTATTAAACGTACTGAGTGAAAGAAACTTACTGAGTGTAAGAGACTTACTGAGTGTGTGAAACTTACTGAGTGTAAGAGACTTACTGAGTGTAAGAAACTTACTGAGTGTAAGAAACTTACTGAGTGTAAGAGACTTACTTTGTGTAAGAGACTTACTAAGTGTAAGAGAGTGTACGAAACTTACTGAGTGTAAGAGACTTACTTTGTGTAAGAGACTTACTAAGTGTAAGAGAGTGTACGAAACTTACTGAGTGTGTGAAACTTACTGAGTGTAAGAAACTTACTAAGTGTAAGAGAGTGTATGAAACTTACTGAGTGTAAGAAACTTACTGAGTGTAAGAAACTTACTGAGTGTATGAAACGTACTGAGTGTAAGAGACTTACTGAGTGTATGAAACGTACTGAGTGTAAGAAACTTACTTAGAGTAATAAACTTACTGAGTGTATGAGAGTGTATGAAACTTACTGAGTGTATGAAACTTACTGAGTGTAAGAAACTTACTGAGTGAATGAAACTTACTGAGTGCAAGAAACTTACTGAGTGTAAGAAACTTACTGAGTGTAAGAAACTTACTGAGTGTAAGAGACTTACTTTGTGTAAGAGACTTACTAAGTGTAAGAGAGTGTACGAAACTTACTGAGTGTAAGAGACTTACTTTGTGTAAGAGACTTACTAAGTGTAAGAGAGTGTACAAAACTTACTGAGTGTGTGAAACTTACTGAGTGTAAGAAACTTACTAAGTGTAAGAGAGTGTATGAAACTTACTGAGTGTAAGAAACTTACTGAGTGTAAGAAACTTACTGAGTGTATGAAACGTACTGAGTGTAAGAGACTTACTGAGTGTATGAAACGTACTGAGTGTAAGAAACTTACTTAGAGTAATAAACTTACTGAGTGTATGAGAGTGTATGAAACTTACTGAGTGTATGAAACTTACTGAGTGTAAGACAGTGTATGAAACCTACTGAGTGTAAGAGAGTTTATAAGTGTAAGAGTGTACGAAACTTACTAAGTGTAAGAGAGTGTATGAAACTTACTGAGTGTAAGAAACTTACTGAGTGAATGAAACTTATTGAGTGCAAGAAACTTACTGAGTGTAAGAGACTTACTGAGTGTAAGAAACTTACTAAGTGTAAGAGAGTGTATGAAACTTACTGAGTGTAAGAGACTTACTGAGTGTGTGAAACTTACTAAGTGTAAGAGAGTTACTGAGTGTAAGAGACTTACTGAGTGTAAGAAACTTACTAAGTGTAAGAGACTTACTGAGTGTAAGAGACTTACTGAGTGTAAGAGACTTACTGAGTGTAAGAAACTTACAGAGTGTAAGAAACTTACTGAGTGTAAGAGACTTACTGAGTGTAAGAGACTTACTGAGTGTAAGAGACTTACTGAGTGTATGAAACGTACTGAGTGAAAGAAACTTACTGAGTGTAAGAGACTTACTGAGTGTAAGAAACTTACTGAGTGTAAGAGACTTACTGAGTGTGTGAAACTTACTGAGTGTAAGAGACTTACTGAGTGTAAGAAACTTACTGAGTGTAAGAAACTTACTGAGTGTAAGAGAGTGTACGAAACTTACTGAGTGTGTGAAACTTACTGAATGTAAGAAACTTACTAAGTGTAAGAGAGTGTACGAAACTTACCGAGTGTGTGAAACTTACTGAGTGTAAGAAACTTACTAAGTGTAAGAGAGTGTACGAAACTTACCGAGTAAATGAAACGTACTGAGTGTAAGAAACTTACTGAGAGTAATAAACTTACTGAGTGTATGAGAGTGTATGAAACTTACTGAGTGTAAGATACTTACTGAGAGTAAGAAACTTACTGAGTGTAAGAAACTTACTAAGTGTAAGAGAGTTACTGAGTGTAAGAAACTTACTAAGTGTAAGAGAGTGTATGAAACTTACTGAGTGTAAGAGACTTACTGAGTGTATGAAACATACTGAGTGTAAGAAACTTACTGAGTGTAAGAAACTTACTAAGTGTGTAAGAAAGTGTATGAAACTTACTGAGTGTAAGAGACTTACTGAGTGTGTGAAACTTACTGAGTGTAAGAGACTTACTGAGTGTAAGAAACTTACTGAGTGTAAGAGACTTACTGAGTGTGTGAAACTTACTGAGTGTAAGAGACTTACTGAGTGTAAGAAACTTACTGAGTGTAAGAAACTTACTGAGTGTAAGAGACTTACTTTGTGTAAGAGACTTACTAAGTGTAAGAGAATGTACGAAACTTACTGAGTGTGTGACTCTTACTGAGTGTAAGAAACTTACTAAGTGTAAGAGAGTGTATGAAACTTACTGAGTGTAAGAAACTTACTGAGTGTAAGAAACTTACTGAGTGTATGAAACGTACTGAGTGTAAGAAACGTACTAAGTGTAAGAAACTTACTGAGTGTAAGAGACTTACTGAGTGTAAGAGACATACTGAGTGTGTGAAACTTACTGAGTGTATGCAACTTACTGAGTGTAAGAAACTTACTGAGTGTAAGAAACTTACTGAGTGTAAGAGACTTACTGAGTGTGTGAAACTTACTAAGTGTAAGAGACTTACTGAGTGTAAGAAACTTACTGAGTGTAAGAGACTTACTGAGTGTGTGAAACTTACTGAGTGTAAGAGAGTTTATAAGTGTAAGAGTGTACGAAACTTACTAAGTGTAAGAGACTTACTGAGTGTATGAAATATACTGGGTGTGTGAAACTTATTGAGTGTAAGAGACTTACTGAATGTATTAAACGTACTGAGTGAAAGAAACTTACTGAGTGTAAGAGACTTACTGAGTGTGTGAAACATACTGACTGTAAGAGACTTACTGAGTGTAAGAAACTTACTGAGTGTAAGAGACTTACTGAGTGTGTGAAACTTACTGAGTGTAAGAGACTTACTGAGTGTAAGAAACTTACTGAGTGTAAGAAACTTACTGAGTGTAAGAGACTTACTTTGTGTAAGAGACTTACTAAGTGTAAGAGAGTGTACGAAACTTACTGAGTGTGTGAAACTTACTGAGTGTAAGAAACTTACTAAGTGTAAGAGAGTGTATGAAACTTACTGAGTGTAAGAAACTTACTGAGTGTAAGAAACTTACTAAGTGTAAGAGAGTGTACGAAACTTACCGAGTAAATGAAACGTACTGAGTGTAAGAAACTTACTGAGAGTAATAAACTTACTGAGTGTATGAGAGTGTATGAAACTTACTGAGTGTAAGATACTTACTGAGAGTAAGAAACTTACTGAGTGTAAGAAACTTACTAAGTGTAAGAGAGTGTATGAAACATACTGAGTGTGTGAAACTTACTGAGTGTAAGAGACTTACTGAGTGTATGAAACGTACTGAGTGAATGAAACTTACTGAGTGCAAGAAACTTACTTAGTGTAAGAGACTTACTGAGTGTAAGAAACTTACTAAGTGTAAGAGAGTGTATGAAACTTACTGAGTGTAAGAGACTTACTGAGTGTATGAAACATACTGAGTGTAAGAAACTTACTGAGTGTAAGAAACTTACTAAGTGTGTAAGAAAGTGTATGAAACTTACTGATTGTAAGAGACTTACTGAGTGTGTGAAACATACTGAGTGTAAGAAACTTACTGAGTGTAAGAAACTTACTAAGTGTGTAAGAAAGTGTATGAAACTTACTGATTGTAAGAGACTTACTGAGTGTGTGAAACTTACTGAGTGTAAGAGACTTATTGAGTGTAAGAAACTTACTGAGTGTAAGAGACTTACTGAGTGTGTGAAACTTACTGAGTGTAAGAGACTTACTGAGTGTAAGAAACTTACTGAGTGTAAGAAACTTACTGAGTGTAAGAGACTTACTTGTGTAAGAGACTTACTAAGTGTAAGAGAGTGTACGAAACTTACTGAGTGTGTGACTCTTACTGAGTGTAAGAAACTTACTAAGTGTAAGAGAGTGTATGAAACTTACTGAGTGTAAGAAACTTACTGAGTGTAAGAAACTTACTGAGTGTATGAAACGTACTGAGTGTAAGAAACGTACTAAGTGTAAGAAACTTACTGAGTGTAAGAGACTTACTGAGTGTAAGAGACATACTGAGTGTGTGAAACTTACTGAGTGTATGCAACTTACTGAGTGTAAGAAACTTACTGAGTGTAAGAAACTTACTGAGTGTAAGAAACTTACTGAGTGTATCAAACTTACTGAGTGTAAGAGACTTACTGAGTGTAAGAGACTTACTGAGTGTAAGAAACTTACTAAGTGTAAGAGAGTTACTGAGTGTAAGAGACTTACTGAGTGTAAGAAACTTACTAAGTGTAAGAGACTTACTGAGTGTAAGAGACTTACTGAGTGTAAGAGACTTACTGAGAGTAAGAGACTTACTGAGTGTAAGACACTTACTGAGTGTAAGAAACTTACTGAGTGTAAGAGACTTACTGAGTGTAAGAGACTTACTGAGTGTAAGAGACTTACTGAGTGTAAAAGACTTACTGAGTGTAAGAGACTTACTAAGTGTAAGAGACTTACTGAGAGTAAGAGACTTACTGAGTGTGTGAAACTTACGGAGTGTATGCAACTTACTGAGTGCAAGAGACTTACTGAGTGTGTGAAACTTACTGAGTGTAAGAGACTTACTGAGTGTATCAAACTTACTGAGTGTAAGAGACTTACTGAGTGTAAGAGACTTACTGAGTGTAAGAAACTTACTAAGTGTAAGAGACTTACTGAGTGTAAGACACTTACTGAGTGTAAGAAACTTACTGAGTGTAAGAGACTTACTGAGTGTAAGAGACTTACTGAGTGTAAGAGACTTACTGAGTGTAAAAGACTTACTGAGTGTAAGAGACTTACTAAGTGTAAGAGACTTACTGAGAGTAAGAGACTTACTGAGTGTGTGAAACTTACGGAGTGTATGCAACTTACTGAGTGCAAGAGACTTACTGAGTGTGTGAAACTTACTGAGTGTAAGAGACTTACTGAGTGTAAGAAACTTATTGAGTGTAAGAGACTTACTGAGTGTAAGAGACTTACTGAGTGTAAGAGACTTACTGAGAGTAAGAGACTTACTGAGTGTGTGAAACTTACTGAGTGTAAGAGACTTACTGAGTGTAAGAAACTTACTGAGTGTAAGAAACTTACTAAGTGTAAGACAGTGTATGAAACTTACTGAGTGTAAGAGAGTTTATAAGTGTAAGAGTGTACGAAACTTACTAAGTGTAAGAGACTTACTGAGTGTATGAAATATACTGAGTGTGTGAAACTTACTGAGTGTAAGAGACTTACTGAATGTATTAAACGTACTGAGTGAAAGAAACTTACTGAGTGTAAGAGACTTACTGAGTGTGTGAAACTTACTGAGTGTAAGAGACTTACTGAGTGTAAGAAACTTACTGAGTGTAAGAGACTTACTGAGTGTGTGAAACTTACTGAGTGTAAGAGAGTTTATAAGTGTAAGAGTGTACGAAACTTACTAAGTGTAAGAGACTTACTGAGTGTATGAAATATACTGAGTGTGTGAAACTTACTGAGTGTAAGAGACTTACTGAATGTATTAAACGTACTGAGTGAAAGAAACTTACTGAGTGTAAGAGACTTACTGAGTGTGTGAAACATACTGAGTGTAAGAGACTTACTGAGTGTAAGAAACTTACTGAGTGTAAGAGACTTACTGAGTGTGTGAAACTTACTGAGTGTAAGAGACTTACTGAGTGTAAGAAACTTACTGAGTGTAAGAAACTTACTGAGTGTAAGAGACTTACTTTGTGTAAGAGACTTACTAAGTGTAAGAGAGTGTACGAAACTTACTGAGTGTAAGAGACTTACTTTGTGTAAGAGACTTACTAAGTGTAAGAGAGTGTACGAAACTTACTGAGTGTGTGAAACTTACTGAGTGTAAGAAACTTACTAAGTGTAAGAGAGTGTATGAAACTTACTGAGTGTAAGAAACTTACTGAGTGTAAGAAACTTACTGAGTGTATGAAACGTACTGAGTGTAAGAGACTTACTGAGTGTATGAAACGTACTGAGTGTAAGAAACTTACTTAGAGTAATAAACTTACTGAGTGTATGAGAGTGTATGAAACTTACTGAGTGTATGAAACTTACTGAGTGTAAGAAACTTACTGAGTGAATGAAACTTACTGAGTGCAAGAAACTTACTGAGTGTAAGAAACTTACTAAGTGTAAGACAGTGTATGAAACCTGAGTGTAAGAGAGTTTATAAGTGTAAGAGTGTACGAAACTTACTAAGTGTAAGAGAGTGTATGAAACTTACTGAGTGTAAGAAACTTACTGAGTGAATGAAACTTACTGAGTGCAAGAAACTTACTGAGTGTAAGAGACTTACTGAGTGTAAGAAACTTACTAAGTGTAAGAGAGTGTATGAAACTTACTGAGTGTAAGAGACTTACTGAGTGTGTGAAACTTACTAAGTGTAAGAGAGTTACTGAGTGTAAGAGACTTACTGAGTGTAAGAAACTTACTAAGTGTAAGAGACTTACTGAGTGTAAGAGACTTACTGAGTGTAAGAGACTTACTGAGTGTAAGAAACTTACTGAGTGTAAGAAACTTACTGAGTGTAAGAGACTTACTGAGTGTAAGAGACTTACTGAGTGTAAGAGACTTACTGAGTGTATGAAACGTACTGACTGAAAGAAACTTACTGAGTGTAAGAGACTTACTGCGTGTGTGAAACTTACTGAGTGTAAGAGACTTACTGAGTGTAAGAAACTTACTGAGTGTAAGAGACTTACTGAGTGTGTGAAACTTACTGAGTGTAAGAGACTTACTGAGTGTAAGAAACTTACTGAGTGTAAGAAACTTACTGAGTGTAAGAGAGTGTACGAAACGTACTGAGTGTGTGAAACTTACTGAATGTAAGAAACTTACTAAGTGTAAGAGAGTGTACGAAACTTACCGAGTGTGTGAAACTTACTGAGTGTAAGAAACTTACTAAGTGTAAGAGAGTGTACGAAACTTACCGAGTAAATGAAACGTACTGAGTGTAAGAAACTTACTGAGAGTAATAAACTTACTGAGTGTATGAGAGTGTATGAAACTTACTGAGTGTAAGATACTTACTGAGAGTAAGAAACTTACTGAGTGTAAGAAACTTACTAAGTGTAAGAGAGTGTATGAAACATACTGAGTGTGTGAAACTTACTGAGTGTAAGAGACTTACTGAGTGTATGAAACGTACTGAGTGAATGAAACTTACTGAGTGCAAGAAACTTACTTAGTGTAAGAGACTTACTGAGTGTAAGAAACTTACTAAGTGTAAGAGAGTGTATGAAACTTACTGAGTGTAAGAGACTTACTGAGTGTATGAAACATACTGAGTGTAAGAAACTTACTGAGTGTAAGAAACTTACTAAGTGTGTAAGAAAGTGTATGAAACTTACTGAGTGTAAGAGACTTACTGAGTGTGTGAAACTTACTGAGTGTAAGAGACTTACTGAGTGTAAGAAACTTACTGAGTGTAAGAGACTTACTGAGTGTGTGAAACTTACTGAGTGTAAGAGACTTACTGAGTGTAAGAAACTTACTGAGTGTAAGAAACTTACTGAGTGTAAGAGACTTACTTTGTGTAAGAGACTTACTAAGTGTAAGAGAATGTACGAAACTTACTGAGTGTGTGACTCTTACTGAGTGTAAGAAACTTACTAAGTGTAAGAGAGTGTATGAAACTTACTGAGTGTAAGAAACTTACTGAGTGTAAGAAACTTACTGAGTGTATGAAACGTACTGAGTGTAAGAAACGTACTAAGTGTAAGAAACTTACTGAGTGTAAGAGACTTACTGAGTGTAAGAGACATACTGAGTGTGTGAAACTTACTGAGTGGATGCAACTTACTGAGTGTAAGAAACTTACTGAGTGTAAGAAACTTACTGAGTGTAAGAGACTTACTGAGTGTGTGAAACTTACTGAGTGTAAGAGACTTACTGAGTGTAAGAAACTTACTGAGTGTAAGAGACTTACTGAGTGTGTGAAACTTACTGAGTGTAAGAGAGTTTATAAGTGTAAGAGTGTACGAAACTTACTAAGTGTAAGAGACTTACTGAGTGTATGAAATATACTGAGTGTGTGAAACTTATTGAGTGTAAGAGACTTACTGAATGTATTAAACGTACTGAGTGAAAGAAACTTACTGAGTGTAAGAGACTTACTGAGTGTGTGAAACATACTGACTGTAAGAGACTTACTGAGTGTAAGAAACTTACTGAGTGTAAGAGACTTACTGAGTGTGTGAAACTTACTGAGTGTAAGAGACTTACTGAGTGTAAGAAACTTACTGAGTGTAAGAAACTTACTGAGTGTAAGAGACTTACTTTGTGTAAGAGACTTACTAAGTGTAAGAGAGTGTACGAAACTTACTGAGTGTGTGAAACTTACTGAGTGTAAGAAACTTACTAAGTGTAAGAGAGTGTATGAAACTTACTGAGTGTAAGAAACTTACTGAGTGTAAGAAACTTACTGAGTGTATGAAACGTACTGAGTGTAAGAGACTTACTGAGTGTATGAAACGTACTGAGTGTAAGAAACTTACTTAGAGTAATAAACTTACTGAGTGTATGAGAGTGTATGAAACTTACTGAGTGTATGAAACTTACTGAGTGTAAGAAACTTACTGAGTGAATGAAACTTACTGAGTGCAAGAAACTTACTGAGTGTAAGAAACTTACTGATTGTAAGAAACTTACTGAGTGTAAGAGACTTACTTTGTGTAAGAGACTTACTAAGTGTAAGAGAGTGTACGAAACTTACTGAGTGTAAGAGACTTACTTTGTGTAAGAGACTTACTAAGTGTAAGAGAGTGTACGAAACTTACTGAGTGTGTGAAACTTACTGAGTGTAAGAAACTTACTAAGTGTAAGAGAGTGTATGAAACTTACTGAGTGTAAGAAACTTACTGAGTGTAAGAAACTTACTAAGTGTAAGAGAGTGTACGAAACTTACCGAGTAAATGAAACGTACTGAGTGTAAGAAACTTACTGAGAGTAATAAACTTACTGAGTGTATGAGAGTGTATGAAACTTACTGAGTGTAAGATACTTACTGAGAGTAAGAAACTTACTGAGTGTAAGAAACTTACTAAGTGTAAGAGAGTGTATGAAACATACTGAGTGTGTGAAACTTACTGAGTGTAAGAGACTTACTGAGTGTATGAAACGTACTGAGTGAATGAAACTTACTGAGTGCAAGAAACTTACTTAGTGTAAGAGACTTACTGAGTGTAAGAAACTTACTAAGTGTAAGAGAGTGTATGAAACTTACTGAGTGTAAGAGACTTACTGAGTGTATGAAACATACTGAGTGTAAGAAACTTACTGAGTGTAAGAAACTTACTAAGTGTGTAAGAAAGTGTATGAAACTTACTGATTGTAAGAGACTTACTGAGTGTGTGAAACATACTGAGTGTAAGAAACTTACTGAGTGTAAGAAACTTACTAAGTGTGTAAGAAAGTGTATGAAACTTACTGATTGTAAGAGACTTACTGAGTGTGTGAAACTTACTGAGTGTAAGAGACTTACTGAGTGTAAGAAACTTACTGAGTGTAAGAGACTTACTGAGTGTGTGAAACTTACTGAGTGTAAGAGACTTACTGAGTGTAAGAAACTTACTGAGTGTAAGAAACTTACTGAGTGTAAGAGACTTACTTGTGTAAGAGACTTACTAAGTGTAAGAGAGTGTACGAAACTTACTGAGTGTGTGACTCTTACTGAGTGTAAGAAACTTACTAAGTGTAAGAGAGTGTATGAAACTTACTGAGTGTAAGAAACTTACTGAGTGTAAGAAACTTACTGAGTGTATGAAACGTACTGAGTGTAAGAAACGTACTAAGTGTAAGAAACTTACTGAGTGTAAGAGACTTACTGAGTGTAAGAGACATACTGAGTGTGTGAAACTTACTGAGTGTATGCAACTTACTGAGTGTAAGAAACTTACTGAGTGTAAGAAACTTACTGAGTGTAAGAAACTTACTGAGTGTATCAAACTTACTGAGTGTAAGAGACTTACTGAGTGTAAGAGACTTACTGAGTGTAAGAAACTTACTAAGTGTAAGAGAGTTACTGAGTGTAAGAAACTTACTAAGTGTAAGAGACTTACTGAGTGTAAGAGACTTACTGAGTGTAAGAGACTTACTGAGAGTAAGAGACTTACTGAGTGTAAGACACTTACTGAGTGTAAGAAACTTACTGAGTGTAAGAGACTTACTGAGTGTAAGAGACTTACTGAGTGTAAGAGACTTACTGAGTGTAAAAGACTTACTGAGTGTAAGAGACTTACTAAGTGTAAGAGACTTACTGAGAGTAAGAGACTTACTGAGTGTGTGAAACTTACGGAGTGTATGCAACTTACTGAGTGCAAGAGACTTACTGAGTGTGTGAAACTTACTGAGTGTGTGAAACTTACTGAGTGTATGCAACTTACTGAGTGTAAGAAACTTACTGAGTGTAAGAAACTTACTGAGTGTAAGAAACTTACTGAGTGTATCAAACTTACTGAGTGTAAGAGACTTACTGAGTGTAAGAGACTTACTAAGTGTAAGAGAGTTACTGAGTGTAAGAGACTTACTGAGTGTAAGAAACTTACTAAGTGTAAGAGACTTACTGAGTGTAAGAGACTTACTGAGTGTAAGAGACTTACTGAGTGTAAGAAACTTACTGAGTGTATGCAACTTACTGAGTGCAAGAGACTTACTGAGTGTAAAAGACTTACTGAGTGTAAGAGACTTACTAAGTGTAAGACAGTGTATGAAACCTACTGAGTGTAAGAGAGTTTATAAGTGTAAGAGTGTACGAAACTTATTAAGTGTAAGAGACTTACTGAGTGTATGAAATATACTGAGTGTGTGAAACTTACTGAGTGTAAGAGACTTACTGAATGTATTAAACGTACTGAGTGAAAGAAACTTACTGAGTGTAAGAGACTTACTGAGTGTGTGAAACTTACTGAGTGTAAGAGACTTACTGAGTGTAAGAAACTTACTGAGTGTAAGAGACTTACTGAGTGTGTGAAACTTACTGAGTGTAAGAGACTTACTGAGTGTAAGAAACTTACTGAGTGTAAGAAACTTACTGAGTGTAAGAGACTTACTTTGTGTAAGAGACTTACTAAGTGTAAGAGAGTGTACGAAACTTACTGAGTGTGTGAAACTTACTGAGTGTAAGAAACTTACTAAGTGTAAGAGAGTGTATGAAACTTACTGAGTGTAAGAGAGTTTATAAGTGTAAGAGTGTACGAAACTTACTAAGTGTAAGAGACTTACTGAGTGTATGAAATATACTGAGTGTGTGAAACTTACTGAGTGTAAGAGACTTACTGAATGTATTAAACGTACTGAGTGAAAGAAACTTACTGAGTGTAAGAGACTTACTGAGTGTGTGAAACTTACTGAGTGTAAGAGACTTACTGAGTGTAAGAAACTTACTGAGTGTAAGAGACTTACTGAGTGTGTGAAACTTACTGAGTGTAAGAGAGTTTATAAGTGTAAGAGTGTACGAAACTTACTAAGTGTAAGAGACTTACTGAGTGTATGAAATATACTGAGTGTGTGAAACTTACTGAGTGTAAGAGACTTACTGAATGTATTAAACGTACTGAGCGAAAGAAACTTACTGAGTGTAAGAGACTTACTGAGTGTGTGAAACATACTGAGTGTAAGAGACTTACTGAGTGTAAGAAACTTACTGAGTGTAAGAGACTTACTGAGTGTGTGAAACTTACTGAGTGTAAGAGACTTACTGAGTGTAAGAAACTTACTGAGTGTAAGAAACTTACTGAGTGTAAGAGACTTACTTTGTGTAAGAGACTTACTAAGTGTAAGAGAGTGTACGAAACTTACTGAGTGTAAGAGACTTACTTTGTGTAAGAGACTTACTAAGTGTAAGAGAGTGTACGAAACTTACTGAGTGTGTGAAACTTACTGAGTGTAAGAAACTTACTAAGTGTAAGAGAGTGTATGAAACTTACTGAGTGTAAGAAACTTACTGAGTGTAAGAAACTTACTGAGTGTATGAAACGTACTGAGTGTAAGAGACTTACTGAGTGTATGAAACGTACTGAGTGTAAGAAACTTACTTAGAGTAATAAACTTACTGAGTGTATGAGAGTGTATGAAACTTACTGAGTGTATGAAACTTACTGAGTGTAAGAAACTTACTGAGTGAATGAAACTTACTGAGTGCAAGAAACTTACTGAGTGTAAGAAACTTACTGAGTGTAAGAAACTTACTGAGTGTAAGAGACTTACTTTGTGTAAGAGACTTACTAAGTGTAAGAGAGTGTACGAAACTTACTGAGTGTAAGAGACTTACTTTGTGTAAGAGACTTACTAAGTGTAAGAGAGTGTACGAAACTTACTGAGTGTGTGAAACTTACTGAGTGTAAGAAACTTACTAAGTGTAAGAGAGTGTATGAAACTTACTGAGTGTAAGAAACTTACTGAGTGTAAGAAACTTACTGAGTGTATGAAACGTACTGAGTGTAAGAGACTTACTGAGTGTATGAAACGTACTGAGTGTAAGAAACTTACTTAGAGTAATAAACTTACTGAGTGTATGAGAGTGTATGAAACTTACTGAGTGTATGAAACTTACTGAGTGTAAGAAACTTACTGAGTGAATGAAACTTACTGAGTGCAAGAAACTTACTGAGTGTAAGAAACTTACTAAGTGTAAGACAGTGTATGAAACCTACTGAGTGTAAGAGAGTTTATAAGTGTAAGAGTGTACGAAACTTACTAAGTGTAAGAGAGTGTATGAAACTTACTGAGTGTAAGAAACTTACTGAGTGAATGAAACTTACTGAGTGCAAGAAACTTACTGAGTGTAAGAGACTTACTGAGTGTAAGAAACTTACTAAGTGTAAGAGAGTGTATGAAACTTACTGAGTGTAAGAGACTTACTGAGTGTGTGAAACTTACTAAGTGTAAGAGAGTTACTGAGTGTAAGAGACTTACTGAGTGTAAGAAACTTACTAAGTGTAAGAGACTTACTGAGTGTAAGAGACTTACTGAGTGTAAGAGACTTACTGAGTGTAAGAAACTTACTGAGTGTAAGAAACTTACTGAGTGTAAGAGACTTACTGAGTGTAAGAGACTTACTGAGTGTAAGAGACTTACTGAGTGTATGAAACGTACTGACTGAAAGAAACTTACTGAGTGTAAGAGACTTACTGCGTGTGTGAAACTTACTGAGTGTAAGAGACTTACTGAGTGTAAGAAACTTACTGAGTGTAAGAGACTTACTGAGTGTGTGAAACTTACTGAGTGTAAGAGACTTACTGAGTGTAAGAAACTTACTGAGTGTAAGAAACTTACTGAGTGTAAGAGAGTGTACGAAACTTACTGAGTGTGTGAAACTTACTGAATGTAAGAAACTTACTAAGTGTAAGAGAGTGTACGAAACTTACCGAGTGTGTGAAACTTACTGAGTGTAAGAAACTTACTAAGTGTAAGAGAGTGTACGAAACTTACCGAGTAAATGAAACGTACTGAGTGTAAGAAACTTACTGAGAGTAATAAACTTACTGAGTGTATGAGAGTGTATGAAACTTACTGAGTGTAAGATACTTACTGAGAGTAAGAAACTTACTGAGTGTAAGAAACTTACTAAGTGTAAGAGAGTGTATGAAACATACTGAGTGTGTGAAACTTACTGAGTGTAAGAGACTTACTGAGTGTATGAAACGTACTGAGTGAATGAAACTTACTGAGTGCAAGAAACTTACTTAGTGTAAGAGACTTACTGAGTGTAAGAAACTTACTAAGTGTAAGAGAGTGTATGAAACTTACTGAGTGTAAGAGACTTACTGAGTGTATGAAACATACTGAGTGTAAGAAACTTACTGAGTGTAAGAAACTTACTAAGTGTGTAAGAAAGTGTATGAAACTTACTGAGTGTAAGAGACTTACTGAGTGTGTGAAACTTACTGAGTGTAAGAGACTTACTGAGTGTAAGAAACTTACTGAGTGTAAGAGACTTACTGAGTGTGTGAAACTTACTGAGTGTAAGAGACTTACTGAGTGTAAGAAACTTACTGAGTGTAAGAAACTTACTGAGTGTAAGAGACTTACTTTGTGTAAGAGACTTACTAAGTGTAAGAGAGTGTACGAAACTTACTGAGTGTGTGACTCTTACTGAGTGTAAGAAACTGACTAAGTGTAAGAGAGTGTATGAAACTTACTGAGTGTAAGAAACTTACTGAGTGTAAGAAACTTACTGAGTGTATGAAACGTACTGAGTGTAAGAAACGTACTAAGTGTAAGAAACTTACTGAGTGTAAGAGACTTACTGAGTGTAAGAGACATACTGAGTGTGTGAAACTTACTGAGTGTATGCAACTTACTGAGTGTAAGAAACTTACTGAGTGTAAGAAACTTACTGAGTGTAAGAAACTTACTGAGTGTATCAAACTTACTGAGTGTAAGAGACTTACTGAGTGTAAGAGACTTACTAAGTGTAAGAGAGTTACTGAGTGTAAGAGACTTACTGAGTGTAAGAAACTTACTAAGTGTAAGAGACTTACTGAGTGTAAGAGACTTACTGAGTGTAAGAGACTTACTGAGTGTAAGAAACTTACTGAGTGTAAGAGACTTACTGAGTGTAAGAGACTTACTGAGTGTAAGAGACTTACTGAGTGTAAGAGACTTACTAAGTGTAAGAGACTTACTGAGAGTAAGAGACTTACTGAGTGTGTGAAACTTACTGAGTGTATGCAACTTACTGAGTGCAAGAGACTTACTGAGTGTGTGAAACTTACTGAGTGTAAGAGACTTACTAAGTGTAAGACAGTGTATGAAACCTACTGAGTGTAAGAGAGTTTATAAGTGTAAGAGTGTACGAAACTTATTAAGTGTAAGAGACTTACTGAGTGTGTGAAACTTACTGAGTGTAAGAGACTTACTGAGTGAATGAAACTTACTGAGTGCAAGAAACTTACTGAGTGTAAGAGACTTACTGAGTGTAAGAAACTTACTAAGTGTAAGAGAGTGTATGAAACTTACTGAGTGTAAGAGACTTACTGAGTGTGTGAAACTTACTAAGTGTAAGAGAGTTACTGAGTGTAAGAGACTTACTGAGTGTAAGAAACTTACTAAGTGTAAGAGACTTACTGAGTGTAAGAGACTTACTGAGTGTAAGAGACTTACTGAGTGTAAGAAACTTACTGAGTGTAAGAAACTTACTGAGTGTAAGAGACTTACTGAGTGTAAGAGACTTACTGAGTGTAAGAGACTTACTGAGTGTAAGAGACTTACTAAGTGTAAGAGACTTACTGAGAGTAAGAGACTTACTGAGTGTGTGAAACTTACTGAGTGTATGCAACTTACTGAGTGCAAGAGACTTACTGAGTGTGTGAAACTTACTGAGTGTAAGAGACTTACTAAGTGTAAGACAGTGTATGAAACCTACTGAGTGTAAGAGAGTTTATAAGTGTAAGAGTGTACGAAACTTATTAAGTGTAAGAGACTTACTGAGTGTATGAAATATACTGAGTGTGTGAAACTTACTGAGTGTAAGAGACTTACTGAATGTATTAAACGTACTGAGTGAAAGAAACTTACTGAGTGTAAGAGACTTACTGAGTGTGTGAAACTTACTGAGTGTAAGAGACTTACTGAGTGTAAGAAACTTACTGAGTGTAAGAGACTTACTGAGTGTGTGAAACTTACTGAGTGTAAGAGACTTACTGAGTGTAAGAAACTTACTGAGTGTAAGAAACTTACTGAGTGTAAGAGACTTACTTTGTGTAAGAGACTTACTAAGTGTAAGAGAGTGTACGAAACTTACTGAGTGTGTGAAAC
Source organism: Salmo salar (assembly GCF_965601325.2). NCBI lineage: Eukaryota > Metazoa > Chordata > Actinopteri > Salmoniformes > Salmonidae > Salmo > Salmo salar. Next base: position 47,696,297 of record NC_138300.1, read on the forward strand.
TTACTGAGTGTAAGAAACTTACTAAGTGTAAGAGAGTGTATGAAACTTACTGAGTGTAAGAGAGTTTATAAGTGTAAGAGTGTACGAAACTTACTAAGTGTAAGAGACTTACTGAGTGTATGAAATATACTGAGTGTGTGAAACTTACTGAGTGTAAGAGACTTACTGAATGTATTAAACGTACTGAGTGAAAGAAACTTACTGAGTGTAAGAGACTTACTGAGTGTGTGAAACTTACTGAGTGTAAGAGACTTACTGAGTGTAAGAAACTTACTGAGTGTAAGAGACTTACTGAGTGTGTGAAACTTACTGAGTGTAAGAGAGTTTATAAGTGTAAGAGTGTACGAAACTTACTAAGTGTAAGAGACTTACTGAGTGTATGAAATATACTGAGTGTGTGAAACTTACTGAGTGTAAGAGACTTACTGAATGTATTAAACGTACTGAGCGAAAGAAACTTACTGAGTGTAAGAGACTTACTGAGTGTGTGAAACATACTGAGTGTAAGAGACTTACTGAGTGTAAGAAACTTACTGAGTGTAAGAGACTTACTGAGTGTGTGAAATTTACTGAGTGTAAGAGACTTACTGAGTGTAAGAAACTTACTGAGTGTAAGAAACTTACTGAGTGTAAGAGACTTACTTTGTGTAAGAGACTTACTAAGTGTAAGAGAGTGTACGAAACTTACTGAGTGTAAGAGACTTACTTTGTGTAAGAGACTTACTAAGTGTAAGAGAGTGTACGAAACTTACTGAGTGTGTGAAACTTACTGAGTGTAAGAAACTTACTAAGTGTAAGAGAGTGTATGAAACTTACTGAGTGTAAGAAACTTACTGAGTGTAAGAAACTTACTGAGTGTATGAAACGTACTGAGTGTAAGAGACTTACTGAGTGTATGAAACGTACTGAGTGTAAGAAACTTACTTAGAGTAATAAACTTACTGAGTGTATGAGAGTGTATGAAACTTACTGAGTGTATGAAACTTACTGAGTGTAAGAAACTTACTGAGTGAATGAAACTTACTGAGTGCAAGAAACTTACTGAGTGTAAGAAACTTACTGAGTGTAAGAAACTTACTGAGTGTAAGAGACTTACTTTGTGTAAGAGACTTACTAAGTGTAAGAGAGTGTACGAAACTTACTGAGTGTAAGAGACTTACTTTGTGTAAGAGACTTACTAAGTGTAAGAGAGTGTACGAAACTTACTGAGTGTGTGAAACTTACTGAGTGTAAGAAACTTACTAAGTGTAAGAGAGTTTATGAAACTTACTGAGTGTAAGAAACTTACTGAGTGTAAGAAACTTACTGAGTGTATGAAACGTACTGAGTGTAAGAGACTTACTGAGTGTATGAAACGTACTGAGTGTAAGAAACTTACTTAGAGTAATAAACTTACTGAGTGTATGAGAGTGTATGAAACTTACTGAGTGTATGAAACTTACTGAGTGTAAGAAACTTACTGAGTGAATGAAACTTACTGAGTGCAAGAAACTTACTGAGTGTAAGAAACTTACTAAGTGTAAGACAGTGTATGAAACCTACTGAGTGTAAGAGAGTTTATAAGTGTAAGAGTGTACGAAACTTACTAAGTGTAAGAGAGTGTATGAAACTTACTGAGTGTAAGAAACTTACTGAGTGAATGAAACTTACTGAGTGCAAGAAACTTACTGAGTGTAAGAGACTTACTGAGTGTAAGAAACTTACTAAGTGTAAGAGAGTGTATGAAACTTACTGAGTGTAAGAGACTTACTGAGTGTGTGAAACTTACTAAGTGTAAGAGAGTTACTGAGTGTAAGAGACTTACTGAGTGTAAGAAACTTACTAAGTGTAAGAGACTTACTGAGTGTAAGAGACTTACTGAGTGTAAGAGACTTACTGAGTGTAAGAAACTTACTGAGTGTAAGAAACTTACTGAGTGTAAGAGACTTACTGAGTGTAAGAGACTTACTGAGTGTAAGAGACTTACTGAGTGTATGAAACGTACTGACTGAAAGAAACTTACTGAGTGTAAGAGACTTACTGCGTGTGTGAAACTTACTGAGTGTAAGAGACTTACTGAGTGTAAGAAACTTACTGAGTGTAAGAGACTTACTGAGTGTGTGAAACTTACTGAGTGTAAGAGACTTACTGAGTGTAAGAAACTTACTGAGTGTAAGAAACTTACTGAGTGTAAGAGAGTGTACGAAACTTACTGAGTGTGTGAAACTTACTGAATGTAAGAAACTTACTAAGTGTAAGAGAGTGTACGAAACTTACCGAGTGTGTGAAACTTACTGAGTGTAAGAAACTTACTAAGTGTAAGAGAGTGTACGAAACTTACCGAGTAAATGAAACGTACTGAGTGTAAGAAACTTACTGAGAGTAATAAACTTACTGAGTGTATGAGAGTGTATGAAACTTACTGAGTGTAAGATACTTACTGAGAGTAAGAAACTTACTGAGTGTAAGAAACTTACTAAGTGTAAGAGAGTGTATGAAACATACTGAGTGTGTGAAACTTACTGAGTGTAAGAGACTTACTGAGTGTATGAAACGTACTGAGTGAATGAAACTTACTGAGTGCAAGAAACTTACTTAGTGTAAGAGACTTACTGAGTGTAAGAAACTTACTAAGTGTAAGAGAGTGTATGAAACTTACTGAGTGTAAGAGACTTACTGAGTGTATGAAACATACTGAGTGTAAGAAACTTACTGAGTGTAAGAAACTTACTAAGTGTGTAAGAAAGTGTATGAAACTTACTGAGTGTAAGAGACTTACTGAGTTTGTGAAACTTACTGAGTGTAAGAGACTTACTGAGTGTAAGAAACTTACTGAGTGTAAGAGACTTACTGAGTGTGTGAAACTTACTGAGTGTAAGAGACTTACTGAGTGTAAGAAACTTACTGAGTGTAAGAAACTTACTGAGTGTAAGAGACTTACTTTGTGTAAGAGACTTACTAAGTGTAAGAGAGTGTACGAAACTTACTGAGTGTGTGACTCTTACTGAGTGTAAGAAACTGACTAAGTGTAAGAGAGTGTATGAAACTTACTGAGTGTAAGAAACTTACTGAGTGTAAGAAACTTACTGAGTGTATGAAACGTACTGAGTGTAAGAAACGTACTAAGTGTAAGAAACTTACTGAGTGTAAGAGACTTACTGAGTGTAAGAGACATACTGAGTGTGTGAAACTTACTGAGTGTATGCAACTTACTGAGTGTAAGAAACTTACTGAGTGTAAGAAACTTACTGAGTGTAAGAAACTTACTGAGTGTATCAAACTTACTGAGTGTAAGAGACTTACTGAGTGTAAGAGACTTACTAAGTGTAAGAGAGTTACTGAGTGTAAGAGACTTACTGAGTGTAAGAAACTTACTAAGTGTAAGAGACTTACTGAGTGTAAGAGACTTACTGAGTGTAAGAGACTTACTGAGTGTAAGAAACTTACTGAGTGTAAGAGACTTACTGAGTGTAAGAGACTTACTGAGTGTAAGAGACTTACTGAGTGTAAGAGACTTACTAAGTGTAAGAGACTTACTGAGAGTAAGAGACTTACTGAGTGTGTGAAACTTACTGAGTGTATGCAACTTACTGAGTGCAAGAGACTTACTGAGTGTGTGAAACTTACTGAGTGTAAGAGACTTACTAAGTGTAAGACAGTGTATGAAACCTACTGAGTGTAAGAGAGTTTATAAGTGTAAGAGTGTACGAAACTTATTAAGTGTAAGAGACTTACTGAGTGTGTGAAACTTACTGAGTGTAAGAGACTTACTGAGTGTAAGAAACTTACTGAGTGTAAGAAACTTACTGAGTGTAAGAGACTTACTTTGTGTAAGAGACTTACTAAGTGTAAGAGAGTGTACGAAACTTACTGACTGTGTGACTCTTACTGAGTGTAAGAAACTTACTAAGTGTAAGAGAGTGTATGAAACTTACTGAGTGTAAGAAACTTACTGAGTGTAAGAAACTTACTGAGTGTATGAAACGTACTGAGTGTAAGAAACGTACTAAGTGTAAGAAACTTACTGAGTGTAAGAGACTTACTGAGTGTAAGAGACATACTGAGTGTGTGAAACTTACTGAGTGTATGCAACTTACTGAGTGTAAGAAACTTACTGAGTGTAAGAAACTTACTGAGTGTAAGAAACTTACTGAGTGTATCAAACTTACTGAGTGTAAGAGACTTACTGAGTGTAAGAGACTTACTGAGTGTAAGAAACTTACTAAGTGTAAGAGAGTTACTGAGTGTAAGAGACTTACTGAGTGTAAGAAACTTACTAAGTGTAAGAGACTTACTGAGTGTAAGAGACTTACTGAGTGTAAGAGACTTACTGAGTGTAAGAAACTTACTGAGTGTAAGAAACTTACTGAGTGTAAGAGACTTACTGAGTGTAAGAGACTTACTGAGTGTAAGAGACTTACTGAGTGTAAGAGACTTACTAAGTGTAAGAGACTTACTGAGAGTAAGAGACTTACTGAGTGTGTGAAACTTACTGAGTGTATGCAACTTACTGAGTGCAAGAGACTTACTGAGTGTGTGAAACTTACTGAGTGTAAGAGACTTACTAAGTGTAAGACAGTGTATGAAACCTACTGAGTGTAAGAGAGTTTATAAGTGTAAGAGTGTACGAAACTTATTAAGTGTAAGAGACTAACTGAGTGTATGAAATATACTGAGTGTGTGAAACTTACTGAGTGTAAGAGACTTACTGAATGTATTAAACGTACTGAGTGAAAGAAACTTACTGAGTGTAAGAGACTTACTGAGTGTGTGAAACTTACTGAGTGTAAGAGACTTACTGAGTGTAAGAAACTTACTGAGTGTAAGAGACTTACTGAGTGTGTGAAACTTACTGAGTGTAAGAGACTTACTGAGTGTAAGAAACTTACTGAGTGTAAGAAACTTACTGAGTGTAAGAGACTTACTTTGTGTAAGAGACTTACTAAGTGTAAGAGAGTGTACGAAACTTACTGACTGTGTGACTCTTACTGAGTGTAAGAAACTTACTAAGTGTAAGAGAGTGTATGAAACTTACTGAGTGTAAGAAACTTACTGAGTGTAAGAAACTTACTGAGTGTATGAAACGTACTGAGTGTAAGAAACGTACTAAGTGTAAGAAACTTACTGAGTGTAAGAGACTTACTGAGTGTAAGAGACATACTGAGTGTGTGAAACTTACTGAGTGTATGCAACTTACTGAGTGTAAGAAACTTACTGAGTGTAAGAAACTTACTGAGTGTAAGAAACTTACTGAGTGTATCAAACTTACTGAGTGTAAGAGACTTACTGAGTGTAAGAGACTTACTGAGTGTAAGAAACTTACTGAGTGTATGAAACGTACTGAGTGTAAGAAACGTACTAAGTGTAAGAAACTTACTGAGTGTAAGAGACTTACTGAGTGTAAGAGACATACTGAGTGTGTGAAACTTACTGAGTGTATGCAACTTACTGAGTGTAAGAAACTTACTGAGTGTAAGAAACTTACTGAGTGTAAGAAACTTACTGAGTGTATCAAACTTACTGAGTGTAAGAGACTTACTGAGTGTAAGAGACTTACTGAGTGTAAGAAACTTACTAAGTGTAAGAGAGTTACTGAGTGTAAGAGACTTACTGAGTGTAAGAAACTTACTAAGTGTAAGAGACTTACTGAGTGTAAGAGACTTACTGAGTGTAAGAGACTTACTGAGTGTAAGAAACTTACTGAGTGTAAGAAACTTACTGAGTGTAAGAGACTTACTGAGTGTAAGAGACTTACTGAGTGTAAGAGACTTACTGAGTGTAAGAGACTTACTAAGTGTAAGAGACTTACTGAGAGTAAGAGACTTACTGAGTGTGTGAAACTTACTGAGTGTATGCAACTTACTGAGTGCAAGAGACTTACTGAGTGTGTGAAACTTACTGAGTGTAAGAGACTTACTAAGTGTAAGACAGTGTATGAAACCTACTGAGTGTAAGAGAGTTTATAAGTGTAAGAGTGTACGAAACTTATTAAGTGTAAGAGACTAACTGAGTGTATGAAATATACTGAGTGTGTGAAACTTACTGAGTGTAAGAGACTTACTGAATGTATTAAACGTACTGAGTGAAAGAAACTTACTGAGTGTAAGAGACTTACTGAGTGTGTGAAACTTACTGAGTGTAAGAGACTTACTGAGTGTAAGAAACTTACTGAGTGTAAGAGACTTACTGAGTGTGTGAAACTTACTGAGTGTAAGAGACTTACTGAGTGTAAGAAACTTACTGAGTGTAAGAAACTTACTGAGTGTAAGAGACTTACTTTGTGTAAGAGACTTACTAAGTGTAAGAGAGTGTACGAAACTTACTGAGTGTGTGAAACTTACTGAGTGTAAGAAACTTACTAAGTGTAAGAGAGTGTATGAAACTTACTGAGTGTAAGAGAGTTTATAAGTGTAAGAGTGTACGAAACTTACTAAGTGTAAGAGACTTACTGAGTGTATGAAATATACTGAGTGTGTGAAACTTACTGAGTGTAAGAGACTTACTGAATGTATTAAACGTACTGAGTGAAAGAAACTTACTGAGTGTAAGAGACTTACTGAGTGTGTGAAACTTACTGAGTGTAAGAGACTTACTGAGTGTAAGAAACTTACTGAGTGTAAGAGACTTACTGAGTGTGTGAAACTTACTGAGTGTAAGAGAGTTTATAAGTGTAAGAGTGTACGAAACTTACTAAGTGTAAGAGACTTACTGAGTGTATGAAATATACTGAGTGTGTGAAACTTACTGAGTGTAAGAGACTTACTGAATGTATTAAACGTACTGAGCGAAAGAAACTTACTGAGTGTAAGAGACTTACTGAGTGTGTGAAACATACTGAGTGTAAGAGACTTACTGAGTGTAAGAAACTTACTGAGTGTAAGAGACTTACTGAGTGTGTGAAACTTACTGAGTGTAAGAGACTTACTGAGTGTAAGAAACTTACTGAGTGTAAGAAACTTACTGAGTGTAAGAGACTTACTTTGTGTAAGAGACTTACTAAGTGTAAGAGAGTGTACGAAACTTACTGAGTGTAAGAGACTTACTTTGTGTAAGAGACTTACTAAGTGTAAGAGAGTGTACGAAACTTACTGAGTGTGTGAAACTTACTGAGTGTAAGAAACTTACTAAGTGTAAGAGAGTGTATGAAACTTACTGAGTGTAAGAAACTTACTGAGTGTAAGAAACTTACTGAGTGTATGAAACGTACTGAGTGTAAGAGACTTACTGAGTGTATGAAACGTACTGAGTGTAAGAAACTTACTTAGAGTAATAAACTTACTGAGTGTATGAGAGTGTATGAAACTTACTGAGTGTATGAAACTTACTGAGTGTAAGAAACTTACTGAGTGAATGAAACTTACTGAGTGCAAGAAACTTACTGAGTGTAAGAAACTTACTGAGTGTAAGAAACTTACTGAGTGTAAGAGACTTACTTTGTGTAAGAGACTTACTAAGTGTAAGAGAGTGTACGAAACTTACTGAGTGTAAGAGACTTACTTTGTGTAAGAGACTTACTAAGTGTAAGAGAGTGTACGAAACTTACTGAGTGTGTGAAACTTACTGAGTGTAAGAAACTTACTAAGTGTAAGAGAGTGTATGAAACTTACTGAGTGTAAGAAACTTACTGAGTGTAAGAAACTTACTGAGTGTATGAAACGTACTGAGTGTAAGAGACTTACTGAGTGTATGAAACGTACTGAGTGTAAGAAACTTACTTAGAGTAATAAACTTACTGAGTGTATGAGAGTGTATGAAACTTACTGAGTGTATGAAACTTACTGAGTGTAAGAAACTTACTGAGTGAATGAAACTTACTGAGTGCAAGAAACTTACTGAGTGTAAGAAACTTACTAAGTGTAAGACAGTGTATGAAACCTACTGAGTGTAAGAGAGTTTATAAGTGTAAGAGTGTACGAAACTTACTAAGTGTAAGAGAGTGTATGAAACTTACTGAGTGTAAGAAACTTACTGAGTGAATGAAACTTACTGAGTGTGTGAAACTTACTAAGTGTAAGAGAGTTACTGAGTGTAAGAGACTTACTGAGTGTAAGAAACTTACTAAGTGTAAGAGACTTACTGAGTGTAAGAGACTTACTGAGTGTAAGAGACTTACTGAGTGTAAGAAACTTACTGAGTGTAAGAAACTTACTGAGTGTAAGAGACTTACTGAGTGTAAGAGACTTACTGAGTGTAAGAGACTTACTGAGTGTATGAAACGTACTGACTGAAAGAAACTTACTGAGTGTAAGAGACTTACTGCGTGTGTGAAACTTACTGAGTGTAAGAGACTTACTGAGTGTAAGAAACTTACTGAGTGTAAGAGACTTACTGAGTGTGTGAAACTTACTGAGTGTAAGAGACTTACTGAGTGTAAGAAACTTACTGAGTGTAAGAAACTTACTGAGTGTAAGAGAGTGTACGAAACTTACTGAGTGTGTGAAACTTACTGAATGTAAGAAACTTACTAAGTGTAAGAGAGTGTACGAAACTTACCGAGTGTGTGAAACTTACTGAGTGTAAGAAACTTACTAAGTGTAAGAGAGTGTACGAAACTTACCGAGTAAATGAAACGTACTGAGTGTAAGAAACTTACTGAGAGTAATAAACTTACTGAGTGTATGAGAGTGTATGAAACTTACTGAGTGTAAGATACTTACTGAGAGTAAGAAACTTACTGAGTGTAAGAAACTTACTAAGTGTAAGAGAGTGTATGAAACATACTGAGTGTGTGAAACTTACTGAGTGTAAGAAACTTACTGAGTGTAAGAGACTTACTGAGTGTAAGAGACATACTGAGTGTGTGAAACTTACTGAGTGTATGCAACTTACTGAGTGTAAGAAACTTACTGAGTGTAAGAAACTTACTGAGTGTAAGAAACTTACTGAGTGTATCAAACTTACTGAGTGTAAGAGACTTACTGAGTGTAAGAGACTTACTAAGTGTAAGAGAGTTACTGAGTGTAAGAGACTTACTGAGTGTAAGAAACTTACTAAGTGTAAGAGACTTACTGAGTGTAAGAGACTTACTGAGTGTAAGAGACTTACTGAGTGTAAGAAACTTACTGAGTGTAAGAGACTTACTGAGTGTAAGAGACTTACTGAGTGTAAGAGACTTACTGAGTGTAAGAGACTTACTAAGTGTAAGAGACTTACTGAGAGTAAGAGACTTACTGAGTGTGTGAAACTTACTGAGTGTATGCAACTTACTGAGTGCAAGAGACTTACTGAGTGTGTGAAACTTACTGAGTGTAAGAGACTTACTAAGTGTAAGACAGTGTATGAAACCTACTGAGTGTAAGAGAGTTTATAAGTGTAAGAGTGTACGAAACTTATTAAGTGTAAGAGACTTACTGAGTGTGTGAAACTTACTGAGTGTAAGAGACTTACTGAGTGTAAGAAACTTACTGAGTGTAAGAAACTTACTGAGTGTAAGAGACTTACTTTGTGTAAGAGACTTACTAAGTGTAAGAGAGTGTACGAAACTTACTGACTGTGTGACTCTTACTGAGTGTAAGAAACTTACTAAGTGTAAGAGAGTGTATGAAACTTACTGAGTGTAAGAAACTTACTGAGTGTAAGAAACTTACTGAGTGTATGAAACGTACTGAGTGTAAGAAACGTACTAAGTGTAAGAAACTTACTGAGTGTAAGAGACTTACTGAGTGTAAGAGACATACTGAGTGTGTGAAACTTACTGAGTGTATGCAACTTACTGAGTGTAAGAAACTTACTGAGTGTAAGAAACTTACTGAGTGTAAGAAACTTACTGAGTGTATCAAACTTACTGAGTGTAAGAGACTTACTGAGTGTAAGAGACTTACTGAGTGTAAGAAACTTACTAAGTGTAAGAGAGTTACTGAGTGTAAGAGACTTACTGAGTGTAAGAAACTTACTAAGTGTAAGAGACTTACTGAGTGTAAGAGACTTACTGAGTGTAAGAGACTTACTGAGTGTAAGAAACTTACTGAGTGTAAGAAACTTACTGAGTGTAAGAGACTTACTGAGTGTAAGAGACTTACTGAGTGTAAGAGACTTACTGAGTGTAAGAGACTTACTAAGTGTAAGAGACTTACTGAGAGTAAGAGACTTACTGAGTGTGTGAAACTTACTGAGTGTATGCAACTTACTGAGTGCAAGAGACTTACTGAGTGTGTGAAACTTACTGAGTGTAAGAGACTTACTAAGTGTAAGACAGTGTATGAAACCTACTGAGTGTAAGAGAGTTTATAAGTGTAAGAGTGTACGAAACTTATTAAGTGTAAGAGACTTACTGAGTGTATGAAATATACTGAGTGTGTGAAACTTACTGAGTGTAAGAGACTTACTGAATGTATTAAACGTACTGAGTGAAAGAAACTTACTGAGTGTAAGAGACTTACTGAGTGTGTGAAACTTACTGAGTGTAAGAGACTTACTGAGTGTAAGAAACTTACTGAGTGTAAGAGACTTACTGAGTGTGTGAAACTTACTGAGTGTAAGAGACTTACTGAGTGTAAGAAACTTACTGAGTGTAAGAAACTTACTGAGTGTAAGAGACTTACTTTGTGTAAGAGACTTACTAAGTGTAAGAGAGTGTACGAAACTTACTGAGTGTGTGAAACTTACTGAGTGTAAGAAACTTACTAAGTGTAAGAGAGTGTATGAAACTTACTGAGTGTAAGAGAGTTTATAAGTGTAAGAGTGTACGAAACTTACTAAGTGTAAGAGACTTACTGAGTGTATGAAATATACTGAGTGTGTGAAACTTACTGAGTGTAAGAGACTTACTGAATGTATTAAACGTACTGAGTGAAAGAAACTTACTGAGTGTAAGAGACTTACTGAGTGTGTGAAACTTACTGAGTGTAAGAGACTTACTGAGTGTAAGAAACTTACTGAGTGTAAGAGACTTACTGAGTGTGTGAAACTTACTGAGTGTAAGAGAGTTTATAAGTGTAAGAGTGTACGAAACTTACTAAGTGTAAGAGACTTACTGAGTGTATGAAATATACTGAGTGTGTGAAACTTACTGAGTGTAAGAGACTTACTGAATGTATTAAACGTACTGAGCGAAAGAAACTTACTGAGTGTAAGAGACTTACTGAGTGTGTGAAACATACTGAGTGTAAGAGACTTACTGAGTGTAAGAAACTTACTGAGTGTAAGAGACTTACTGAGTGTGTGAAACTTACTGAGTGTAAGAGACTTACTGAGTGTAAGAAACTTACTGAGTGTAAGAAACTTACTGAGTGTAAGAGACTTACTTTGTGTAAGAGACTTACTAAGTGTAAGAGAGTGTACGAAACTTACTGAGTGTAAGAGACTTACTTTGTGTAAGAGACTTACTAAGTGTAAGAGAGTGTACGAAACTTACTGAGTGTGTGAAACTTACTGAGTGTAAGAAACTTACTAAGTGTAAGAGAGTGTATGAAACTTACTGAGTGTAAGAAACTTACTGAGTGTAAGAAACTTACTGAGTGTATGAAACGTACTGAGTGTAAGAGACTTACTGAGTGTATGAAACGTACTGAGTGTAAGAAACTTACTTAGAGTAATAAACTTACTGAGTGTATGAGAGTGTATGAAACTTACTGAGTGTATGAAACTTACTGAGTGTAAGAAACTTACTGAGTGAATGAAACTTACTGAGTGCAAGAAACTTACTGAGTGTAAGAAACTTACTGAGTGTAAGAAACTTACTGAGTGTAAGAGACTTACTTTGTGTAAGAGACTTACTAAGTGTAAGAGAGTGTACGAAACTTACTGAGTGTAAGAGACTTACTTTGTGTAAGAGACTTACTAAGTGTAAGAGAGTGTACGAAACTTACTGAGTGTGTGAAACTTACTGAGTGTAAGAAACTTACTAAGTGTAAGAGAGTGTATGAAACTTACTGAGTGTAAGAAACTTACTGAGTGTAAGAAACTTACTGAGTGTATGAAACGTACTGAGTGTAAGAGACTTACTGAGTGTATGAAACGTACTGAGTGTAAGAAACTTACTTAGAGTAATAAACTTACTGAGTGTATGAGAGTGTATGAAACTTACTGAGTGTATGAAACTTACTGAGTGTAAGAAACTTACTGAGTGAATGAAACTTACTGAGTGCAAGAAACTTACTGAGTGTAAGAAACTTACTAAGTGTAAGACAGTGTATGAAACCTACTGAGTGTAAGAGAGTTTATAAGTGTAAGAGTGTACGAAACTTACTAAGTGTAAGAGAGTGTATGAAACTTACTGAGTGTAAGAAACTTACTGAGTGAATGAAACTTACTGAGTGCAAGAAACTTACTGAGTGTAAGAGACTTACTGAGTGTAAGAAACTTACTAAGTGTAAGAGAGTGTATGAAACTTACTGAGTGTAAGAGACTTACTGAGTGTGTGAAACTTACTAAGTGTAAGAGAGTTACTGAGTGTAAGAGACTTACTGAGTGTAAGAAACTTACTAAGTGTAAGAGACTTACTGAGTGTAAGAGACTTACTGAGTGTAAGAGACTTACTGAGTGTAAGAAACTTACTGAGTGTAAGAAACTTACTGAGTGTAAGAGACTTACTGAGTGTAAGAGACTTACTGAGTGTAAGAGACTTACTGAGTGTATGAAACGTACTGACTGAAAGAAACTTACTGAGTGTAAGAGACTTACTGCGTGTGTGAAACTTACTGAGTGTAAGAGACTTACTGAGTGTAAGAAACTTACTGAGTGTAAGAGACTTACTGAGTGTGTGAAACTTACTGAGTGTAAGAGACTTACTGAGTGTAAGAAACTTACTGAGTGTAAGAAACTTACTGAGTGTAAGAGAGTGTACGAAACTTACTGAGTGTGTGAAACTTACTGAATGTAAGAAACTTACTAAGTGTAAGAGAGTGTACGAAACTTACCGAGTGTGTGAAACTTACTGAGTGTAAGAAACTTACTAAGTGTAAGAGAGTGTACGAAACTTACCGAGTAAATGAAACGTACTGAGTGTAAGAAACTTACTGAGAGTAATAAACTTACTGAGTGTATGAGAGTGTATGAAACTTACTGAGTGTAAGATACTTACTGAGAGTAAGAAACTTACTGAGTGTAAGAAACTTACTAAGTGTAAGAGAGTGTATGAAACATACTGAGTGTGTGAAACTTACTGAGTGTAAGAGACTTACTGAGTGTATGAAACGTACTGAGTGAATGAAACTTACTGAGTGCAAGAAACTTACTTAGTGTAAGAGACTTACTGAGTGTAAGAAACTTACTAAGTGTAAGAGAGTGTATGAAACTTACTGAGTGTAAGAGACTTACTGAGTGTATGAAACATACTGAGTGTAAGAAACTTACTGAGTGTAAGAAACTTACTAAGTGTGTAAGAAAGTGTATGAAACTTACTGAGTGTAAGAGACTTACTGAGTGTGTGAAACTTACTGAGTGTAAGAGACTTACTGAGTGTAAGAAACTTACTGAGTGTAAGAGACTTACTGAGTGTGTGAAACTTACTGAGTGTAAGAGACTTACTGAGTGTAAGAAACTTACTGAGTGTAAGAAACTTACTGAGTGTAAGAGACTTACTTTGTGTAAGAGACTTACTAAGTGTAAGAGAGTGTACGAAACTTACTGAGTGTGTGACTCTTACTGAGTGTAAGAAACTGACTAAGTGTAAGAGAGTGTATGAAACTTACTGAGTGTAAGAAACTTACTGAGTGTAAGAAACTTACTGAGTGTATGAAACGTACTGAGTGTAAGAAACGTACTAAGTGTAAGAAACTTACTGAGTGTAAGAGACTTACTGAGTGTAAGAGACATACTGAGTGTGTGAAACTTACTGAGTGTATGCAACTTACTGAGTGTAAGAAACTTACTGAGTGTAAGAAACTTACTGAGTGTAAGAAACTTACTGAGTGTATCAAACTTACTGAGTGTAAGAGACTTACTGAGTGTAAGAGACTTACTAAGTGTAAGAGAGTTACTGAGTGTAAGAGACTTACTGAGTGTAAGAAACTTACTGAGTGTAAGAGACTTACTGAGTGTAAGAGACTTACTGAGTGTAAGAGACTTACTGAGTGTAAGAGACTTACTAAGTGTAAGAGACTTACTGAGAGTAAGAGACTTACTGAGTGTGTGAAACTTACTGAGTGTATGCAACTTACTGAGTGCAAGAGACTTACTGAGTGTGTGAAACTTACTGAGTGTAAGAGACTTACTAAGTGTAAGACAGTGTATGAAACCTACTGAGTGTAAGAGAGTTTATAAGTGTAAGAGTGTACGAAACTTATTAAGTGTAAGAGACTTACTGAGTGTATGAAATATACTGAGTGTGTGAAACTTACTGAGTGTAAGAGACTTACTGAATGTATTAAACGTACTGAGTGAAAGAAACTTACTGAGTGTAAGAGACTTACTGAGTGTGTGAAACTTACTGAGTGTAAGAGACTTACTGAGTGTAAGAAACTTACTGAGTGTAAGAGACTTACTGAGTGTGTGAAACTTACTGAGTGTAAGAGACTTACTGAGTGTAAGAAACTTACTGAGTGTAAGAAACTTACTGAGTGTAAGAGACTTACTTTGTGTAAGAGACTTACTAAGTGTAAGAGAGTGTACGAAACTTACTGAGTGTGTGAAACTTACTGAGTGTAAGAAACTTACTAAGTGTAAGAGAGTGTATGAAACTTACTGAGTGTGTGAAACGTACTGAGTGTAAGAAACTTACTGAGAGTAATAAACTTACTGAGTGTATGAGAGTGTATGAAACTTACTGAGTGTAAGATACTTACTGAGAGTAAGAAACTTACTGAGTGTAAGAAACTTACTAAGTGTAAGAGAGTGTATGAAACTTACTGAGTGTAAGAAACTTACTGAGTGAATGAAACTTACTGAGTGCAAGAAACTTACTGAGTGTAAGAGACTTACTGAGTGTAAGAAACTTACTAAGTGTAAGAGAGTGTATGAAACTTACTGAGTGTAAGAGACTTACTGAGTGTATGAAACGTACTGAGTGTAAGAAACTTACTGAGTGTAAGAAACTTACTAACTGTAAGAAAGTGTATGAAACTTACTGAGTGTAAGAGACTTACTGAGTGTATGAAACGTACTGAGTGTATGAAACATACTGAGTGTATGAATCATACTGAGTGTGTGAAACTTAATGGGTGTATGAAACGTACTGATTGTAAGAAACTTACTAAGTGTAAGAGAGTGTAAGAAACTTACTGAGTGTGTGAAACTTACTGAGTGTATGAAACGTACTGAGTGTATGAAACATACTGAGTGTGTGAAACTTAATAGGTGTATGAAACGTACTGAGTGTAAGAGACTTACTGAGTGTGTGAAACGTACTGAGTGTGTGAAACTTACTGAGTGTAAGAGACTTACTGAGTGTAAGAGACTTACTGAGTGTAAGAAACTTACTGAGTGTAAGAAACTTACTGAGTGTAAGAGACTTACTGAGTGTAAGAGACTTACTGAGTGTAAGAAACTTACTGAGTGTAAGAAACTTACTGAGTGTAAGAGACTTACTGAGTGTAAGAGACTTACTGAGTGTAAGAGACTTACTGAGTGTAAGAGACTTACTGAGTGTAAGAAACGTACTAAGTGTAAGAAACTTACTGAGTGTAAGAGACTTACTGAGTGTAAGAGACATACTGAGTGTGTGAAACTTACTGAGTGTATGCAACTTACTGAGTGTAAGAAACTTACTGAGTGTAAGAAACTTACTGAGTGTAAGAAACTTACTGAGTGTATCAAACTTACTGAGTGTAAGAGACTTACTGAGTGTAAGAGACTTACTGAGTGTAAGAAACTTACTAAGTGTAAGAGAGTTACTGAGTGTAAGAGACTTACTGAGTGTAAGAAACTTACTAAGTGTAAGAGACTTACTGAGTGTAAGAGACTTACTGAGTGTAAGAGACTTACTGAGTGTAAGAAACTTACTGAGTGTAAGAAACTTACTGAGTGTAAGAGACTTACTGAGTGTAAGAGACTTACTGAGTGTAAGAGACTTACTAAGTGTAAGAGACTTACTGAGAGTAAGAGACATACTGAGTGTGTGAAACTTACTGAGTGTATGCAACTTACTGAGTGCAAGAGACTTACTGAGTGTGTGAAACTTACTGAGTGTAAGAGACTTACTGAGTGTAAGAAACTTACTGAGTGTAAAAAACTTTCTAAGTGTAAGACAGTGTATGAAACCTACTGAGTGTAAGAGAGTTTATAAGTGTAAGAGTGTACGAAACTTATTAAGTGTAAGAGACTTACTGAGTGTAAGAGACTTACTGAATGTATTAAACGTACTGAGTGAAAGAAACTTACTGAGTGTAAGAGACTTACTGAGTGTGTGAAACTTACTGAGTGTAAGAGACTTACTGAGTGTAAGAAACTTACTGAGTGTAAGAGACTTACTGAGTGTGTGAAACTTACTGAGTGTAAGAGACTTACTGAGTGTAAGAAACTTACTGAGTGTAAGAGACTTACTTTGTGTAAGAGACTTACTAAGTGTAAGAGAGTGTACGAAACTTACTGAGTGTGTGAAACTTACTGAGTGTAAGAAACTTACTGAGAGTAATAAACTTACTGAGTGTATGAGAGTGTATGAAACTTACTGAGTGTAAGATACTTACTGAGAGTAAGAAACTTACTGAGTGTAAGAAACTTACTAAGTGTAAGAGAGTGTATGAAACTTACTGAGTGTAAGAAACTTACTGAGTGAATGAAACTTACTGAGTGCAAGAAACTTACTGAGTGTAAGAGACTTACTGAGTGTAAGAAACTTACTAAGTGTGTGAGAGTATATGAAACTTACTGAGTGTAAGAGACTTACTGAGTGTATGAAACGTACTGAGTGTAAGAAACTTACTGAGTGTAAGAAACTTACTAACTGTAAGAAAGTGTATGAAACTTACTGAGTGTAAGAGACTTACTGAGTGTATGAAATGTACTGAGTGTATGAAACATACTGAGTGTATGAAACATACTGAGTGTGTGAAACTTAATGGGTGTATGAAACGTACTGATTGTAAGAAACTTACTAAGTGTAAGAGAGTGTAAGAAACTTACTGAGTGTGTGAAACTTACTGAGTGTATGAAACGTACTGAGTGTATGAAACATACTGAGTGTGTGAAACTTAATGGGTGTATGAAACGTACTGAGTGTAAGAGACTTACTGAGTGTGTGAAACGTACTGAGTGTGTGAAACTTACTGAGTGTAAGAGACTTACTGAGTGTAAGAGACTTACTGAGTGTAAGAAACTTACTGAGTGTAAGAAACTTACTGAGTGTAAGAGACTTACTGAGTGTAAGAGACTTACTGAGTGTAAGAAACTTACTGAGTGTAAGAAACTTCCTGAGTGTAAGAGACTTACTGAGTGTAAGAGACTTACTGAGTGTAAGAGACTTACTGAGTGTAAGAGACTTACTAAGTGTAAGAGACTTACTGAGAGTAAGAGACTTACTGAGTGTTTGAAACTTACTGAGTGTATGCAACTTACTGAGTGTAAGAAACTTACTGACTGTAAGAAACTTACTGAGTGTAAGAAACTTAATGAGTGTATGAAACTTACTGAGTGTAAGAAACTTACTGAGAGTAATAAACTTACTGAGTGTATGAGAGTGTTTGAAACTTACTGAGTGTAAGATACTTACTGAGAGTAAGAGACTTACTGAGTGTAAGAGACTTACTGAGTGTAAGAAACTTACTGAGTGTAAGAGACTTACTGAGTGTAAGAGACTTACTGAGTGTAAGAGACTTACTGAGTGTAAGAGACTTACTAAGTGTAAGAGACTTACTGAGAGTAAGAGACTTACTGAGTGTGTGAAACTTACTGAGTGTATGCAACTTACTGAGTGCAAGAGACTTACTGAGTGTGTGAAACTTACTGAGTGTAAGAGACTTACTAAGTGTAAGACAGTGTATGAAACCTACTGAGTGTAAGAGAGTTTATAAGTGTAAGAGTGTACGAAACTTATTAAGTGTAAGAGACTAACTGAGTGTATGAAATATACTGAGTGTGTGAAACTTACTGAGTGTAAGAGACTTACTGAATGTATTAAACGTACTGAGTGAAAGAAACTTACTGAGTGTAAGAGACTTACTGAGTGTGTGAAACTTACTGAGTGTAAGAGACTTACTGAGTGTAAGAAACTTACTGAGTGTAAGAGACTTACTGAGTGTGTGAAACTTACTGAGTGTAAGAGACTTACTGAGTGTAAGAAACTTACTGAGTGTAAGAAACTTACTGAGTGTAAGAGACTTACTTTGTGTAAGAGACTTACTAAGTGTAAGAGAGTGTACGAAACTTACTGAGTGTGTGAAACTTACTGAGTGTAAGAAACTTACTAAGTGTAAGAGAGTGTATGAAACTTACTGAGTGTAAGAGAGTTTATAAGTGTAAGAGTGTACGAAACTTACTAAGTGTAAGAGACTTACTGAGTGTATGAAATATACTGAGTGTGTGAAACTTACTGAGTGTAAGAGACTTACTGAATGTATTAAACGTACTGAGTGAAAGAAACTTACTGAGTGTAAGAGACTTACTGAGTGTGTGAAACTTACTGAGTGTAAGAGACTTACTGAGTGTAAGAAACTTACTGAGTGTAAGAGACTTACTGAGTGTGTGAAACTTACTGAGTGTAAGAGAGTTTATAAGTGTAAGAGTGTACGAAACTTACTAAGTGTAAGAGACTTACTGAGTGTATGAAATATACTGAGTGTGTGAAACTTACTGAGTGTAAGAGACTTACTGAATGTATTAAACGTACTGAGCGAAAGAAACTTACTGAGTGTAAGAGACTTACTGAGTGTGTGAAACATACTGAGTGTAAGAGACTTACTGAGTGTAAGAAACTTACTGAGTGTAAGAGACTTACTGAGTGTGTGAAACTTACTGAGTGTAAGAGACTTACTGAGTGTAAGAAACTTACTGAGTGTAAGAAACTTACTGAGTGTAAGAGACTTACTTTGTGTAAGAGACTTACTAAGTGTAAGAGAGTGTACGAAACTTACTGAGTGTAAGAGACTTACTTTGTGTAAGAGACTTACTAAGTGTAAGAGAGTGTACGAAACTTACTGAGTGTGTGAAACTTACTGAGTGTAAGAAACTTACTAAGTGTAAGAGAGTGTATGAAACTTACTGAGTGTAAGAAACTTACTGAGTGTAAGAAACTTACTGAGTGTATGAAACGTACTGAGTGTAAGAGACTTACTGAGTGTATGAAACGTACTGAGTGTAAGAAACTTACTTAGAGTAATAAACTTACTGAGTGTATGAGAGTGTATGAAACTTACTGAGTGTATGAAACTTACTGAGTGTAAGAAACTTACTGAGTGAATGAAACTTACTGAGTGCAAGAAACTTACTGAGTGTAAGAAACTTACTGAGTGTAAGAAACTTACTGAGTGTAAGAGACTTACTTTGTGTAAGAGACTTACTAAGTGTAAGAGAGTGTACGAAACTTACTGAGTGTGTGACTCTTACTGAGTGTAAGAAACTGACTAAGTGTAAGAGAGTGTATGAAACTTACTGAGTGTAAGAAACTTACTGAGTGTAAGAAACTTACTGAGTGTATGAAACGTACTGAGTGTAAGAAACGTACTAAGTGTAAGAAACTTACTGAGTGTAAGAGACTTACTGAGTGTAAGAGACATACTGAGTGTGTGAAACTTACTGAGTGTATGCAACTTACTGAGTGTAAGAAACTTACTGAGTGTAAGAAACTTACTGAGTGTAAGAAACTTACTGAGTGTATCAAACTTACTGAGTGTAAGAGACTTACTGAGTGTAAGAGACTTACTAAGTGTAAGAGAGTTACTGAGTGTAAGAGACTTACTGAGTGTAAGAAACTTACTGAGTGTAAGAGACTTACTGAGTGTAAGAGACTTACTGAGTGTAAGAGACTTACTGAGTGTAAGAGACTTACTAAGTGTAAGAGACTTACTGAGAGTAAGAGACTTACTGAGTGTGTGAAACTTACTGAGTGTATGCAACTTACTGAGTGCAAGAGACTTACTGAGTGTGTGAAACTTACTGAGTGTAAGAGACTTACTAAGTGTAAGACAGTGTATGAAACCTACTGAGTGTAAGAGAGTTTATAAGTGTAAGAGTGTACGAAACTTATTAAGTGTAAGAGACTTACTGAGTGTATGAAATATACTGAGTGTGTGAAACTTACTGAGTGTAAGAGACTTACTGAATGTATTAAACGTACTGAGTGAAAGAAACTTACTGAGTGTAAGAGACTTACTGAGTGTGTGAAACTTACTGAGTGTAAGAGACTTACTGAGTGTAAGAAACTTACTGAGTGTAAGAGACTTACTGAGTGTGTGAAACTTACTGAGTGTAAGAGACTTACTGAGTGTAAGAAACTTACTGAGTGTAAGAAACTTACTGAGTGTAAGAGACTTACTTTGTGTAAGAGACTTACTAAGTGTAAGAGAGTGTACGAAACTTACTGAGTGTGTGAAACTTACTGAGTGTAAGAAACTTACTAAGTGTAAGAGAGTGTATGAAACTTACTGAGTGTGTGAAACGTACTGAGTGTAAGAAACTTACTGAGAGTAATAAACTTACTGAGTGTATGAGAGTGTATGAAACTTACTGAGTGTAAGATACTTACTGAGAGTAAGAAACTTACTGAGTGTAAGAAACTTACTAAGTGTAAGAGAGTGTATGAAACTTACTGAGTGTAAGAAACTTACTGAGTGAATGAAACTTACTGAGTGCAAGAAACTTACTGAGTGTAAGAGACTTACTGAGTGTAAGAAACTTACTAAGTGTAAGAGAGTGTATGAAACTTACTGAGTGTAAGAGACTTACTGAGTGTATGAAACGTACTGAGTGTAAGAAACTTACTGAGTGTAAGAAACTTACTAACTGTAAGAAAGTGTATGAAACTTACTGAGTGTAAGAGACTTACTGAGTGTATGAAACGTACTGAGTGTATGAAACATACTGAGTGTATGAATCATACTGAGTGTGTGAAACTTAATGGGTGTATGAAACGTACTGATTGTAAGAAACTTACTAAGTGTAAGAGAGTGTAAGAAACTTACTGAGTGTGTGAAACTTACTGAGTGTATGAAACGTACTGAGTGTATGAAACATACTGAGTGTGTGAAACTTAATAGGTGTATGAAACGTACTGAGTGTAAGAGACTTACTGAGTGTGTGAAACGTACTGAGTGTGTGAAACTTACTGAGTGTAAGAGACTTACTGAGTGTAAGAGACTTACTGAGTGTAAGAAACTTACTGAGTGTAAGAAACTTACTGAGTGTAAGAGACTTACTGAGTGTAAGAGACTTACTGAGTGTAAGAAACTTACTGAGTGTAAGAAACTTACTGAGTGTAAGAGACTTACTGAGTGTAAGAGACTTACTGAGTGTAAGAGACTTACTGAGTGTAAGAGACTTACTGAGTGTAAGAAACGTACTAAGTGTAAGAAACTTACTGAGTGTAAGAGACTTACTGAGTGTAAGAGACATACTGAGTGTGTGAAACTTACTGAGTGTATGCAACTTACTGAGTGTAAGAAACTTACTGAGTGTAAGAAACTTACTGAGTGTAAGAAACTTACTGAGTGTATCAAACTTACTGAGTGTAAGAGACTTACTGAGTGTAAGAGACTTACTGAGTGTAAGAAACTTACTAAGTGTAAGAGAGTTACTGAGTGTAAGAGACTTACTGAGTGTAAGAAACTTACTAAGTGTAAGAGACTTACTGAGTGTAAGAGACTTACTGAGTGTAAGAGACTTACTGAGTGTAAGAAACTTACTGAGTGTAAGAAACTTACTGAGTGTAAGAGACTTACTGAGTGTAAGAGACTTACTGAGTGTAAGAGACTTACTAAGTGTAAGAGACTTACTGAGAGTAAGAGACATACTGAGTGTGTGAAACTTACTGAGTGTATGCAACTTACTGAGTGCAAGAGACTTACTGAGTGTGTGAAACTTACTGAGTGTAAGAGACTTACTGAGTGTAAGAAACTTACTGAGTGTAAAAAACTTTCTAAGTGTAAGACAGTGTATGAAACCTACTGAGTGTAAGAGAGTTTATAAGTGTAAGAGTGTACGAAACTTATTAAGTGTAAGAGACTTACTGAGTGTAAGAGACTTACTGAATGTATTAAACGTACTGAGTGAAAGAAACTTACTGAGTGTAAGAGACTTACTGAGTGTGTGAAACTTACTGAGTGTAAGAGACTTACTGAGTGTAAGAAACTTACTGAGTGTAAGAGACTTACTGAGTGTGTGAAACTTACTGAGTGTAAGAGACTTACTGAGTGTAAGAAACTTACTGAGTGTAAGAGACTTACTTTGTGTAAGAGACTTACTAAGTGTAAGAGAGTGTACGAAACTTACTGAGTGTGTGAAACTTACTGAGTGTAAGAAACTTACTGAGAGTAATAAACTTACTGAGTGTATGAGAGTGTATGAAACTTACTGAGTGTAAGATACTTACTGAGAGTAAGAAACTTACTGAGTGTAAGAAACTTACTAAGTGTAAGAGAGTGTATGAAACTTACTGAGTGTAAGAAACTTACTGAGTGAATGAAACTTACTGAGTGCAAGAAACTTACTGAGTGTAAGAGACTTACTGAGTGTAAGAAACTTACTAAGTGTGTGAGAGTATATGAAACTTACTGAGTGTAAGAGACTTACTGAGTGTATGAAACGTACTGAGTGTAAGAAACTTACTGAGTGTAAGAAACTTACTAACTGTAAGAAAGTGTATGAAACTTACTGAGTGTAAGAGACTTACTGAGTGTATGAAATGTACTGAGTGTATGAAACATACTGAGTGTATGAAACATACTGAGTGTGTGAAACTTAATGGGTGTATGAAACGTACTGATTGTAAGAAACTTACTAAGTGTAAGAGAGTGTAAGAAACTTACTGAGTGTGTGAAACTTACTGAGTGTATGAAACGTACTGAGTGTATGAAACATACTGAGTGTGTGAAACTTAATGGGTGTATGAAACGTACTGAGTGTAAGAGACTTACTGAGTGTGTGAAACGTACTGAGTGTGTGAAACTTACTGAGTGTAAGAGACTTACTGAGTGTAAGAGACTTACTGAGTGTAAGAAACTTACTGAGTGTAAGAAACTTACTGAGTGTAAGAGACTTACTGAGTGTAAGAGACTTACTGAGTGTAAGAAACTTACTGAGTGTAAGAAACTTCCTGAGTGTAAGAGACTTACTGAGTGTAAGAGACTTACTGAGTGTAAGAGACTTACTGAGTGTAAGAGACTTACTAAGTGTAAGAGACTTACTGAGAGTAAGAGACTTACTGAGTGTTTGAAACTTACTGAGTGTATGCAACTTACTGAGTGTAAGAAACTTACTGACTGTAAGAAACTTACTGAGTGTAAGAAACTTAATGAGTGTATGAAACTTACTGAGTGTAAGAAACTTACTGAGAGTAATAAACTTACTGAGTGTATGAGAGTGTTTGAAACTTACTGAGTGTAAGATACTTACTGAGAGTAAGAGACTTACTGAGTGTAAGAGACTTACTGAGTGTAAGAAACTTACTGAGTGTAAGAGACTTACTGAGTGTAAGAGACTTACTGAGTGTAAGAGACTTACTGAGTGTAAGAGACTTACTAAGTGTAAGAGACTTACTGAGAGTAAGAGACTTACTGAGTGTGTGAAACTTACTGAGTGTATGCAACTTACTGAGTGCAAGAGACTTACTGAGTGTGTGAAACTTACTGAGTGTAAGAGACTTACTAAGTGTAAGACAGTGTATGAAACCTACTGAGTGTAAGAGAGTTTATAAGTGTAAGAGTGTACGAAACTTATTAAGTGTAAGAGACTAACTGAGTGTATGAAATATACTGAGTGTGTGAAACTTACTGAGTGTAAGAGACTTACTGAATGTATTAAACGTACTGAGTGAAAGAAACTTACTGAGTGTAAGAGACTTACTGAGTGTGTGAAACTTACTGAGTGTAAGAGACTTACTGAGTGTAAGAAACTTACTGAGTGTAAGAGACTTACTGAGTGTGTGAAACTTACTGAGTGTAAGAGACTTACTGAGTGTAAGAAACTTACTGAGTGTAAGAAACTTACTGAGTGTAAGAGACTTACTTTGTGTAAGAGACTTACTAAGTGTAAGAGAGTGTACGAAACTTACTGAGTGTGTGAAACTTACTGAGTGTAAGAAACTTACTAAGTGTAAGAGAGTGTATGAAACTTACTGAGTGTAAGAGAGTTTATAAGTGTAAGAGTGTACGAAACTTACTAAGTGTAAGAGACTTACTGAGTGTATGAAATATACTGAGTGTGTGAAACTTACTGAGTGTAAGAGACTTACTGAATGTATTAAACGTACTGAGTGAAAGAAACTTACTGAGTGTAAGAGACTTACTGAGTGTGTGAAACTTACTGAGTGTAAGAGACTTACTGAGTGTAAGAAACTTACTGAGTGTAAGAGACTTACTGAGTGTGTGAAACTTACTGAGTGTAAGAGAGTTTATAAGTGTAAGAGTGTACGAAACTTACTAAGTGTAAGAGACTTACTGAGTGTATGAAATATACTGAGTGTGTGAAACTTACTGAGTGTAAGAGACTTACTGAATGTATTAAACGTACTGAGCGAAAGAAACTTACTGAGTGTAAGAGACTTACTGAGTGTGTGAAACATACTGAGTGTAAGAGACTTACTGAGTGTAAGAAACTTACTGAGTGTAAGAGACTTACTGAGTGTGTGAAACTTACTGAGTGTAAGAGACTTACTGAGTGTAAGAAACTTACTGAGTGTAAGAAACTTACTGAGTGTAAGAGACTTACTTTGTGTAAGAGACTTACTAAGTGTAAGAGAGTGTACGAAACTTACTGAGTGTAAGAGACTTACTTTGTGTAAGAGACTTACTAAGTGTAAGAGAGTGTACGAAACTTACTGAGTGTGTGAAACTTACTGAGTGTAAGAAACTTACTAAGTGTAAGAGAGTGTATGAAACTTACTGAGTGTAAGAAACTTACTGAGTGTAAGAAACTTACTGAGTGTATGAAACGTACTGAGTGTAAGAGACTTACTGAGTGTATGAAACGTACTGAGTGTAAGAAACTTACTTAGAGTAATAAACTTACTGAGTGTATGAGAGTGTATGAAACTTACTGAGTGTATGAAACTTACTGAGTGTAAGAAACTTACTGAGTGAATGAAACTTACTGAGTGCAAGAAACTTACTGAGTGTAAGAAACTTACTGAGTGTAAGAAACTTACTGAGTGTAAGAGACTTACTTTGTGTAAGAGACTTACTAAGTGTAAGAGAGTGTACGAAACTTACTGAGTGTAAGAGACTTACTTTGTGTAAGAGACTTACTAAGTGTAAGAGAGTGTACGAAACTTACTGAGTGTGTGAAACTTACTGAGTGTAAGAAACTTACTAAGTGTAAGAGAGTGTATGAAACTTACTGAGTGTAAGAAACTTACTGAGTGTAAGAAACTTACTGAGTGTATGAAACGTACTGAGTGTAAGAGACTTACTGAGTGTATGAAACGTACTGAGTGTAAGAAACTTACTTAGAGTAATAAACTTACTGAGTGTATGAGAGTGTATGAAACTTACTGAGTGTATGAAACTTACTGAGTGTAAGAAACTTACTGAGTGAATGAAACTTACTGAGTGCAAGAAACTTACTGAGTGTAAGAAACTTACTAAGTGTAAGACAGTGTATGAAACCTACTGAGTGTAAGAGAGTTTATAAGTGTAAGAGTGTACGAAACTTACTAAGTGTAAGAGAGTGTATGAAACTTACTGAGTGTAAGAAACTTACTGAGTGAATGAAACTTACTGAGTGCAAGAAACTTACTGAGTGTAAGAGACTTACTGAGTGTAAGAAACTTACTAAGTGTAAGAGAGTGTATGAAACTTACTGAGTGTAAGAGACTTACTGAGTGTGTGAAACTTACTAAGTGTAAGAGAGTTACTGAGTGTAAGAGACTTACTGAGTGTAAGAAACTTACTAAGTGTAAGAGACTTACTGAGTGTAAGAGACTTACTGAGTGTAAGAGACTTACTGAGTGTAAGAAACTTACTGAGTGTAAGAAACTTACTGAGTGTAAGAGACTTACTGAGTGTAAGAGACTTACTGAGTGTAAGAGACTTACTGAGTGTATGAAACGTACTGACTGAAAGAAACTTACTGAGTGTAAGAGACTTACTGCGTGTGTGAAACTTACTGAGTGTAAGAGACTTACTGAGTGTAAGAAACTTACTGAGTGTAAGAGACTTACTGAGTGTGTGAAACTTACTGAGTGTAAGAGACTTACTGAGTGTAAGAAACTTACTGAGTGTAAGAAACTTACTGAGTGTAAGAGAGTGTACGAAACTTACTGAGTGTGTGAAACTTACTGAATGTAAGAAACTTACTAAGTGTAAGAGAGTGTACGAAACTTACCGAGTGTGTGAAACTTACTGAGTGTAAGAAACTTACTAAGTGTAAGAGAGTGTACGAAACTTACCGAGTAAATGAAACGTACTGAGTGTAAGAAACTTACTGAGAGTAATAAACTTACTGAGTGTATGAGAGTGTATGAAACTTACTGAGTGTAAGATACTTACTGAGAGTAAGAAACTTACTGAGTGTAAGAAACTTACTAAGTGTAAGAGAGTGTATGAAACATACTGAGTGTGTGAAACTTACTGAGTGTAAGAAACTTACTGAGTGTAAGAGACTTACTGAGTGTAAGAGACATACTGAGTGTGTGAAACTTACTGAGTGTATGCAACTTACTGAGTGTAAGAAACTTACTGAGTGTAAGAGACTTACTTTGTGTAAGAGACTTACTAAGTGTAAGAGAGTGTACGAAACTTACTGAGTGTGTGAAACTTACTGAGTGTAAGAAACTTACTAAGTGTAAGAGAGTGTATGAAACTTACTGAGTGTAAGAGAGTTTATAAGTGTAAGAGTGTACGAAACTTACTAAGTGTAAGAGACTTACTGAGTGTATGAAATATACTGAGTGTGTGAAACTTACTGAGTGTAAGAGACTTACTGAATGTATTAAACGTACTGAGTGAAAGAAACTTACTGAGTGTAAGAGACTTACTGAGTGTGTGAAACTTACTGAGTGTAAGAGACTTACTGAGTGTAAGAAACTTACTGAGTGTAAGAGACTTACTGAGTGTGTGAAACTTACTGAGTGTAAGAGAGTTTATAAGTGTAAGAGTGTACGAAACTTACTAAGTGTAAGAGACTTACTGAGTGTATGAAATATACTGAGTGTGTGAAACTTACTGAGTGTAAGAGACTTACTGAATGTATTAAACGTACTGAGCGAAAGAAACTTACTGAGTGTAAGAGACTTACTGAGTGTGTGAAACATACTGAGTGTAAGAGACTTACTGAGTGTAAGAAACTTACTGAGTGTAAGAGACTTACTGAGTGTGTGAAACTTACTGAGTGTAAGAGACTTACTGAGTGTAAGAAACTTACTGAGTGTAAGAAACTTACTGAGTGTAAGAGACTTACTTTGTGTAAGAGACTTACTAAGTGTAAGAGAGTGTACGAAACTTACTGAGTGTAAGAGACTTACTTTGTGTAAGAGACTTACTAAGTGTAAGAGAGTGTACGAAACTTACTGAGTGTGTGAAACTTACTGAGTGTAAGAAACTTACTAAGTGTAAGAGAGTGTATGAAACTTACTGAGTGTAAGAAACTTACTGAGTGTAAGAAACTTACTGAGTGTATGAAACGTACTGAGTGTAAGAGACTTACTGAGTGTATGAAACGTACTGAGTGTAAGAAACTTACTTAGAGTAATAAACTTACTGAGTGTATGAGAGTGTATGAAACTTACTGAGTGTATGAAACTTACTGAGTGTAAGAAACTTACTGAGTGAATGAAACTTACTGAGTGCAAGAAACTTACTGAGTGTAAGAAACTTACTGAGTGTAAGAAACTTACTGAGTGTAAGAGACTTACTTTGTGTAAGAGACTTACTAAGTGTAAGAGAGTGTACGAAACTTACTGAGTGTAAGAGACTTACTTTGTGTAAGAGACTTACTAAGTGTAAGAGAGTGTACGAAACTTACTGAGTGTGTGAAACTTACTGAGTGTAAGAAACTTACTAAGTGTAAGAGAGTGTATGAAACTTACTGAGTGTAAGAAACTTACTGAGTGTAAGAAACTTACTGAGTGTATGAAACGTACTGAGTGTAAGAGACTTACTGAGTGTATGAAACGTACTGAGTGTAAGAAACTTACTTAGAGTAATAAACTTACTGAGTGTATGAGAGTGTATGAAACTTACTGAGTGTATGAAACTTACTGAGTGTAAGAAACTTACTGAGTGAATGAAACTTACTGAGTGCAAGAAACTTACTGAGTGTAAGAAACTTACTAAGTGTAAGACAGTGTATGAAACCTACTGAGTGTAAGAGAGTTTATAAGTGTAAGAGTGTACGAAACTTACTAAGTGTAAGAGAGTGTATGAAACTTACTGAGTGTAAGAAACTTACTGAGTGAATGAAACTTACTGAGTGCAAGAAACTTACTGAGTGTAAGAGACTTACTGAGTGTAAGAAACTTACTAAGTGTAAGAGAGTGTATGAAACTTACTGAGTGTAAGAGACTTACTGAGTGTGTGAAACTTACTAAGTGTAAGAGAGTTACTGAGTGTAAGAGACTTACTGAGTGTAAGAAACTTACTAAGTGTAAGAGACTTACTGAGTGTAAGAGACTTACTGAGTGTAAGAGACTTACTGAGTGTAAGAAACTTACTGAGTGTAAGAAACTTACTGAGTGTAAGAGACTTACTGAGTGTAAGAGACTTACTGAGTGTAAGAGACTTACTGAGTGTATGAAACGTACTGACTGAAAGAAACTTACTGAGTGTAAGAGACTTACTGCGTGTGTGAAACTTACTGAGTGTAAGAGACTTACTGAGTGTAAGAAACTTACTGAGTGTAAGAGACTTACTGAGTGTGTGAAACTTACTGAGTGTAAGAGACTTACTGAGTGTAAGAAACTTACTGAGTGTAAGAAACTTACTGAGTGTAAGAGAGTGTACGAAACTTACTGAGTGTGTGAAACTTACTGAATGTAAGAAACTTACTAAGTGTAAGAGAGTGTACGAAACTTACCGAGTGTGTGAAACTTACTGAGTGTAAGAAACTTACTAAGTGTAAGAGAGTGTACGAAACTTACCGAGTAAATGAAACGTACTGAGTGTAAGAAACTTACTGAGAGTAATAAACTTACTGAGTGTATGAGAGTGTATGAAACTTACTGAGTGTAAGATACTTACTGAGAGTAAGAAACTTACTGAGTGTAAGAAACTTACTAAGTGTAAGAGAGTGTATGAAACATACTGAGTGTGTGAAACTTACTGAGTGTAAGAAACTTACTGAGTGTAAGAGACTTACTGAGTGTAAGAGACATACTGAGTGTGTGAAACTTACTGAGTGTATGCAACTTACTGAGTGTAAGAAACTTACTGAGTGTAAGAAACTTACTGAGTGTAAGAAACTTACTGAGTGTATCAAACTTACTGAGTGTAAGAGACTTACTGAGTGTAAGAGACTTACTAAGTGTAAGAGAGTTACTGAGTGTAAGAGACTTACTGAGTGTAAGAAACTTACTAAGTGTAAGAGACTTACTGAGTGTAAGAGACTTACTGAGTGTAAGAGACTTACTGAGTGTAAGAAACTTACTGAGTGTAAGAGACTTACTGAGTGTAAGAGACTTACTGAGTGTAAGAGACTTACTGAGTGTAAGAGACTTACTAAGTGTAAGAGACTTACTGAGAGTAAGAGACTTACTGAGTGTGTGAAACTTACTGAGTGTATGCAACTTACTGAGTGCAAGAGACTTACTGAGTGTGTGAAACTTACTGAGTGTAAGAGACTTACTAAGTGTAAGACAGTGTATGAAACCTACTGAGTGTAAGAGAGTTTATAAGTGTAAGAGTGTACGAAACTTATTAAGTGTAAGAGACTTACTGAGTGTGTGAAACTTACTGAGTGTAAGAGACTTACTGAGTGTAAGAAACTTACTGAGTGTAAGAAACTTACTGAGTGTAAGAGACTTACTTTGTGTAAGAGACTTACTAAGTGTAAGAGAGTGTACGAAACTTACTGACTGTGTGACTCTTACTGAGTGTAAGAAACTTACTAAGTGTAAGAGAGTGTATGAAACTTACTGAGTGTAAGAAACTTACTGAGTGTAAGAAACTTACTGAGTGTATGAAACGTACTGAGTGTAAGAAACGTACTAAGTGTAAGAAACTTACTGAGTGTAAGAGACTTACTGAGTGTAAGAGACATACTGAGTGTGTGAAACTTACTGAGTGTATGCAACTTACTGAGTGTAAGAAACTTACTGAGTGTAAGAAACTTACTGAGTGTAAGAAACTTACTGAGTGTATCAAACTTACTGAGTGTAAGAGACTTACTGAGTGTAAGAGACTTACTGAGTGTAAGAAACTTACTAAGTGTAAGAGAGTTACTGAGTGTAAGAGACTTACTGAGTGTAAGAAACTTACTAAGTGTAAGAGACTTACTGAGTGTAAGAGACTTACTGAGTGTAAGAGACTTACTGAGTGTAAGAAACTTACTGAGTGTAAGAAACTTACTGAGTGTAAGAGACTTACTGAGTGTAAGAGACTTACTGAGTGTAAGAGACTTACTGAGTGTAAGAGACTTACTAAGTGTAAGAGACTTACTGAGAGTAAGAGACTTACTGAGTGTGTGAAACTTACTGAGTGTATGCAACTTACTGAGTGCAAGAGACTTACTGAGTGTGTGAAACTTACTGAGTGTAAGAGACTTACTAAGTGTAAGACAGTGTATGAAACCTACTGAGTGTAAGAGAGTTTATAAGTGTAAGAGTGTACGAAACTTATTAAGTGTAAGAGACTTACTGAGTGTATGAAATATACTGAGTGTGTGAAACTTACTGAGTGTAAGAGACTTACTGAATGTATTAAACGTACTGAGTGAAAGAAACTTACTGAGTGTAAGAGACTTACTGAGTGTGTGAAACTTACTGAGTGTAAGAGACTTACTGAGTGTAAGAAACTTACTGAGTGTAAGAGACTTACTGAGTGTGTGAAACTTACTGAGTGTAAGAGACTTACTGAGTGTAAGAAACTTACTGAGTGTAAGAAACTTACTGAGTGTAAGAGACTTACTTTGTGTAAGAGACTTACTAAGTGTAAGAGAGTGTACGAAACTTACTGAGTGTGTGAAACTTACTGAGTGTAAGAAACTTACTAAGTGTAAGAGAGTGTATGAAACTTACTGAGTGTAAGAGAGTTTATAAGTGTAAGAGTGTACGAAACTTACTAAGTGTAAGAGACTTACTGAGTGTATGAAATATACTGAGTGTGTGAAACTTACTGAGTGTAAGAGACTTACTGAATGTATTAAACGTACTGAGTGAAAGAAACTTACTGAGTGTAAGAGACTTACTGAGTGTGTGAAACTTACTGAGTGTAAGAGACTTACTGAGTGTAAGAGACTTACTGAGTGTAAGAGACTTACTGAGTGTATGAAACGTACTGACTGAAAGAAACTTACTGAGTGTAAGAGACTTACTGCGTGTGTGAAACTTACTGAGTGTAAGAGACTTACTGAGTGTAAGAAACTTACTGAGTGTAAGAGACTTACTGAGTGTGTGAAACTTACTGAGTGTAAGAGACTTACTGAGTGTAAGAAACTTACTGAGTGTAAGAAACTTACTGAGTGTAAGAGAGTGTACGAAACTTACTGAGTGTGTGAAACTTACTGAATGTAAGAAACTTACTAAGTGTAAGAGAGTGTACGAAACTTACCGAGTGTGTGAAACTTACTGAGTGTAAGAAACTTACTAAGTGTAAGAGAGTGTACGAAACTTACCGAGTAAATGAAACGTACTGAGTGTAAGAAACTTACTGAGAGTAATAAACTTACTGAGTGTATGAGAGTGTATGAAACTTACTGAGTGTAAGATACTTACTGAGAGTAAGAAACTTACTGAGTGTAAGAAACTTACTAAGTGTAAGAGAGTGTATGAAACATACTGAGTGTGTGAAACTTACTGAGTGTAAGAAACTTACTGAGTGTAAGAGACTTACTGAGTGTAAGAGACATACTGAGTGTGTGAAACTTACTGAGTGTATGCAACTTACTGAGTGTAAGAAACTTACTGAGTGTAAGAAACTTACTGAGTGTAAGAAACTTACTGAGTGTATCAAACTTACTGAGTGTAAGAGACTTACTGAGTGTAAGAGACTTACTAAGTGTAAGAGAGTTACTGAGTGTAAGAGACTTACTGAGTGTAAGAAACTTACTAAGTGTAAGAGACTTACTGAGTGTAAGAGACTTACTGAGTGTAAGAGACTTACTGAGTGTAAGAAACTTACTGAGTGTAAGAGACTTACTGAGTGTAAGAGACTTACTGAGTGTAAGAGACTTACTGAGTGTAAGAGACTTACTAAGTGTAAGAGACTTACTGAGAGTAAGAGACTTACTGAGTGTGTGAAACTTACTGAGTGTATGCAACTTACTGAGTGCAAGAGACTTACTGAGTGTGTGAAACTTACTGAGTGTAAGAGACTTACTAAGTGTAAGACAGTGTATGAAACCTACTGAGTGTAAGAGAGTTTATAAGTGTAAGAGTGTACGAAACTTATTAAGTGTAAGAGACTTACTGAGTGTGTGAAACTTACTGAGTGTAAGAGACTTACTGAGTGTAAGAAACTTACTGAGTGTAAGAAACTTACTGAGTGTAAGAGACTTACTTTGTGTAAGAGACTTACTAAGTGTAAGAGAGTGTACGAAACTTACTGACTGTGTGACTCTTACTGAGTGTAAGAAACTTACTAAGTGTAAGAGAGTGTATGAAACTTACTGAGTGTAAGAAACTTACTGAGTGTAAGAAACTTACTGAGTGTATGAAACGTACTGAGTGTAAGAAACGTACTAAGTGTAAGAAACTTACTGAGTGTAAGAGACTTACTGAGTGTAAGAGACATACTGAGTGTGTGAAACTTACTGAGTGTATGCAACTTACTGAGTGTAAGAAACTTACTGAGTGTAAGAAACTTACTGAGTGTAAGAAACTTACTGAGTGTATCAAACTTACTGAGTGTAAGAGAGTTACTGAGTGTAAGAGACTTACTGAGTGTAAGAAACTTACTAAGTGTAAGAGACTTACTGAGTGTAAGAGACTTACTGAGTGTAAGAGACTTACTGAGTGTAAGAAACTTACTGAGTGTAAGAAACTTACTGAGTGTAAGAGACTTACTGAGTGTAAGAGACTTACTGAGTGTAAGAGACTTACTGAGTGTAAGAGACTTACTAAGTGTAAGAGACTTACTGAGAGTAAGAGACTTACTGAGTGTGTGAAACTTACTGAGTGTATGCAACTTACTGAGTGCAAGAGACTTACTGAGTGTGTGAAACTTACTGAGTGTAAGAGACTTACTAAGTGTAAGACAGTGTATGAAACCTACTGAGTGTAAGAGAGTTTATAAGTGTAAGAGTGTACGAAACTTATTAAGTGTAAGAGACTTACTGAGTGTATGAAATATACTGAGTGTGTGAAACTTACTGAGTGTAAGAGACTTACTGAATGTATTAAACGTACTGAGTGAAAGAAACTTACTGAGTGTAAGAGACTTACTGAGTGTGTGAAACTTACTGAGTGTAAGAGACTTACTGAGTGTAAGAAACTTACTGAGTGTAAGAGACTTACTGAGTGTGTGAAACTTACTGAGTGTAAGAGACTTACTGAGTGTAAGAAACTTACTGAGTGTAAGAAACTTACTGAGTGTAAGAGACTTACTTTGTGTAAGAGACTTACTAAGTGTAAGAGAGTGTACGAAACTTACTGAGTGTGTGAAACTTACTGAGTGTAAGAAACTTACTAAGTGTAAGAGAGTGTATGAAACTTACTGAGTGTAAGAGAGTTTATAAGTGTAAGAGTGTACGAAACTTACTAAGTGTAAGAGACTTACTGAGTGTATGAAATATACTGAGTGTGTGAAACTTACTGAGTGTAAGAGACTTACTGAATGTATTAAACGTACTGAGTGAAAGAAACTTACTGAGTGTAAGAGACTTACTGAGTGTGTGAAACTTACTGAGTGTAAGAGACTTACTGAGTGTAAGAAACTTACTGAGTGTAAGAGACTTACTGAGTGTGTGAAACTTACTGAGTGTAAGAGAGTTTATAAGTGTAAGAGTGTACGAAACTTACTAAGTGTAAGAGACTTACTGAGTGTATGAAATATACTGAGTGTGTGAAACTTACTGAGTGTAAGAGACTTACTGAATGTATTAAACGTACTGAGCGAAAGAAACTTACTGAGTGTAAGAGACTTACTGAGTGTGTGAAACATACTGAGTGTAAGAGACTTACTGAGTGTGTGAAACTTACTGAGTGTAAGAGACTTACTGAGTGTAAGAAACTTACTGAGTGTAAGAAACTTACTGAGTGTAAGAGACTTACTTTGTGTAAGAGACTTACTAAGTGTAAGAGAGTGTACGAAACTTACTGAGTGTAAGAGACTTACTTTGTGTAAGAGACTTACTAAGTGTAAGAGAGTGTACGAAACTTACTGAGTGTGTGAAACTTACTGAGTGTAAGAAACTTACTAAGTGTAAGAGAGTGTATGAAACTTACTGAGTGTAAGAAACTTACTGAGTGTAAGAAACTTACTGAGTGTATGAAACGTACTGAGTGTAAGAGACTTACTGAGTGTATGAAACGTACTGAGTGTAAGAAACTTACTTAGAGTAATAAACTTACTGAGTGTATGAGAGTGTATGAAACTTACTGAGTGTATGAAACTTACTGAGTGTAAGAAACTTACTGAGTGAATGAAACTTACTGAGTGCAAGAAACTTACTGAGTGTAAGAGACTTACTGAGTGTAAGAAACTTACTGAGTGTAAGAGACTTACTGAGTGTGTGAAACTTACTGAGTGTAAGAGAGTTTATAAGTGTAAGAGTGTACGAAACTTACTAAGTGTAAGAGACTTACTGAGTGTATGAAATATACTGAGTGTGTGAAACTTACTGAGTGTAAGAGACTTACTGAATGTATTAAACGTACTGAGCGAAAGAAACTTACTGAGTGTAAGAGACTTACTGAGTGTGTGAAACATACTGAGTGTAAGAGACTTACTGAGTGTAAGAAACTTACTGAGTGTAAGAGACTTACTGAGTGTGTGAAACTTACTGAGTGTAAGAGACTTACTGAGTGTAAGAAACTTACTGAGTGTAAGAAACTTACTGAGTGTAAGAGACTTACTTTGTGTAAGAGACTTACTAAGTGTAAGAGAGTGTACGAAACTTACTGAGTGTAAGAGACTTACTTTGTGTAAGAGACTTACTAAGTGTAAGAGAGTGTACGAAACTTACTGAGTGTGTGAAACTTACTGAGTGTAAGAAACTTACTAAGTGTAAGAGAGTGTATGAAACTTACTGAGTGTAAGAAACTTACTGAGTGTAAGAAACTTACTGAGTGTATGAAACGTACTGAGTGTAAGAGACTTACTGAGTGTATGAAACGTACTGAGTGTAAGAAACTTACTTAGAGTAATAAACTTACTGAGTGTATGAGAGTGTATGAAACTTACTGAGTGTATGAAACTTACTGAGTGTAAGAAACTTACTGAGTGAATGAAACTTACTGAGTGCAAGAAACTTACTGAGTGTAAGAAACTTACTGAGTGTAAGAAACTTACTGAGTGTAAGAGACTTACTTTGTGTAAGAGACTTACTAAGTGTAAGAGAGTGTACGAAACTTACTGAGTGTGTGACTCTTACTGAGTGTAAGAAACTGACTAAGTGTAAGAGAGTGTATGAAACTTACTGAGTGTAAGAAACTTACTGAGTGTAAGAAACTTACTGAGTGTATGAAACGTACTGAGTGTAAGAAACGTACTAAGTGTAAGAAACTTACTGAGTGTAAGAGACTTACTGAGTGTAAGAGACATACTGAGTGTGTGAAACTTACTGAGTGTATGCAACTTACTGAGTGTAAGAAACTTACTGAGTGTAAGAAACTTACTGAGTGTAAGAAACTTACTGAGTGTATCAAACTTACTGAGTGTAAGAGACTTACTGAGTGTAAGAGACTTACTAAGTGTAAGAGAGTTACTGAGTGTAAGAGACTTACTGAGTGTAAGAAACTTACTGAGTGTAAGAGACTTACTGAGTGTAAGAGACTTACTGAGTGTAAGAGACTTACTGAGTGTAAGAGACTTACTAAGTGTAAGAGACTTACTGAGAGTAAGAGACTTACTGAGTGTGTGAAACTTACTGAGTGTATGCAACTTACTGAGTGCAAGAGACTTACTGAGTGTGTGAAACTTACTGAGTGTAAGAGACTTACTAAGTGTAAGACAGTGTATGAAACCTACTGAGTGTAAGAGAGTTTATAAGTGTAAGAGTGTACGAAACTTATTAAGTGTAAGAGACTTACTGAGTGTATGAAATATACTGAGTGTGTGAAACTTACTGAGTGTAAGAGACTTACTGAATGTATTAAACGTACTGAGTGAAAGAAACTTACTGAGTGTAAGAGACTTACTGAGTGTGTGAAACTTACTGAGTGTAAGAGACTTACTGAGTGTAAGAAACTTACTGAGTGTAAGAGACTTACTGAGTGTGTGAAACTTACTGAGTGTAAGAGACTTACTGAGTGTAAGAAACTTACTGAGTGTAAGAAACTTACTGAGTGTAAGAGACTTACTTTGTGTAAGAGACTTACTAAGTGTAAGAGAGTGTACGAAACTTACTGAGTGTGTGAAACTTACTGAGTGTAAGAAACTTACTAAGTGTAAGAGAGTGTATGAAACTTACTGAGTGTGTGAAACGTACTGAGTGTAAGAAACTTACTGAGAGTAATAAACTTACTGAGTGTATGAGAGTGTATGAAACTTACTGAGTGTAAGATACTTACTGAGAGTAAGAAACTTACTGAGTGTAAGAAACTTACTAAGTGTAAGAGAGTGTATGAAACTTACTGAGTGTAAGAAACTTACTGAGTGAATGAAACTTACTGAGTGCAAGAAACTTACTGAGTGTAAGAGACTTACTGAGTGTAAGAAACTTACTAAGTGTAAGAGAGTGTATGAAACTTACTGAGTGTAAGAGACTTACTGAGTGTATGAAACGTACTGAGTGTAAGAAACTTACTGAGTGTAAGAAACTTACTAACTGTAAGAAAGTGTATGAAACTTACTGAGTGTAAGAGACTTACTGAGTGTATGAAACGTACTGAGTGTATGAAACATACTGAGTGTATGAATCATACTGAGTGTGTGAAACTTAATGGGTGTATGAAACGTACTGATTGTAAGAAACTTACTAAGTGTAAGAGAGTGTAAGAAACTTACTGAGTGTGTGAAACTTACTGAGTGTATGAAACGTACTGAGTGTATGAAACATACTGAGTGTGTGAAACTTAATAGGTGTATGAAACGTACTGAGTGTAAGAGACTTACTGAGTGTGTGAAACGTACTGAGTGTGTGAAACTTACTGAGTGTAAGAGACTTACTGAGTGTAAGAGACTTACTGAGTGTAAGAAACTTACTGAGTGTAAGAAACTTACTGAGTGTAAGAGACTTACTGAGTGTAAGAGACTTACTGAGTGTAAGAAACTTACTGAGTGTAAGAAACTTACTGAGTGTAAGAGACTTACTGAGTGTAAGAGACTTACTGAGTGTAAGAGACTTACTGAGTGTAAGAGACTTACTGAGTGTAAGAAACGTACTAAGTGTAAGAAACTTACTGAGTGTAAGAGACTTACTGAGTGTAAGAGACATACTGAGTGTGTGAAACTTACTGAGTGTATGCAACTTACTGAGTGTAAGAAACTTACTGAGTGTAAGAAACTTACTGAGTGTAAGAAACTTACTGAGTGTATCAAACTTACTGAGTGTAAGAGACTTACTGAGTGTAAGAGACTTACTGAGTGTAAGAAACTTACTAAGTGTAAGAGAGTTACTGAGTGTAAGAGACTTACTGAGTGTAAGAAACTTACTAAGTGTAAGAGACTTACTGAGTGTAAGAGACTTACTGAGTGTAAGAGACTTACTGAGTGTAAGAAACTTACTGAGTGTAAGAAACTTACTGAGTGTAAGAGACTTACTGAGTGTAAGAGACTTACTGAGTGTAAGAGACTTACTAAGTGTAAGAGACTTACTGAGAGTAAGAGACATACTGAGTGTGTGAAACTTACTGAGTGTATGCAACTTACTGAGTGCAAGAGACTTACTGAGTGTGTGAAACTTACTGAGTGTAAGAGACTTACTGAGTGTAAGAAACTTACTGAGTGTAAAAAACTTTCTAAGTGTAAGACAGTGTATGAAACCTACTGAGTGTAAGAGAGTTTATAAGTGTAAGAGTGTACGAAACTTATTAAGTGTAAGAGACTTACTGAGTGTAAGAGACTTACTGAATGTATTAAACGTACTGAGTGAAAGAAACTTACTGAGTGTAAGAGACTTACTGAGTGTGTGAAACTTACTGAGTGTAAGAGACTTACTGAGTGTAAGAAACTTACTGAGTGTAAGAGACTTACTGAGTGTGTGAAACTTACTGAGTGTAAGAGACTTACTGAGTGTAAGAAACTTACTGAGTGTAAGAGACTTACTTTGTGTAAGAGACTTACTAAGTGTAAGAGAGTGTACGAAACTTACTGAGTGTGTGAAACTTACTGAGTGTAAGAAACTTACTGAGAGTAATAAACTTACTGAGTGTATGAGAGTGTATGAAACTTACTGAGTGTAAGATACTTACTGAGAGTAAGAAACTTACTGAGTGTAAGAAACTTACTAAGTGTAAGAGAGTGTATGAAACTTACTGAGTGTAAGAAACTTACTGAGTGAATGAAACTTACTGAGTGCAAGAAACTTACTGAGTGTAAGAGACTTACTGAGTGTAAGAAACTTACTAAGTGTGTGAGAGTATATGAAACTTACTGAGTGTAAGAGACTTACTGAGTGTATGAAACGTACTGAGTGTAAGAAACTTACTGAGTGTAAGAAACTTACTAACTGTAAGAAAGTGTATGAAACTTACTGAGTGTAAGAGACTTACTGAGTGTATGAAATGTACTGAGTGTATGAAACATACTGAGTGTATGAAACATACTGAGTGTGTGAAACTTAATGGGTGTATGAAACGTACTGATTGTAAGAAACTTACTAAGTGTAAGAGAGTGTAAGAAACTTACTGAGTGTGTGAAACTTACTGAGTGTATGAAACGTACTGAGTGTATGAAACATACTGAGTGTGTGAAACTTAATGGGTGTATGAAACGTACTGAGTGTAAGAGACTTACTGAGTGTGTGAAACGTACTGAGTGTGTGAAACTTACTGAGTGTAAGAGACTTACTGAGTGTAAGAGACTTACTGAGTGTAAGAAACTTACTGAGTGTAAGAAACTTACTGAGTGTAAGAGACTTACTGAGTGTAAGAGACTTACTGAGTGTAAGAAACTTACTGAGTGTAAGAAACTTCCTGAGTGTAAGAGACTTACTGAGTGTAAGAGACTTACTGAGTGTAAGAGACTTACTGAGTGTAAGAGACTTACTAAGTGTAAGAGACTTACTGAGAGTAAGAGACTTACTGAGTGTTTGAAACTTACTGAGTGTATGCAACTTACTGAGTGTAAGAAACTTACTGACTGTAAGAAACTTACTGAGTGTAAGAAACTTAATGAGTGTATGAAACTTACTGAGTGTAAGAAACTTACTGAGAGTAATAAACTTACTGAGTGTATGAGAGTGTTTGAAACTTACTGAGTGTAAGATACTTACTGAGAGTAAGAGACTTACTGAGTGTAAGAGACTTACTGAGTGTAAGAAACTTACTGAGTGTAAGAGACTTACTGAGTGTAAGAGACTTACTGAGTGTAAGAGACTTACTGAGTGTAAGAGACTTACTAAGTGTAAGAGACTTACTGAGAGTAAGAGACTTACTGAGTGTGTGAAACTTACTGAGTGTATGCAACTTACTGAGTGCAAGAGACTTACTGAGTGTGTGAAACTTACTGAGTGTAAGAGACTTACTAAGTGTAAGACAGTGTATGAAACCTACTGAGTGTAAGAGAGTTTATAAGTGTAAGAGTGTACGAAACTTATTAAGTGTAAGAGACTAACTGAGTGTATGAAATATACTGAGTGTGTGAAACTTACTGAGTGTAAGAGACTTACTGAATGTATTAAACGTACTGAGTGAAAGAAACTTACTGAGTGTAAGAGACTTACTGAGTGTGTGAAACTTACTGAGTGTAAGAGACTTACTGAGTGTAAGAAACTTACTGAGTGTAAGAGACTTACTGAGTGTGTGAAACTTACTGAGTGTAAGAGACTTACTGAGTGTAAGAAACTTACTGAGTGTAAGAAACTTACTGAGTGTAAGAGACTTACTTTGTGTAAGAGACTTACTAAGTGTAAGAGAGTGTACGAAACTTACTGAGTGTGTGAAACTTACTGAGTGTAAGAAACTTACTAAGTGTAAGAGAGTGTATGAAACTTACTGAGTGTAAGAGAGTTTATAAGTGTAAGAGTGTACGAAACTTACTAAGTGTAAGAGACTTACTGAGTGTATGAAATATACTGAGTGTGTGAAACTTACTGAGTGTAAGAGACTTACTGAATGTATTAAACGTACTGAGTGAAAGAAACTTACTGAGTGTAAGAGACTTACTGAGTGTGTGAAACTTACTGAGTGTAAGAGACTTACTGAGTGTAAGAAACTTACTGAGTGTAAGAGACTTACTGAGTGTGTGAAACTTACTGAGTGTAAGAGAGTTTATAAGTGTAAGAGTGTACGAAACTTACTAAGTGTAAGAGACTTACTGAGTGTATGAAATATACTGAGTGTGTGAAACTTACTGAGTGTAAGAGACTTACTGAATGTATTAAACGTACTGAGCGAAAGAAACTTACTGAGTGTAAGAGACTTACTGAGTGTGTGAAACATACTGAGTGTAAGAGACTTACTGAGTGTAAGAAACTTACTGAGTGTAAGAGACTTACTGAGTGTGTGAAACTTACTGAGTGTAAGAGACTTACTGAGTGTAAGAAACTTACTGAGTGTAAGAAACTTACTGAGTGTAAGAGACTTACTTTGTGTAAGAGACTTACTAAGTGTAAGAGAGTGTACGAAACTTACTGAGTGTAAGAGACTTACTTTGTGTAAGAGACTTACTAAGTGTAAGAGAGTGTACGAAACTTACTGAGTGTGTGAAACTTACTGAGTGTAAGAAACTTACTAAGTGTAAGAGAGTGTATGAAACTTACTGAGTGTAAGAAACTTACTGAGTGTAAGAAACTTACTGAGTGTATGAAACGTACTGAGTGTAAGAGACTTACTGAGTGTATGAAACGTACTGAGTGTAAGAAACTTACTTAGAGTAATAAACTTACTGAGTGTATGAGAGTGTATGAAACTTACTGAGTGTATGAAACTTACTGAGTGTAAGAAACTTACTGAGTGAATGAAACTTACTGAGTGCAAGAAACTTACTGAGTGTAAGAAACTTACTGAGTGTAAGAAACTTACTGAGTGTAAGAGACTTACTTTGTGTAAGAGACTTACTAAGTGTAAGAGAGTGTACGAAACTTACTGAGTGTAAGAGACTTACTTTGTGTAAGAGACTTACTAAGTGTAAGAGAGTGTACGAAACTTACTGAGTGTGTGAAACTTACTGAGTGTAAGAAACTTACTAAGTGTAAGAGAGTGTATGAAACTTACTGAGTGTAAGAAACTTACTGAGTGTAAGAAACTTACTGAGTGTATGAAACGTACTGAGTGTAAGAGACTTACTGAGTGTATGAAACGTACTGAGTGTAAGAAACTTACTTAGAGTAATAAACTTACTGAGTGTATGAGAGTGTATGAAACTTACTGAGTGTATGAAACTTACTGAGTGTAAGAAACTTACTGAGTGAATGAAACTTACTGAGTGCAAGAAACTTACTGAGTGTAAGAAACTTACTAAGTGTAAGACAGTGTATGAAACCTACTGAGTGTAAGAGAGTTTATAAGTGTAAGAGTGTACGAAACTTACTAAGTGTAAGAGAGTGTATGAAACTTACTGAGTGTAAGAAACTTACTGAGTGAATGAAACTTACTGAGTGCAAGAAACTTACTGAGTGTAAGAGACTTACTGAGTGTAAGAAACTTACTAAGTGTAAGAGAGTGTATGAAACTTACTGAGTGTAAGAGACTTACTGAGTGTGTGAAACTTACTAAGTGTAAGAGAGTTACTGAGTGTAAGAGACTTACTGAGTG
The DNA here is from genome assembly GCF_965601325.2 of Salmo salar. Lineage (NCBI taxonomy): Eukaryota > Metazoa > Chordata > Actinopteri > Salmoniformes > Salmonidae > Salmo > Salmo salar. Next base: position 47,738,469 of record NC_138300.1, read on the forward strand.
TAAGAAACTTACTAAGTGTAAGAGACTTACTGAGTGTAAGAGACTTACTGAGTGTAAGAGACTTACTGAGTGTAAGAAACTTACTGAGTGTAAGAAACTTACTGAGTGTAAGAGACTTACTGAGTGTAAGAGACTTACTGAGTGTAAGAGACTTACTGAGTGTATGAAACGTACTGACTGAAAGAAACTTACTGAGTGTAAGAGACTTACTGCGTGTGTGAAACTTACTGAGTGTAAGAGACTTACTGAGTGTAAGAAACTTACTGAGTGTAAGAGACTTACTGAGTGTGTGAAACTTACTGAGTGTAAGAGACTTACTGAGTGTAAGAAACTTACTGAGTGTAAGAAACTTACTGAGTGTAAGAGAGTGTACGAAACTTACTGAGTGTGTGAAACTTACTGAATGTAAGAAACTTACTAAGTGTAAGAGAGTGTACGAAACTTACCGAGTGTGTGAAACTTACTGAGTGTAAGAAACTTACTAAGTGTAAGAGAGTGTACGAAACTTACCGAGTAAATGAAACGTACTGAGTGTAAGAAACTTACTGAGAGTAATAAACTTACTGAGTGTATGAGAGTGTATGAAACTTACTGAGTGTAAGATACTTACTGAGAGTAAGAAACTTACTGAGTGTAAGAAACTTACTAAGTGTAAGAGAGTGTATGAAACATACTGAGTGTGTGAAACTTACTGAGTGTAAGAAACTTACTGAGTGTAAGAGACTTACTGAGTGTAAGAGACATACTGAGTGTGTGAAACTTACTGAGTGTATGCAACTTACTGAGTGTAAGAAACTTACTGAGTGTAAGAAACTTACTGAGTGTAAGAAACTTACTGAGTGTATCAAACTTACTGAGTGTAAGAGACTTACTGAGTGTAAGAGACTTACTAAGTGTAAGAGAGTTACTGAGTGTAAGAGACTTACTGAGTGTAAGAAACTTACTAAGTGTAAGAGACTTACTGAGTGTAAGAGACTTACTGAGTGTAAGAGACTTACTGAGTGTAAGAAACTTACTGAGTGTAAGAGACTTACTGAGTGTAAGAGACTTACTGAGTGTAAGAGACTTACTGAGTGTAAGAGACTTACTAAGTGTAAGAGACTTACTGAGAGTAAGAGACTTACTGAGTGTGTGAAACTTACTGAGTGTATGCAACTTACTGAGTGCAAGAGACTTACTGAGTGTGTGAAACTTACTGAGTGTAAGAGACTTACTAAGTGTAAGACAGTGTATGAAACCTACTGAGTGTAAGAGAGTTTATAAGTGTAAGAGTGTACGAAACTTATTAAGTGTAAGAGACTTACTGAGTGTGTGAAACTTACTGAGTGTAAGAGACTTACTGAGTGTAAGAAACTTACTGAGTGTAAGAAACTTACTGAGTGTAAGAGACTTACTTTGTGTAAGAGACTTACTAAGTGTAAGAGAGTGTACGAAACTTACTGACTGTGTGACTCTTACTGAGTGTAAGAAACTTACTAAGTGTAAGAGAGTGTATGAAACTTACTGAGTGTAAGAAACTTACTGAGTGTAAGAAACTTACTGAGTGTATGAAACGTACTGAGTGTAAGAAACGTACTAAGTGTAAGAAACTTACTGAGTGTAAGAGACTTACTGAGTGTAAGAGACATACTGAGTGTGTGAAACTTACTGAGTGTATGCAACTTACTGAGTGTAAGAAACTTACTGAGTGTAAGAAACTTACTGAGTGTAAGAAACTTACTGAGTGTATCAAACTTACTGAGTGTAAGAGACTTACTGAGTGTAAGAGACTTACTGAGTGTAAGAAACTTACTAAGTGTAAGAGAGTTACTGAGTGTAAGAGACTTACTGAGTGTAAGAAACTTACTAAGTGTAAGAGACTTACTGAGTGTAAGAGACTTACTGAGTGTAAGAGACTTACTGAGTGTAAGAAACTTACTGAGTGTAAGAAACTTACTGAGTGTAAGAGACTTACTGAGTGTAAGAGACTTACTGAGTGTAAGAGACTTACTGAGTGTAAGAGACTTACTAAGTGTAAGAGACTTACTGAGAGTAAGAGACTTACTGAGTGTGTGAAACTTACTGAGTGTATGCAACTTACTGAGTGCAAGAGACTTACTGAGTGTGTGAAACTTACTGAGTGTAAGAGACTTACTAAGTGTAAGACAGTGTATGAAACCTACTGAGTGTAAGAGAGTTTATAAGTGTAAGAGTGTACGAAACTTATTAAGTGTAAGAGACTTACTGAGTGTATGAAATATACTGAGTGTGTGAAACTTACTGAGTGTAAGAGACTTACTGAATGTATTAAACGTACTGAGTGAAAGAAACTTACTGAGTGTAAGAGACTTACTGAGTGTGTGAAACTTACTGAGTGTAAGAGACTTACTGAGTGTAAGAAACTTACTGAGTGTAAGAGACTTACTGAGTGTGTGAAACTTACTGAGTGTAAGAGACTTACTGAGTGTAAGAAACTTACTGAGTGTAAGAAACTTACTGAGTGTAAGAGACTTACTTTGTGTAAGAGACTTACTAAGTGTAAGAGAGTGTACGAAACTTACTGAGTGTGTGAAACTTACTGAGTGTAAGAAACTTACTAAGTGTAAGAGAGTGTATGAAACTTACTGAGTGTAAGAGAGTTTATAAGTGTAAGAGTGTACGAAACTTACTAAGTGTAAGAGACTTACTGAGTGTATGAAATATACTGAGTGTGTGAAACTTACTGAGTGTAAGAGACTTACTGAATGTATTAAACGTACTGAGTGAAAGAAACTTACTGAGTGTAAGAGACTTACTGAGTGTGTGAAACTTACTGAGTGTAAGAGACTTACTGAGTGTAAGAGACTTACTGAGTGTAAGAGACTTACTGAGTGTATGAAACGTACTGACTGAAAGAAACTTACTGAGTGTAAGAGACTTACTGCGTGTGTGAAACTTACTGAGTGTAAGAGACTTACTGAGTGTAAGAAACTTACTGAGTGTAAGAGACTTACTGAGTGTGTGAAACTTACTGAGTGTAAGAGACTTACTGAGTGTAAGAAACTTACTGAGTGTAAGAAACTTACTGAGTGTAAGAGAGTGTACGAAACTTACTGAGTGTGTGAAACTTACTGAATGTAAGAAACTTACTAAGTGTAAGAGAGTGTACGAAACTTACCGAGTGTGTGAAACTTACTGAGTGTAAGAAACTTACTAAGTGTAAGAGAGTGTACGAAACTTACCGAGTAAATGAAACGTACTGAGTGTAAGAAACTTACTGAGAGTAATAAACTTACTGAGTGTATGAGAGTGTATGAAACTTACTGAGTGTAAGATACTTACTGAGAGTAAGAAACTTACTGAGTGTAAGAAACTTACTAAGTGTAAGAGAGTGTATGAAACATACTGAGTGTGTGAAACTTACTGAGTGTAAGAAACTTACTGAGTGTAAGAGACTTACTGAGTGTAAGAGACATACTGAGTGTGTGAAACTTACTGAGTGTATGCAACTTACTGAGTGTAAGAAACTTACTGAGTGTAAGAAACTTACTGAGTGTAAGAAACTTACTGAGTGTATCAAACTTACTGAGTGTAAGAGACTTACTGAGTGTAAGAGACTTACTAAGTGTAAGAGAGTTACTGAGTGTAAGAGACTTACTGAGTGTAAGAAACTTACTAAGTGTAAGAGACTTACTGAGTGTAAGAGACTTACTGAGTGTAAGAGACTTACTGAGTGTAAGAAACTTACTGAGTGTAAGAGACTTACTGAGTGTAAGAGACTTACTGAGTGTAAGAGACTTACTGAGTGTAAGAGACTTACTAAGTGTAAGAGACTTACTGAGAGTAAGAGACTTACTGAGTGTGTGAAACTTACTGAGTGTATGCAACTTACTGAGTGCAAGAGACTTACTGAGTGTGTGAAACTTACTGAGTGTAAGAGACTTACTAAGTGTAAGACAGTGTATGAAACCTACTGAGTGTAAGAGAGTTTATAAGTGTAAGAGTGTACGAAACTTATTAAGTGTAAGAGACTTACTGAGTGTGTGAAACTTACTGAGTGTAAGAGACTTACTGAGTGTAAGAAACTTACTGAGTGTAAGAAACTTACTGAGTGTAAGAGACTTACTTTGTGTAAGAGACTTACTAAGTGTAAGAGAGTGTACGAAACTTACTGACTGTGTGACTCTTACTGAGTGTAAGAAACTTACTAAGTGTAAGAGAGTGTATGAAACTTACTGAGTGTAAGAAACTTACTGAGTGTAAGAAACTTACTGAGTGTATGAAACGTACTGAGTGTAAGAAACGTACTAAGTGTAAGAAACTTACTGAGTGTAAGAGACTTACTGAGTGTAAGAGACATACTGAGTGTGTGAAACTTACTGAGTGTATGCAACTTACTGAGTGTAAGAAACTTACTGAGTGTAAGAAACTTACTGAGTGTAAGAAACTTACTGAGTGTATCAAACTTACTGAGTGTAAGAGAGTTACTGAGTGTAAGAGACTTACTGAGTGTAAGAAACTTACTAAGTGTAAGAGACTTACTGAGTGTAAGAGACTTACTGAGTGTAAGAGACTTACTGAGTGTAAGAAACTTACTGAGTGTAAGAAACTTACTGAGTGTAAGAGACTTACTGAGTGTAAGAGACTTACTGAGTGTAAGAGACTTACTGAGTGTAAGAGACTTACTAAGTGTAAGAGACTTACTGAGAGTAAGAGACTTACTGAGTGTGTGAAACTTACTGAGTGTATGCAACTTACTGAGTGCAAGAGACTTACTGAGTGTGTGAAACTTACTGAGTGTAAGAGACTTACTAAGTGTAAGACAGTGTATGAAACCTACTGAGTGTAAGAGAGTTTATAAGTGTAAGAGTGTACGAAACTTATTAAGTGTAAGAGACTTACTGAGTGTATGAAATATACTGAGTGTGTGAAACTTACTGAGTGTAAGAGACTTACTGAATGTATTAAACGTACTGAGTGAAAGAAACTTACTGAGTGTAAGAGACTTACTGAGTGTGTGAAACTTACTGAGTGTAAGAGACTTACTGAGTGTAAGAAACTTACTGAGTGTAAGAGACTTACTGAGTGTGTGAAACTTACTGAGTGTAAGAGACTTACTGAGTGTAAGAAACTTACTGAGTGTAAGAAACTTACTGAGTGTAAGAGACTTACTTTGTGTAAGAGACTTACTAAGTGTAAGAGAGTGTACGAAACTTACTGAGTGTGTGAAACTTACTGAGTGTAAGAAACTTACTAAGTGTAAGAGAGTGTATGAAACTTACTGAGTGTAAGAGAGTTTATAAGTGTAAGAGTGTACGAAACTTACTAAGTGTAAGAGACTTACTGAGTGTATGAAATATACTGAGTGTGTGAAACTTACTGAGTGTAAGAGACTTACTGAATGTATTAAACGTACTGAGTGAAAGAAACTTACTGAGTGTAAGAGACTTACTGAGTGTGTGAAACTTACTGAGTGTAAGAGACTTACTGAGTGTAAGAAACTTACTGAGTGTAAGAGACTTACTGAGTGTGTGAAACTTACTGAGTGTAAGAGAGTTTATAAGTGTAAGAGTGTACGAAACTTACTAAGTGTAAGAGACTTACTGAGTGTATGAAATATACTGAGTGTGTGAAACTTACTGAGTGTAAGAGACTTACTGAATGTATTAAACGTACTGAGCGAAAGAAACTTACTGAGTGTAAGAGACTTACTGAGTGTGTGAAACATACTGAGTGTAAGAGACTTACTGAGTGTAAGAAACTTACTGAGTGTAAGAGACTTACTGAGTGTGTGAAACTTACTGAGTGTAAGAGACTTACTGAGTGTAAGAAACTTACTGAGTGTAAGAAACTTACTGAGTGTAAGAGACTTACTTTGTGTAAGAGACTTACTAAGTGTAAGAGAGTGTACGAAACTTACTGAGTGTAAGAGACTTACTTTGTGTAAGAGACTTACTAAGTGTAAGAGAGTGTACGAAACTTACTGAGTGTGTGAAACTTACTGAGTGTAAGAAACTTACTAAGTGTAAGAGAGTGTATGAAACTTACTGAGTGTAAGAAACTTACTGAGTGTAAGAAACTTACTGAGTGTATGAAACGTACTGAGTGTAAGAGACTTACTGAGTGTATGAAACGTACTGAGTGTAAGAAACTTACTTAGAGTAATAAACTTACTGAGTGTATGAGAGTGTATGAAACTTACTGAGTGTATGAAACTTACTGAGTGTAAGAAACTTACTGAGTGAATGAAACTTACTGAGTGCAAGAAACTTACTGAGTGTAAGAAACTTACTGAGTGTAAGAAACTTACTGAGTGTAAGAGACTTACTTTGTGTAAGAGACTTACTAAGTGTAAGAGAGTGTACGAAACTTACTGAGTGTAAGAGACTTACTTTGTGTAAGAGACTTACTAAGTGTAAGAGAGTGTACGAAACTTACTGAGTGTGTGAAACTTACTGAGTGTAAGAAACTTACTAAGTGTAAGAGAGTGTATGAAACTTACTGAGTGTAAGAAACTTACTGAGTGTAAGAAACTTACTGAGTGTATGAAACGTACTGAGTGTAAGAGACTTACTGAGTGTATGAAACGTACTGAGTGTAAGAAACTTACTTAGAGTAATAAACTTACTGAGTGTATGAGAGTGTATGAAACTTACTGAGTGTATGAAACTTACTGAGTGTAAGAAACTTACTGAGTGAATGAAACTTACTGAGTGCAAGAAACTTACTGAGTGTAAGAAACTTACTAAGTGTAAGACAGTGTATGAAACCTACTGAGTGTAAGAGAGTTTATAAGTGTAAGAGTGTACGAAACTTACTAAGTGTAAGAGAGTGTATGAAACTTACTGAGTGTAAGAAACTTACTGAGTGAATGAAACTTACTGAGTGCAAGAAACTTACTGAGTGTAAGAGACTTACTGAGTGTAAGAAACTTACTAAGTGTAAGAGAGTGTATGAAACTTACTGAGTGTAAGAGACTTACTGAGTGTATGAAACGTACTGAGTGTAAGAAACTTACTGAGTGTAAGAAACTTACTAACTGTAAGAAAGTGTATGAAACTTACTGAGTGTAAGAGACTTACTGAGTGTATGAAACGTACTGAGTGTATGAAACATACTGAGTGTATGAATCATACTGAGTGTGTGAAACTTAATGGGTGTATGAAACGTACTGATTGTAAGAAACTTACTAAGTGTAAGAGAGTGTAAGAAACTTACTGAGTGTGTGAAACTTACTGAGTGTATGAAACGTACTGAGTGTATGAAACATACTGAGTGTGTGAAACTTAATAGGTGTATGAAACGTACTGAGTGTAAGAGACTTACTGAGTGTGTGAAACGTACTGAGTGTGTGAAACTTACTGAGTGTAAGAGACTTACTGAGTGTAAGAGACTTACTGAGTGTAAGAAACTTACTGAGTGTAAGAAACTTACTGAGTGTAAGAGACTTACTGAGTGTAAGAGACTTACTGAGTGTAAGAAACTTACTGAGTGTAAGAAACTTACTGAGTGTAAGAGACTTACTGAGTGTAAGAGACTTACTGAGTGTAAGAGACTTACTGAGTGTAAGAGACTTACTGAGTGTAAGAAACGTACTAAGTGTAAGAAACTTACTGAGTGTAAGAGACTTACTGAGTGTAAGAGACATACTGAGTGTGTGAAACTTACTGAGTGTATGCAACTTACTGAGTGTAAGAAACTTACTGAGTGTAAGAAACTTACTGAGTGTAAGAAACTTACTGAGTGTATCAAACTTACTGAGTGTAAGAGACTTACTGAGTGTAAGAGACTTACTGAGTGTAAGAAACTTACTAAGTGTAAGAGAGTTACTGAGTGTAAGAGACTTACTGAGTGTAAGAAACTTACTAAGTGTAAGAGACTTACTGAGTGTAAGAGACTTACTGAGTGTAAGAGACTTACTGAGTGTAAGAAACTTACTGAGTGTAAGAAACTTACTGAGTGTAAGAGACTTACTGAGTGTAAGAGACTTACTGAGTGTAAGAGACTTACTAAGTGTAAGAGACTTACTGAGAGTAAGAGACATACTGAGTGTGTGAAACTTACTGAGTGTATGCAACTTACTGAGTGCAAGAGACTTACTGAGTGTGTGAAACTTACTGAGTGTAAGAGACTTACTGAGTGTAAGAAACTTACTGAGTGTAAAAAACTTTCTAAGTGTAAGACAGTGTATGAAACCTACTGAGTGTAAGAGAGTTTATAAGTGTAAGAGTGTACGAAACTTATTAAGTGTAAGAGACTTACTGAGTGTAAGAGACTTACTGAATGTATTAAACGTACTGAGTGAAAGAAACTTACTGAGTGTAAGAGACTTACTGAGTGTGTGAAACTTACTGAGTGTAAGAGACTTACTGAGTGTAAGAAACTTACTGAGTGTAAGAGACTTACTGAGTGTGTGAAACTTACTGAGTGTAAGAGACTTACTGAGTGTAAGAAACTTACTGAGTGTAAGAAACTTACTGAGTGTAAGAGACTTACTTTGTGTAAGAGACTTACTAAGTGTAAGAGAGTGTACGAAACTTACTGAGTGTGTGAAACTTACTGAGTGTAAGAAACTTACTGAGAGTAATAAACTTACTGAGTGTATGAGAGTGTATGAAACTTACTGAGTGTAAGATACTTACTGAGAGTAAGAAACTTACTGAGTGTAAGAAACTTACTAAGTGTAAGAGAGTGTATGAAACTTACTGAGTGTAAGAAACTTACTGAGTGAATGAAACTTACTGAGTGCAAGAAACTTACTGAGTGTAAGAGACTTACTGAGTGTAAGAAACTTACTAAGTGTGTGAGAGTATATGAAACTTACTGAGTGTAAGAGACTTACTGAGTGTATGAAACGTACTGAGTGTAAGAAACTTACTGAGTGTAAGAAACTTACTAACTGTAAGAAAGTGTATGAAACTTACTGAGTGTAAGAGACTTACTGAGTGTATGAAATGTACTGAGTGTATGAAACATACTGAGTGTATGAAACATACTGAGTGTGTGAAACTTAATGGGTGTATGAAACGTACTGATTGTAAGAAACTTACTAAGTGTAAGAGAGTGTAAGAAACTTACTGAGTGTGTGAAACTTACTGAGTGTATGAAACGTACTGAGTGTATGAAACATACTGAGTGTGTGAAACTTAATGGGTGTATGAAAAGTACTGAGTGTAAGAGACTTACTGAGTGTGTGAAACGTACTGAGTGTGTGAAACTTACTGAGTGTAAGAGACTTACTGAGTGTAAGAGACTTACTGAGTGTAAGAAACTTACTGAGTGTAAGAAACTTACTGAGTGTAAGAGACTTACTGAGTGTAAGAGACTTACTGAGTGTAAGAAACTTACTGAGTGTAAGAAACTTCCTGAGTGTAAGAGACTTACTGAGTGTAAGAGACTTACTGAGTGTAAGAGACTTACTGAGTGTAAGAGACTTACTAAGTGTAAGAGACTTACTGAGAGTAAGAGACTTACTGAGTGTTTGAAACTTACTGAGTGTATGCAACTTACTGAGTGTAAGAAACTTACTGACTGTAAGAAACTTACTGAGTGTAAGAAACTTAATGAGTGTATGAAACTTACTGAGTGTAAGAAACTTACTGAGAGTAATAAACTTACTGAGTGTATGAGAGTGTTTGAAACTTACTGAGTGTAAGATACTTACTGAGAGTAAGAGACTTACTGAGTGTAAGAGACTTACTGAGTGTAAGAAACTTACTAAGTGTAAGAGAGTGTTTGAAACTTACTGAGTGTAAGATACTTACTGAGAGTAAGAAACTTACTGAGTGTAAGAGACTTACTGAGTGTAAGAAACTTACTAAGTGTAAGAGAGTGTATGAAACTTACTGAGTGTAAGAGACTTACTGAGTGTAAGAGACTTACTGAGTGTAAGAAACGTACTAAGTGTAAGAAACTTACTGAGTGTAAGAGACTTACTGAGTGTAAGAGACTTACTGAGTGTGTGAAACTTACTGAGTGTATGCAACTTACTGAATGTAAGAAACTTACTCAGTGTAAGAAACTTACTGAGTGTAAGAAACTTACTGAGTGTATGAAACTTACTGAGTGTAAGAGACTTACTGAGTGTAAGAGACTTACTGAGTGTAAGAAACTTACAAAGTGTAAGAGAGTTACTGAGTGTAAGAGACTTACTGAGTGCAAGAAACTTACTAAGTGTAAGAGACTTACTGAGTGTAAGAGACTTACTGAGTGTAAGAGACTTACTGAGTGTAAGAAACTTACTGAGTGTAAGAAACTTACTGAGTGTAAGAGACTTACTGAGTGTAAGAGACTTACTGAGTGTAAGAGACTTACTAAGTGTAAGAGACTTACTGAGAGTAAGAGACTTACTGAGTGTGTGAAACTTACTGAGTGTGTGCAACTTACTGAGTGCAAGAGACTTACTGAGTGTGTGAAACTTACTGAGTGTAAGAGACTTACTGAGTGTAAGAAACTTACTGAGTGTGTGAAACTTACTGAGTGTATGCAACTTACTGAGTGTAAGAAACTTACTGAGTGTAAGAAACTTACTGAGTGTAAGAAACTTACTGAGTGTATGAAACTTACTGAGTGAATGAAACTTACTGAGTGTAAGAGACTTACTGAGTGTAAGAGACTTACTGAGTGTAAGAAACTTACTAAGTGTAAGAGAGTTACTGAGTGTAAGAGACTTACTGAGTGTAAGAAACTTACTAAGTGTAAGAGACTTACTGAGTGTAAGAGACTTACTGAGTGTAAGAGACTTACTGAGTGTAAGAGACTTACTGAGTGTAAGAGACTTACTGAATGTATGAAACGTACTGAGTGAAAGAAACTTACTGAGAGTAAGAGACGTACTGCGTGTGTGAAACTTACTGAGTGTAAGAGACTTACTGAGTGTAAGAAACTTACTGAGTGTAAGAGACTTACTGAGTGTGTGAAACTTACTGAGTGTAAGAGACTTACTGAGTGTAAGAAACTTACTGAGTGTAAGAAACTTACTGAGTGTAAGAGAGTGTACGAAACTTACTGAGTGTGTGAAACTTACTGAATGTAAGAAACTTACTAAGTGTAAGAGAGTGTACGAAACTTACCGAGTGTGTGAAACTTACTGAGTGTAAGAAACTTACTAAGTGTAAGAGAGTATACGAAACTTACCGAGTGTATGAAACGTACTGAGTGTAAGAAACTTCCTGAGAGTAATAAACTTACTGAGTGTATGAGAGTGTATGAAACTTACTGAGTGTAAGATACTTACTGAGAGTAAGAAACTTACTGAGTGTAAGAAACTTACTAAGTGTAAGAGAGTGTATGAAACATACTGAGTGTGTGAAACTTACTGAGTGTAAGAGACTTACTAAGTGTAAGAGACTTACTGAGAGTAAGAGACTTACTGAGTGTGTGAAACTTACTGAGTGTATGCAACTTACTGAGTGTAAGAAACTTACTGAGTGTAAGAAACTTACTGAGTGTAAGAAACTTAATGAGTGTATGAAACTTACTGAGTGTAAGAAACTTACTGAGAGTAATAAACTTACTGAGTGTATGAGAGTGTTTGAAACTTACTGAGTGTAAGATACTTACTGAGAGTAAGAAACTTACTGAGTGTAAGAGACTTACTGAGTGTAAGAAACTTACTAAGTGTAAGAGAGTGTTTGAAACTTACTGAGTGTAAGATACTTACTGAGAGTAAGAAACTTACTGAGTGTAAGAGACTTACTGAGTGTAAGAAACTTACTAAGTGTAAGAGAGTGTATGAAACTTACTGAGTGTAAGAGACTTACTGAGTGTAAGAGACTTACTGAGTGTAAGAAACGTACTAAGTGTAAGAAACTTACTGAGTGTAAGAGACTTACTGAGTGTAAGAGACTTACTGAGTGTGTGAAACTTACTGAGTGTATGCAACTTACTGAATGTAAGAAACTTACTGAGTGTAAGAAACTTACTGAGTGTAAGAAACTTACTGAGTGTAAGAAACTTACTGAGTGTAAGAGACTTACTGAGTGTAAGAGACTTACTGAGTGTAAGAGACTTACTGAGTGTAAGAGACTTACTAAGTGTAAGAGACTTACTGAGAGTAAGAGACTTACTGAGTGTAAGAGACTTACTGAGTGTGTGAAACTTACTGAGTGTATGCAACTTACTGAATGTAAGAAACTTACTGAGTGTAAGAGACTTACTGAGTGTAAGAAACTTACTGAGTGTATGAAACTTACTGAGTGAATGAAACGTACTGAGTGTAAGAGACTTACTGAGTGTAAGAGACTTACTGAGTGTAAGAAACTTACTAAGTGTAAGAGAGTTACTGAGTGTAAGAGACTTACTGAGTGTAAGAAACTTACTAAGTGTAAGAGACTTACTGAGTGTAAGAGACTTACTGAGTGTAAGAAACTTACTGAGTGTAAGAGACTTACTGAGTGTAAGAGACTTACTGAGTGTAAGAGACTTACTGAATGTATGAAACGTACTGAGTGAAAGAAACTTACTGAGAGTAAGAGACTTACTGCGTGTGTGAAACTTACTGAGTGTAAGAGACTTACTGAGTGTAAGAAACTTACTGAGTGTAAGAGACTTACTGAGTGTGTGAAACTTACTGAGTGTAAGAGACTTACTGAGTGTAAGAAACTTACTGAGTGTAAGAAACTTACTGAGTGTAAGAGAGTGTACGAAACTTACTGAGTGTGTGAAACTTACTGAATGTAAGAAACTTACTAAGTGTAAGAGAGTGTACGAAACTTACCGAGTGTGTGAAACTTACTGAGTGTAAGAAACTTACTAAGTGTAAGAGAGTGTACGGAACTTACCGAGTGTATGAAACGTACTGAGTGTAAGAAACTTACTGAGAGTAATAAACTTACTGAGTGTATGAGAGTGTATGAAACTTACTGAGTGTAAGATACTTACTGAGAGTAAGAAACTTACTGAGTGTAAGAAACTTACTAAGTGTAAGAGAGTGTATGAAACATACTGAGTGTGTGAAACTTACTGAGTGTAAGAGACTTACTAAGTGTAAGAGACTTACTGAGAGTAAGAGACTTACTGAGTGTGTGAAACTTACTGAGTGTATGCAACTTACTGAGTGTAAGAAACTTACTGAGTGTAAGAAACTTACTGAGTGTAAGAAACTTAATGAGTGTATGAAACTTACTGAGTGTAAGAAACTTAATGAGAGTAATAAACTTACTGAGTGTATGAGAGTGTTTGAAACTTACTGAGTGTAAGATACTTACTGAGAGTAAGAAACTTACTGAGTGTAAGAGACTTACTGAGTGTAAGAAACTTACTAAGTGTAAGAGAGTGTTTGAAACTTACTGAGTGTAAGATACTTACTGAGAGTAAGAAACTTACTGAGTGTAAGAGACTTACTGAGTGTAAGAAACTTACTAAGTGTAAGAGAGTGTATGAAACTTACTGAGTGTAAGAGACTTACTGAGTGTAAGAGACTTACTGAGTGTAAGAAACTTACTGAGTGTAAGAGACTTACTGAGTGTAAGAGACTTACTGAGTGTAAGAAACTTACTAAGTGTAAGAGACTTACTGAGTGTAAGAGACTTACTGAGTGTAAGAAACTTACTGAGTGTAAGAAACTTACTGAGTGTAAGAGACTTACTGAGTGTAAGAGACTTACTGAGTGTAAGAGACTTACTGAATGTATGAAACGTACTGAGTGAAAGAAACTTACTGAGAGTAAGAGACTTACTGCGTGTGTGAAACTTACTGAGTGTAAGAGACTTACTGAGTGTAAGAAACTTACTGAGTGTAAGAGACTTACTGAGTGTGTGAAACTTACTGAGTGTAAGAGACTTACTGAGTGTAAGAAACTTACTGAGTGTAAGAAACTTACTGAGTGTAAGAGAGTGTACGAAACTTACTGAGTGTGTGAAACTTACTGAATGTAAGAAACTTACTAAGTGTAAGAGAGTGTACGAAACTTACCGAGTGTGTGAAACTTACTGAGTGTAAGAAACTTACTAAGTGTAAGAGAGTGTACGGAACTTACCGAGTGTATGAAACGTACTGAGTGTAAGAAACTTACTGAGAGTAATAAACTTACTGAGTGTATGAGAGTGTATGAAACTTACTGAGTGTAAGATACTTACTGAGAGTAAGAAACTTACTGAGTGTAAGAAACTTACTAAGTGTAAGAGAGTGTATGAAACATACTGAGTGTGTGAAACTTACTGAGTGTAAGAGACTTACTAAGTGTAAGAGACTTACTGAGAGTAAGAGACTTACTGAGTGTGTGAAACTTACTGAGTGTATGCAACTTACTGAGTGTAAGAAACTTACTAAGTGTAAGAGAGTGTATGAAACTTACTGAGTGTAAGAGAGTTTATAAGTGTAAGAGTGTACGAAACTTACTAAGTGTAAGAGACTTACTGAGTGTATGAAATATACTGAGTGTGTGAAACTTACTGAGTGTAAGAGACTTACTGAATGTATTAAACGTACTGAGTGAAAGAAACTTACTGAGTGTAAGAGACTTACTGAGTGTGTGAAACTTACTGAGTGTAAGAGACTTACTGAGTGTAAGAAACTTACTGAGTGTAAGAGACTTACTGAGTGTGTGAAACTTACTGAGTGTAAGAGAGTTTATAAGTGTAAGAGTGTACGAAACTTACTAAGTGTAAGAGACTTACTGAGTGTATGAAATATACTGAGTGTGTGAAACTTACTGAGTGTAAGAGACTTACTGAATGTATTAAACGTACTGAGCGAAAGAAACTTACTGAGTGTAAGAGACTTACTGAGTGTGTGAAACATACTGAGTGTAAGAGACTTACTGAGTGTAAGAAACTTACTGAGTGTAAGAGACTTACTGAGTGTGTGAAACTTACTGAGTGTAAGAGACTTACTGAGTGTAAGAAACTTACTGAGTGTAAGAAACTTACTGAGTGTAAGAGACTTACTTTGTGTAAGAGACTTACTAAGTGTAAGAGAGTGTACGAAACTTACTGAGTGTAAGAGACTTACTTTGTGTAAGAGACTTACTAAGTGTAAGAGAGTGTACGAAACTTACTGAGTGTGTGAAACTTACTGAGTGTAAGAAACTTACTAAGTGTAAGAGAGTGTATGAAACTTACTGAGTGTAAGAAACTTACTGAGTGTAAGAAACTTACTGAGTGTATGAAACGTACTGAGTGTAAGAGACTTACTGAGTGTATGAAACGTACTGAGTGTAAGAAACTTACTTAGAGTAATAAACTTACTGAGTGTATGAGAGTGTATGAAACTTACTGAGTGTATGAAACTTACTGAGTGTAAGAAACTTACTGAGTGAATGAAACTTACTGAGTGCAAGAAACTTACTGAGTGTAAGAAACTTACTGAGTGTAAGAAACTTACTGAGTGTAAGAGACTTACTTTGTGTAAGAGACTTACTAAGTGTAAGAGAGTGTACGAAACTTACTGAGTGTAAGAGACTTACTTTGTGTAAGAGACTTACTAAGTGTAAGAGAGTGTACGAAACTTACTGAGTGTGTGAAACTTACTGAGTGTAAGAAACTTACTAAGTGTAAGAGAGTGTATGAAACTTACTGAGTGTAAGAAACTTACTGAGTGTAAGAAACTTACTGAGTGTATGAAACGTACTGAGTGTAAGAGACTTACTGAGTGTATGAAACGTACTGAGTGTAAGAAACTTACTTAGAGTAATAAACTTACTGAGTGTATGAGAGTGTATGAAACTTACTGAGTGTATGAAACTTACTGAGTGTAAGAAACTTACTGAGTGAATGAAACTTACTGAGTGCAAGAAACTTACTGAGTGTAAGAAACTTACTAAGTGTAAGACAGTGTATGAAACCTACTGAGTGTAAGAGAGTTTATAAGTGTAAGAGTGTACGAAACTTACTAAGTGTAAGAGAGTGTATGAAACTTACTGAGTGTAAGAAACTTACTGAGTGAATGAAACTTACTGAGTGCAAGAAACTTACTGAGTGTAAGAGACTTACTGAGTGTAAGAAACTTACTAAGTGTAAGAGAGTGTATGAAACTTACTGAGTGTAAGAGACTTACTGAGTGTGTGAAACTTACTAAGTGTAAGAGAGTTACTGAGTGTAAGAGACTTACTGAGTGTAAGAAACTTACTAAGTGTAAGAGACTTACTGAGTGTAAGAGACTTACTGAGTGTAAGAGACTTACTGAGTGTAAGAAACTTACTGAGTGTAAGAAACTTACTGAGTGTAAGAGACTTACTGAGTGTAAGAGACTTACTGAGTGTAAGAGACTTACTGAGTGTATGAAACGTACTGACTGAAAGAAACTTACTGAGTGTAAGAGACTTACTGCGTGTGTGAAACTTACTGAGTGTAAGAGACTTACTGAGTGTAAGAAACTTACTGAGTGTAAGAGACTTACTGAGTGTGTGAAACTTACTGAGTGTAAGAGACTTACTGAGTGTAAGAAACTTACTGAGTGTAAGAAACTTACTGAGTGTAAGAGAGTGTACGAAACTTACTGAGTGTGTGAAACTTACTGAATGTAAGAAACTTACTAAGTGTAAGAGAGTGTACGAAACTTACCGAGTGTGTGAAACTTACTGAGTGTAAGAAACTTACTAAGTGTAAGAGAGTGTACGAAACTTACCGAGTAAATGAAACGTACTGAGTGTAAGAAACTTACTGAGAGTAATAAACTTACTGAGTGTATGAGAGTGTATGAAACTTACTGAGTGTAAGATACTTACTGAGAGTAAGAAACTTACTGAGTGTAAGAAACTTACTAAGTGTAAGAGAGTGTATGAAACATACTGAGTGTGTGAAACTTACTGAGTGTAAGAGACTTACTGAGTGTATGAAACGTACTGAGTGAATGAAACTTACTGAGTGCAAGAAACTTACTTAGTGTAAGAGACTTACTGAGTGTAAGAAACTTACTAAGTGTAAGAGAGTGTATGAAACTTACTGAGTGTAAGAGACTTACTGAGTGTATGAAACATACTGAGTGTAAGAAACTTACTGAGTGTAAGAAACTTACTAAGTGTGTAAGAAAGTGTATGAAACTTACTGAGTGTAAGAGACTTACTGAGTGTGTGAAACTTACTGAGTGTAAGAGACTTACTGAGTGTAAGAAACTTACTGAGTGTAAGAGACTTACTGAGTGTGTGAAACTTACTGAGTGTAAGAGACTTACTGAGTGTAAGAAACTTACTGAGTGTAAGAAACTTACTGAGTGTAAGAGACTTACTTTGTGTAAGAGACTTACTAAGTGTAAGAGAGTGTACGAAACTTACTGAGTGTGTGACTCTTACTGAGTGTAAGAAACTGACTAAGTGTAAGAGAGTGTATGAAACTTACTGAGTGTAAGAAACTTACTGAGTGTAAGAAACTTACTGAGTGTATGAAACGTACTGAGTGTAAGAAACGTACTAAGTGTAAGAAACTTACTGAGTGTAAGAGACTTACTGAGTGTAAGAGACATACTGAGTGTGTGAAACTTACTGAGTGTATGCAACTTACTGAGTGTAAGAAACTTACTGAGTGTAAGAAACTTACTGAGTGTAAGAAACTTACTGAGTGTATCAAACTTACTGAGTGTAAGAGACTTACTGAGTGTAAGAGACTTACTAAGTGTAAGAGAGTTACTGAGTGTAAGAGACTTACTGAGTGTAAGAAACTTACTAAGTGTAAGAGACTTACTGAGTGTAAGAGACTTACTGAGTGTAAGAGACTTACTGAGTGTAAGAAACTTACTGAGTGTAAGAGACTTACTGAGTGTAAGAGACTTACTGAGTGTAAGAGACTTACTGAGTGTAAGAGACTTACTAAGTGTAAGAGACTTACTGAGAGTAAGAGACTTACTGAGTGTGTGAAACTTACTGAGTGTATGCAACTTACTGAGTGCAAGAGACTTACTGAGTGTGTGAAACTTACTGAGTGTAAGAGACTTACTAAGTGTAAGACAGTGTATGAAACCTACTGAGTGTAAGAGAGTTTATAAGTGTAAGAGTGTACGAAACTTATTAAGTGTAAGAGACTTACTGAGTGTATGAAATATACTGAGTGTGTGAAACTTACTGAGTGTAAGAGACTTACTGAATGTATTAAACGTACTGAGTGAAAGAAACTTACTGAGTGTAAGAGACTTACTGAGTGTGTGAAACTTACTGAGTGTAAGAGACTTACTGAGTGTAAGAAACTTACTGAGTGTAAGAGACTTACTGAGTGTGTGAAACTTACTGAGTGTAAGAGACTTACTGAGTGTAAGAAACTTACTGAGTGTAAGAAACTTACTGAGTGTAAGAGACTTACTTTGTGTAAGAGACTTACTAAGTGTAAGAGAGTGTACGAAACTTACTGAGTGTGTGAAACTTACTGAGTGTAAGAAACTTACTAAGTGTAAGAGAGTGTATGAAACTTACTGAGTGTGTGAAACGTACTGAGTGTAAGAAACTTACTGAGAGTAATAAACTTACTGAGTGTATGAGAGTGTATGAAACTTACTGAGTGTAAGATACTTACTGAGAGTAAGAAACTTACTGAGTGTAAGAAACTTACTAAGTGTAAGAGAGTGTATGAAACTTACTGAGTGTAAGAAACTTACTGAGTGAATGAAACTTACTGAGTGCAAGAAACTTACTGAGTGTAAGAGACTTACTGAGTGTAAGAAACTTACTAAGTGTAAGAGAGTGTATGAAACTTACTGAGTGTAAGAGACTTACTGAGTGTATGAAACGTACTGAGTGTAAGAAACTTACTGAGTGTAAGAAACTTACTAACTGTAAGAAAGTGTATGAAACTTACTGAGTGTAAGAGACTTACGGGTGACGCTGAGTATGCACGGGGATCATACTGAGTGTGTGAAACTTAATGGGTGTATGAAACGTACTGATTGTAAGAAACTTACTAAGTGTAAGAGAGTGTAAGAAACTTACTGAGTGTGTGAAACTTACTGAGTGTATGAAACGTACTGAGTGTATGAAACATACTGAGTGTGTGAAACTTAATAGGTGTATGAAACGTACTGAGTGTAAGAGACTTACTGAGTGTGTGAAACGTACTGAGTGTGTGAAACTTACTGAGTGTAAGAGACTTACTGAGTGTAAGAGACTTACTGAGTGTAAGAAACTTACTGAGTGTAAGAAACTTACTGAGTGTAAGAGACTTACTGAGTGTAAGAGACTTACTGAGTGTAAGAAACTTACTGAGTGTAAGAAACTTACTGAGTGTAAGAGACTTACTGAGTGTAAGAGACTTACTGAGTGTAAGAGACTTACTGAGTGTAAGAGACTTACTGAGTGTAAGAAACGTACTAAGTGTAAGAAACTTACTGAGTGTAAGAGACTTACTGAGTGTAAGAGACATACTGAGTGTGTGAAACTTACTGAGTGTATGCAACTTACTGAGTGTAAGAAACTTACTGAGTGTAAGAAACTTACTGAGTGTAAGAAACTTACTGAGTGTATCAAACTTACTGAGTGTAAGAGACTTACTGAGTGTAAGAGACTTACTGAGTGTAAGAAACTTACTAAGTGTAAGAGAGTTACTGAGTGTAAGAGACTTACTGAGTGTAAGAAACTCACTAAGTGTAAGAGACTTACTGAGTGTAAGAGACTTACTGAGTGTAAGAGACTTACTGAGTGTAAGAAACTTACTGAGTGTAAGAAACTTACTGAGTGTAAGAGACTTACTGAGTGTAAGAGACTTACTGAGTGTAAGAGACTTACTAAGTGTAAGAGACTTACTGAGAGTAAGAGACATACTGAGTGTGTGAAACTTACTGAGTGTATGCAACTTACTGAGTGCAAGAGACTTACTGAGTGTGTGAAACTTACTGAGTGTAAGAGACTTACTGAGTGTAAGAAACTTACTGAGTGTAAAAAACTTACTAAGTGTAAGACAGTGTATGAAACCTACTGAGTGTAAGAGAGTTTATAAGTGTAAGAGTGTACGAAACTTATTAAGTGTAAGAGACTTACTGAGTGTAAGAGACTTACTGAATGTATTAAACGTACTGAGTGAAAGAAACTTACTGAGTGTAAGAGACTTACTGAGTGTGTGAAACTTACTGAGTGTAAGAGACTTACTGAGTGTAAGAAACTTACTGAGTGTAAGAGACTTACTGAGTGTGTGAAACTTACTGAGTGTAAGAGACTTACTGAGTGTAAGAAACTTACTGAGTGTAAGAAACTTACTGAGTGTAAGAGACTTACTTTGTGTAAGAGACTTACTAAGTGTAAGAGAGTGTACAAAACTTACTGAGTGTGTGAAACTTACTGAGTGTAAGAAACTTACTGAGAGTAATAAACTTACTGAGTGTATGAGAGTGTATGAAACTTACTGAGTGTAAGATACTTACTGAGAGTAAGAAACTTACTGAGTGTAAGAAACTTACTAAGTGTAAGAGAGTGTATGAAACTTACTGAGTGTAAGAAACTTACTGAGTGAATGAAACTTACTGAGTGCAAGAAACTTACTGAGTGTAAGAGACTTACTGAGTGTAAGAAACTTACTAAGTGTGTGAGAGTATATGAAACTTACTGAGTGTAAGAGACTTACTGAGTGTATGAAACGTACTGAGTGTAAGAAACTTACTGAGTGTAAGAAACTTACTAACTGTAAGAAAGTGTATGAAACTTACTGAGTGTAAGAGACTTACTGAGTGTATGAAATGTACTGAGTGTATGAAACATACTGAGTGTATGAAACATACTGAGTGTGTGAAACTTAATGGGTGTATGAAACGTACTGATTGTAAGAAACTTACTAAGTGTAAGAGAGTGTAAGAAACTTACTGAGTGTGTGAAACTTACTGAGTGTATGAAACGTACTGAGTGTATGAAACATACTGAGTGTGTGAAACTTAATGGGTGTATGAAACGTACTGAGTGTAAGAGACTTACTGAGTGTGTGAAACGTACTGAGTGTGTGAAACTTACTGAGTGTAAGAGACTTACTGAGTGTAAGAGACTTACTGAGTGTAAGAAACTTACTGAGTGTAAGAAACTTACTGAGTGTAAGAGACTTACTGAGTGTAAGAGACTTACTGAGTGTAAGAAACTTACTGAGTGTAAGAAACTTCCTGAGTGTAAGAGACTTACTGAGTGTAAGAGACTTACTGAGTGTAAGAGACTTACTGAGTGTAAGAGACTTACTAAGTGTAAGAGACTTACTGAGAGTAAGAGACTTACTGAGTGTTTGAAACTTACTGAGTGTATGCAACTTACTGAGTGTAAGAAACTTACTGACTGTAAGAAACTTACTGAGTGTAAGAAACTTAATGAGTGTATGAAACTTACTGAGTGTAAGAAACTTACTGAGAGTAATAAACTTACTGAGTGTATGAGAGTGTTTGAAACTTACTGAGTGTAAGATACTTACTGAGAGTAAGAAACTTACTGAGTGTAAGAGACTTACTGAGTGTAAGAAACTTACTAAGTGTAAGAGAGTGTTTGAAACTTACTGAGTGTAAGATACTTACTGAGAGTAAGAAACTTACTGAGTGTAAGAGACTTACTGAGTGTAAGAAACTTACTAAGTGTAAGAGAGTGTATGAAACTTACTGAGTGTAAGAGACTTACTGAGTGTAAGAGACTTACTGAGTGTAAGAAACGTACTAAGTGTAAGAAACTTACTGAGTGTAAGAGACTTACTGAGTGTAAGAGACTTACTGAGTGTGTGAAACTTACTGAGTGTATGCAACTTACTGAATGTAAGAAACTTACTGAGTGTAAGAAACTTACTGAGTGTAAGAAACTTACTGAGTGTATGAAACTTACTGAGTGTAAGAGACTTACTGAGTGTAAGAGACTTACTGAGTGTAAGAAACTTACAAAGTGTAAGAGAGTTACTGAGTGTAAGAGACTTACTGAGTGCAAGAAACTTACTAAGTGTAAGAGACTTACTGAGTGTAAGAGACTTACTGAGTGTAAGAGACTTACTGAGTGTAAGAAACTTACTGAGTGTAAGAAACTTACTGAGTGTAAGAGACTTACTGAGTGTAAGAGACTTACTGAGTGTAAGAGACTTACTGAGTGTAAGAGACTTACTAAGTGTAAGAGACTTACTGAGAGTAAGAGACTTACTGAGTGTGTGAAACTTACTGAGTGTATGCAACTTACTGAGTGCAAGAGACTTACTGAGTGTGTGAAACTTACTGAGTGTAAGAGACTTACTGAGTGTAAGAAACTTACTGAGTGTGTGAAACTTACTGAGTGTATGCAACTTACTGAGTGTAAGAAACTTACTGAGTGTAAGAAACTTACTGAGTGTAAGAAACTTACTGAGTGTATGAAACTTACTGAGTGAATGAAACTTACTGAGTGTAAGAGACTTACTGAGTGTAAGAGACTTACTGAGTGTAAGAAACTTACTAAGTGTAAGAGAGTTACTGAGTGTAAGAGACTTACTGAGTGTAAGAAACTTACTAAGTGTAAGAGACTTACTGAGTGTAAGAGACTTACTGAGTGTAAGAGACTTACTGAGTGTAAGAAACTTACTGAGTGTAAGAAACTTACTGAGTGTAAGAGACTTACTGAGTGTAAGAGACTTACTGAGTGTAAGAGACTTACTGAATGTATGAAACGTACTGAGTGAAAGAAACTTACTGAGAGTAAGAGACTTACTGCGTGTGTGAAACTTACTGAGTGTAAGAGACTTACTGAGTGTAAGAAACTTACTGAGTGTAAGAGACTTACTGAGTGTGTGAAACTTACTGAGTGTAAGAGACTTACTGAGTGTAAGAAACTTACTGAGTGTAAGAAACTTACTGAGTGTAAGAGAGTGTACGAAACTTACTGAGTGTGTGAAACTTACTGAATGTAAGAAACTTACTAAGTGTAAGAGAGTGTACGAAACTTACCGAGTGTGTGAAACTTACTGAGTGTAAGAAACTTACTAAGTGTAAGAGAGTGTACGAAACTTACCGAGTGTATGAAACGTACTGAGTGTAAGAAACTTACTGAGAGTAATAAACTTACTGAGTGTATGAGAGTGTATGAAACTTACTGAGTGTAAGATACTTACTGAGAGTAAGAAACTTACTGAGTGTAAGAAACTTACTAAGTGTAAGAGAGTGTATGAAACATACTGAGTGTGTGAAACTTACTGAGTGTAAGAGACTTACTAAGTGTAAGAGACTTACTGAGAGTAAGAGACTTACTGAGTGTGTGAAACTTACTGAGTGTATGCAACTTACTGAGTGTAAGAAACTTACTGAGTGTAAGAAACTTACTGAGTGTAAGAAACTTAATGAGTGTGTGAAACTTACTGAGTGTAAGAAACTTACTGAGAGTAATAAACTTACTGAGTGTATGAGAGTGTTTGAAACTTACTGAGTGTAAGATACTTACTGAGAGTAAGAAACTTACTGAGTGTAAGAGACTTACTGAGTGTAAGAAACTTACTAAGTGTAAGAGAGTGTTTGAAACTTACTGAGTGTAAGATACTTACTGAGAGTAAGAAACTTACTGAGTGTAAGAGACTTACTGAGTGTAAGAAACTTACTAAGTGTAAGAGAGTGTATGAAACTTACTGAGTGTAAGAGACTTACTGAGTGTAAGAGACTTACTGAGTGTAAGAAACGTACTAAGTGTAAGAAACTTACTGAGTGTAAGAGACTTACTGAGTGTAAGAGACTTACTGAGTGTGTGAAACTTACTGAGTGTATGCAACTTACTGAATGTAAGAAACTTACTGAGTGTAAGAAACTTACTGAGTGTAAGAAACTTACTGAGTGTATGAAACTTACTGAGTGTAAGAGACTTACTGAGTGTAAGAGACTTACTGAGTGTAAGAAACTTACTAAAGTGTAAGAGAGTTACTGAGTGTAAGAGACTTACTGAGTGCAAGAAACTTACTAAGTGTAAGAGACTTACTGAGTGTAAGAGACTTACTGAGTGTAAGAGACTTACTGAGTGTAAGAAACTTACTGAGTGTAAGAAACTTACTGAGTGTAAGAGACTTACTGAGTGTAAGAGACTTACTGAGTGTAAGAGACTTACTGAGTGTAAGAGACTTACTAAGTGTAAGAGACTTACTGAGAGTAAGAGACTTACTGAGTGTGTGAAACTTACTGAGTGTATGCAACTTACTGAGTGCAAGAGACTTACTGAGTGTGTGAAACTTACTGAGTGTAAGAGACTTACTGAGTGTAAGAAACTTACTGAGTGTGTGAAACTTACTGAGTGTATGCAACTTACTGAGTGTAAGAAACTTACTGAGTGTAAGAAACTTACTGAGTGTAAGAAACTTACTGAGTGTATGAAACTTACTGAGTGAATGAAACTTACTGAGTGTAAGAGACTTACTGAGTGTAAGAGACTTACTGAGTGTAAGAAACTTACTAAGTGTAAGAGAGTTACTGAGTGTAAGAGACTTACTGAGTGTAAGAAACTTACTAAGTGTAAGAGACTTACTGAGTGTAAGAGACTTACTGAGTGTAAGAGACTTACTGAGTGTAAGAAACTTACTGAGTGTAAGAAACTTACTGAGTGTAAGAGACTTACTGAGTGTAAGAGACTTACTGAGTGTAAGAGACTTACTGAATGTATGAAACGTACTGAGTGAAAGAAACTTACTGAGAGTAAGAGACTTACTGCGTGTGTGAAACTTACTGAGTGTAAGAGACTTACTGAGTGTAAGAAACTTACTGAGTGTAAGAGACTTACTGAGTGTGTGAAACTTACTGAGTGTAAGAGACTTACTGAGTGTAAGAAACTTACTGAGTGTAAGAAACTTACTGAGTGTAAGAGAGTGTACGAAACTTACTGAGTGTGTGAAACTTACTGAATGTAAGAAACTTACTAAGTGTAAGAGAGTGTACGAAACTTACCGAGTGTGTGAAACTTACTGAGTGTAAGAAACTTACTAAGTGTAAGAGAGTGTACGAAACTTACCGAGTGTATGAAACGTACTGAGTGTAAGAAACTTACTGAGAGTAATAAACTTACTGAGTGTATGAGAGTGTATGAAACTTACTGAGTGTAAGATACTTACTGAGAGTAAGAAACTTACTGAGTGTAAGAAACTTACTAAGTGTAAGAGAGTGTATGAAACATACTGAGTGTGTGAAACTTACTGAGTGTAAGAGACTTACTAAGTGTAAGAGACTTACTGAGAGTAAGAGACTTACTGAGTGTGTGAAACTTACTGAGTGTATGCAACTTACTGAGTGTAAGAAACTTACTGAGTGTAAGAAACTTACTGAGTGTAAGAAACTTAATGAGTGTATGAAACTTACTGAGTGTAAGAAACTTACTGAGAGTAATAAACTTACTGAGTGTATGAGAGTGTTTGAAACTTACTGAGTGTAAGATACTTACTGAGAGTAAGAAACTTACTGAGTGTAAGAGACTTACTGAGTGTAAGAAACTTACTAAGTGTAAGAGAGTGTTTGAAACTTACTGAGTGTAAGATACTTACTGAGAGTAAGAAACTTACTGAGTGTAAGAGACTTACTGAGTGTAAGAAACTTACTAAGTGTAAGAGAGTGTATGAAACTTACTGAGTGTAAGAGACTTACTGAGTGTAAGAGACTTACTGAGTGTAAGAAACTTACTGAGTGTAAGAGACTTACTGAGTGTAAGAGACTTACTGAGTGTAAGAAACTTACTAAGTGTAAGAGACTTACTGAGTGTAAGAGACTTACTGAGTGTAAGAAACTTACTGAGTGTAAGAAACTTACTGAGTGTAAGAGACTTACTGAGTGTAAGAGACTTACTGAGTGTAAGAGACTTACTGAATGTATGAAACGTACTGAGTGAAAGAAACTTACTGAGAGTAAGAGACTTACTGCGTGTGTGAAACTTACTGAGTGTAAGAGACTTACTGAGTGTAAGAAACTTACTGAGTGTAAGAGACTTACTGAGTGTGTGAAACTTACTGAGTGTAAGAGACTTACTGAGTGTAAGAAACTTACTGAGTGTAAGAAACTTACTGAGTGTAAGAGAGTGTACAAAACTTACTGAGTGTGTGAAACTTACTGAATGTAAGAAACTTACTAAGTGTAAGAGAGTGTACGAAACTTACCGAGTGTGTGAAACTTACTGAGTGTAAGAAACTTACTAAGTGTAAGAGAGTGTACGGAACTTACCGAGTGTATGAAACGTACTGAGTGTAAGAAACTTACTGAGAGTAATAAACTTACTGAGTGTATGAGAGTGTATGAAACTTACTGAGTGTAAGATACTTACTGAGAGTAAGAAACTTACTGAGTGTAAGAAACTTACTAAGTGTAAGAGAGTGTATGAAACATACTGAGTGTGTGAAACTTACTGAGTGTAAGAGACTTACTAAGTGTAAGAGACTTACTGAGAGTAAGAGACTTACTGAGTGTGTGAAACTTACTGAGTGTATGCAACTTACTGAGTGTAAGAAACTTACTGAGTGTAAGAAACTTACTGAGTGTAAGAAACTTAATGAGTGTATGAAACTTACTGAGTGTAAGAAACTTAATGAGAGTAATAAACTTACTGAGTGTATGAGAGTGTTTGAAACTTACTGAGTGTAAGATACTTACTGAGAGTAAGAAACTTACTGAGTGTAAGAGACTTACTGAGTGTAAGAAACTTACTAAGTGTAAGAGAGTGTTTGAAACTTACTGAGTGTAAGATACTTACTGAGAGTAAGAAACTTACTGAGTGTAAGAGACTTACTGAGTGTAAGAAACTTACTAAGTGTAAGAGAGTGTATGAAACTTACTGAGTGTAAGAGACTTACTGAGTGTAAGAGACTTACTGAGTGTAAGAAACGTACTAAGTGTAAGAAACTTACTGAGTGTAAGAGACTTACTGAGTGTAAGAGACTTACTGAGTGTAAGAAACGTACTAAGTGTAAGAAACTTACTGAGTGTAAGAGACTTACTGAGTGTAAGAGACTTACTGAGTGTGTGAAACTTACTGAGTGTATGCAACTTACTGAATGTAAGAAACTTACTGAGTGTAAGAAACTTACTGAGTGTAAGAAACTTACTGAGTGTATGAAACTTACTGAGTGTAAGAGACTTACTGAGTGTAAGAGACTTACTGAGTGTAAGAAACTTACTAAGTGTAAGAGAGTTACTGAGTGTAAGAGACTTACTGAGTGTAAGAAACTTACTAAGTGTAAGAGACTTACTGAGTGTAAGAGACTTACTGAGTGTAAGAGACTTACTGAGTGTAAGAAACTTACTGAGTGTAAGAAACTTACTGAGTGTAAGAGACTTACTGAGTGTAAGAGACTTACTGAGTGTAAGAGACTTACTGAGTGTAAGAGACTTACTAAGTGTAAGAGACTTACTGAGAGTAAGAGACTTACTGAGTGTGTGAAACTTACTGAGTGTATGCAACTTACTGAGTGCAAGAGACTTACTGAGTGTGTGAAACTTACTGAGTGTAAGAGACTTACTGAGTGTAAGAAACTTACTGAATGTGTGAAACTTACTGAGTGTATGCAACTTACTGAGTGTAAGAAACTTACTGAGTGTAAGAAACTTACTGAGTGTAAGAAACTTACTGAGTGTATGAAACTTACTGAGTGAATGAAACGTACTGAGTGTAAGAGACTTACTGAGTGTAAGAGACTTACTGAGTGTAAGAAACTTACTAAGTGTAAGAGAGTTACTGAGTGTAAGAGACTTACTGAGTGTAAGAAACTTACTAAGTGTAAGAGACTTACTGAGTGTAAGAGACTTACTGAGTGTAAGAAACTTACTGAGTGTAAGAGACTTACTGAGTGTAAGAGACTTACTGAGTGTAAGAGACTTACTGAATGTATGAAACGTACTGAGTGAAAGAAACTTACTGAGTGTAAGAGACTTACTGCGTGTGTGAAACTTACTGAGTGTAAGAGACTTACTGAGTGTAAGAAACTTACTGAGTGTAAGAGACTTACTGAGTGTGTGAAACTTACTGAGTGTAAGAGACTTACTGAGTGTAAGAAACTTACTGAGTGTAAGAAACTTACTGAGTGTAAGAGAGTGTACGAAACTTACTGAGTGTGTGAAACTTACTGAATGTAAGAAACTTACTAAGTGTAAGAGAGTGTACGAAACTTACCGAGTGTGTGAAACTTACTGAGTGTAAGAAACTTACTAAGTGTAAGAGAGTGTACGAAACTTACCGAGTGTATGAAACGTACTGAGTGTAAGAAACTTACTGAGAGTAATAAACTTACTGAGTGTATGAGAGTGTATGAAACTTACTGAGTGTAAGATACTTACTGAGAGTAAGAAACTTACTGAGTGTAAGAAACTTACTAAGTGTAAGAGAGTGTATGAAACATACTGAGTGTGTGAAACTTACTGAGTGTAAGAGACTTACTAAGTGTAAGAGACTTACTGAGAGTAAGAGACTTACTGAGTGTGTGAAACTTACTGAGTGTATGCAACTTACTGAGTGTAAGAAACTTACTGAGTGTAAGAAACTTACTGAGTGTAAGAAACTTAATGAGTGTATGAAACTTACTGAGTGTAAGAAACTTACTGAGAGTAATAAACTTACTGAGTGTAAGAGACTTACTGAGTGTAAGATACTTACTGAGAGTAAGAAACTTACTGAGTGTAAGAGACTTACTGAGTGTAAGAAACTTACTAAGTGTAAGAGAGTGTTTGAAACTTACTGAGTGTAAGATACTTACTGAGAGTAAGAAACTTACTGAGTGTAAGAGACTTACTGAGTGTAAGAAACTTACTAAGTGTAAGAGAGTGTATGAAACTTACTGAGTGTAAGAGACTTACTGAGTGTAAGAGACTTACTGAGTGTAAGAAACTTACTGAGTGTAAGAGACTTACTGAGTGTAAGAGACTTACTGAGTGTAAGAGACTTACTGAGTGTAAGAGACTTACTGAGTGTAAGAGACTTACTGAGTGTAAGAAACTTACTGAGTGTAAGAAACTTACTGAGTGTAAGAGACTTACTGAGTGTAAGAGACTTACTGAGTGTAAGAGACTTACTGAATGTATGAAACGTACTGAGTGAAAGAAACTTACTGAGAGTAAGAGACTTACTGCGTGTGTGAAACTTACTGAGTGTAAGAGACTTACTGAGTGTAAGAAACTTACTGAGTGTAAGAGACTTACTGAGTGTGTGAAACTTACTGAGTGTAAGAGACTTACTGAGTGTAAGAAACTTACTGAGTGTAAGAAACTTACTGAGTGTAAGAGAGTGTACGAAACTTACTGAGTGTGTGAAACTTACTGAATGTAAGAAACTTACTAAGTGTAAGAGAGTGTACGAAACTTACCGAGTGTGTGAAACTTACTGAGTGTAAGAAACTTACTAAGTGTAAGAGAGTGTACGAAACTTACCGAGTGTATGAAACGTACTGAGTGTAAGAAACTTACTGAGAGTAATAAACTTACTGAGTGTATGAGAGTGTATGAAACTTACTGAGTGTAAGATACTTACTGAGAGTAAGAAACTTACTGAGTGTAAGAAACTTACTAAGTGTAAGAGAGTGTATGAAACATACTGAGTGTGTGAAACTTACTGAGTGTAAGAGACTTACTAAGTGTAAGAGACTTACTGAGAGTAAGAGACTTACTGAGTGTGTGAAACTTACTGAGTGTATGCAACTTACTGAGTGTAAGAAACTTACTGAGTGTAAGAAACTTACTGAGTGTAAGAAACTTAATGAGTGTATGAAACTTACTGAGTGTAAGAAACTTACTGAGAGTAATAAACTTACTGAGTGTATGAGAGTGTTTGAAACTTACTGAGTGTAAGATACTTACTGAGAGTAAGAAACTTACTGAGTGTAAGAGACTTACTGAGTGTAAGAAACTTACTAAGTGTAAGAGAGTGTTTGAAACTTACTGAGTGTAAGATACTTACTGAGAGTAAGAAACTTACTGAGTGTAAGAGACTTACTGAGTGTAAGAAACTTACTAAGTGTAAGAGAGTGTATGAAACTTACTGAGTGTAAGAGACTTACTGAGTGTAAGAGACTTACTGAGTGTAAGAAACGTACTAAGTGTAAGAAACTTACTGAGTGTAAGAGACTTACTGAGTGTAAGAGACTTACTGAGTGTAAGAAACGTACTAAGTGTAAGAAACTTACTGAGTGTAAGAGACTTACTGAGTGTAAGAGACTTACTGAGTGTGTGAAACTTACTGAGTGTATGCAACTTACTGAATGTAAGAAACTTACTGAGTGTAAGAAACTTACTGAGTGTAAGAAACTTACTGAGTGTATGAAACTTACTGAGTGTAAGAGACTTACTGAGTGTAAGAGACTTACTGAGTGTAAGAAACTTACTAAGTGTAAGAGAGTTACTGAGTGTAAGAGACTTACTGAGTGTAAGAAACTTACTGAGTGTGTGAAACTTACTGAGTGTATGCAACTTACTGAGTGTAAGAAACTTACTGAGTGTAAGAGACTTACTGAGTGTAAGAGACTTACTGAGTGTAAGAGACTTACTGAGTGTAAGAAACTTACTGAGTGTAAGAAACTTACTGAGTGTAAGAGACTTACTGAGTGTAAGAGACTTACTGAGTGTAAGAGACTTACTAAGTGTAAGAGACTTACTGAGAGTAAGAGACATACTGAGTGTGTGAAACTTACTGAGTGTATGCAACTTACTGAGTGCAAGAGACTTACTGAGTGTGTGAAACTTACTGAGTGTAAGAGACTTACTGAGTGTAAGAAACTTACTGAGTGTAAAAAACTTTCTAAGTGTAAGACAGTGTATGAAACCTACTGAGTGTAAGAGAGTTTATAAGTGTAAGAGTGTACGAAACTTATTAAGTGTAAGAGACTTACTGAGTGTAAGAGACTTACTGAATGTATTAAACGTACTGAGTGAAAGAAACTTACTGAGTGTAAGAGACTTACTGAGTGTGTGAAACTTACTGAGTGTAAGAGACTTACTGAGTGTAAGAAACTTACTGAGTGTAAGAGACTTACTGAGTGTGTGAAACTTACTGAGTGTAAGAGACTTACTGAGTGTAAGAAACTTACTGAGTGTAAGAAACTTACTGAGTGTAAGAGACTTACTTTGTGTAAGAGACTTACTAAGTGTAAGAGAGTGTACAAAACTTACTGAGTGTGTGAAACTTACTGAGTGTAAGAAACTTACTAAGTGTAAGAGAGTGTATGAAACTTACTGAGTGTGTGAAACGTACTGAGTGTAAGAAACTTACTGAGAGTAATAAACTTACTGAGTGTATGAGAGTGTTTGAAACTTACTGAGTGTAAGATACTTACTGAGAGTAAGAGACTTACTGAGTGTAAGAGACTTACTGAGTGTAAGAAACTTACTAAGTGTAAGAGAGTGTTTGAAACTTACTGCGTGTAAGATACTTACTGAGAGTAAGAAACTTACTGAGTGTAAGAGACTTACTGAGTGTAAGAAACTTACTAAGTGTAAGAGAGTGTATGAAACTTACTGAGTGTAAGAGACTTAGTGAGTGTAAGAGACTTACTGAGTGTAAGAAACGTACTAAGTGTAAGAAACTTACTGAGTGTAAGAGACTTACTGAGTGTAAGAGACTTACTGAGTGTGTGAAACTTACTGAGTGTATGCAACTTACTGAATGTAAGAAACTTACTGAGTGTAAGAAACTTACTGAGTGTAAGAAACTTACTGAGTGTATGAAACTTACTGAGTGTAAGAGACTTACTGAGTGTAAGAGACTTACTGAGTGTAAGAAACTTACAAAGTGTAAGAGAGTTACTGAGTGTAAGAGACTTACTGAGTGCAAGAAACTTACTAAGTGTAAGAGACTTACTGAGTGTAAGAGACTTACTGAGTGTAAGAGACTTACTGAGTGTAAGAAACTTACTGAGTGTAAGAAACTTACTGAGTGTAAGAGACTTACTGAGTGTAAGAGACTTACTGAGTGTAAGAGACTTACTAAGTGTAAGAGACTTACTGAGAGTAAGAGACTTACTGAATGTGTGAAACTTACTGAGTGTGTGCAACTTACTGAGTGCAAGAGACTTACTGAGTGTGTGAAACTTACTGAGTGTAAGAGACTTACTGAGTGTAAGAAACTTACTGAGTGTGTGAAACTTACTGAGTGTATGCAACTTACTGAGTGTAAGAAACTTACTGAGTGTAAGAAACTTACTGAGTGTAAGAAACTTACTGAGTGTATGAAACTTACTGAGTGAATGAAACTTACTGAGTGTAAGAGACTTACTGAGTGTAAGAGACTTACTGAGTGTAAGAAACTTACTAAGTGTAAGAGAGTTACTGAGTGTAAGAGACTTACTGAGTGTAAGAAACTTACTAAGTGTAAGAGACTTACTGAGTGTAAGAGACTTACTGAGTGTAAGAGACTTACTGAGTGTAAGAGACTTACTGAGTGTAAGAGACTTACTGAATGTATGAAACGTACTGAGTGAAAGAAACTTACTGAGAGTAAGAGACTTACTGCGTGTGTGAAACTTACTGAGTGTAAGAGACTTACTGAGTGTAAGAAACTTACTGAGTGTAAGAGACTTACTGAGTGTGTGAAACTTACTGAGTGTAAGAGACTTACTGAGTGTAAGAAACTTACTGAGTGTAAGAAACTTACTGAGTGTAAGAGAGTGTACGAAACTTACTGAGTGTGTGAAACTTACTGAATGTAAGAAACTTACTAAGTGTAAGAGAGTGTACGAAACTTACCGAGTGTGTGAAACTTACTGAGTGTAAGAAACTTACTAAGTGTAAGAGAGTGTACGAAACTTACCGAGTGTATGAAACGTACTGAGTGTAAGAAACTTACTGAGAGTAATAAACTTACTGAGTGTATGAGAGTGTATGAAACTTACTGAGTGTAAGATACTTACTGAGAGTAAGAAACTTACTGAGTGTAAGAAACTTACTAAGTGTAAGAGAGTGTATGAAACATACTGAGTGTGTGAAACTTACTGAGTGTAAGAGACTTACTAAGTGTAAGAGACTTACTGAGAGTAAGAGACTTACTGAGTGTGTGAAACTTACTGAGTGTATGCAACTTACTGAGTGTAAGAAACTTACTGAGTGTAAGAAACTTACTGAGTGTAAGAAACTTAATGAGTGTATGAAACTTACTGAGTGTAAGAAACTTACTGAGAGTAATAAACTTACTGAGTGTATGAGAGTGTTTGAAACTTACTGAGTGTAAGATACTTACTGAGAGTAAGAAACTTACTGAGTGTAAGAGACTTACTGAGTGTAAGAAACTTACTAAGTGTAAGAGAGTGTTTGAAACTTACTGAGTGTAAGATACTTACTGAGAGTAAGAAACTTACTGAGTGTAAGAGACTTACTGAGTGTAAGAAACTTACTAAGTGTAAGAGAGTGTATGAAACTTACTGAGTGTAAGAGACTTACTGAGTGTAAGAGACTTACTGAGTGTAAGAAACGTACTAAGTGTAAGAAACTTACTGAGTGTAAGAGACTTACTGAGTGTAAGAGACTTACTGAGTGTGTGAAACTTACTGAGTGTATGCAACTTACTGAATGTAAGAAACTTACTGAGTGTAAGAAACTTACTGAGTGTAAGAAACTTACTGAGTGTAAGAAACTTACTGAGTGTAAGAGACTTACTGAGTGTAAGAGACTTACTGAGTGTAAGAGACTTACTGAGTGTAAGAGACTTACTAAGTGTAAGAGACTTACTGAGAGTAAGAGACTTACTGAGTGTAAGAGACTTACTGAGTGTGTGAAACTTACTGAGTGTATGCAACTTACTGAGTGTAAGAAACTTACTGAGTGTAAGAGACTTACTGAGTGTAAGAAACTTACTGAGTGTAAGAAACTTACTGAGTGTAAGAGACTTACTGAGTGTAAGAGACTTACTGAGTGTAAGAGACTTACTGAGTGTAAGAGACTTACTAAGTGTAAGAGACTTACTGAGAGTAAGAGACTTACTGAGTGTGTGAAACTTACTGAGTGTATGCAACTTACTGAGTGCAAGAGACTTACTGAGTGTGTGAAACTTACTGAGTGTAAGAGACTTACTGAGTGTAAGAAACTTACTGAGTGTGTGAAACTTACTGAGTGTATGCAACTTACTGAGTGTAAGAAACTTACTGAGTGTAAGAAACTTACTGAGTGTAAGAAACTTACTGAGTGTATGAAACTTACTGAGTGTATGAAACTTACTGAGTGTAAGAGACTTACTGAGTGTAAGAGACTTACTGAGTGTAAGAAACTTACTAAGTGTAAGAGAGTTACTGAGTGTAAGAGACTTACTGAGTGTAAGAAACTTACTAAGTGTAAGAGACTTACTGAGTGTAAGAGACTTACTGAGTGTAAGAAACTTACTGAGTGTAAGAGACTTACTGAGTGTAAGAGACTTACTGAGTGTAAGAGACTTACTGAGTGTATGAAACGTACTGAGTGAAAGAAACTTACTGAGTGTAAGAGACTTACTGCGTGTGTGAAACTTACTGAGTGTAAGAGACTTACTGAGTGTAAGAAACTTACTGAGTGTAAGAGACTTACTGAGTGTGTGAAACTTACTGAGTGTAAGAGACTTACTGAGTGTAAGAAACTTACTGAGTGTAAGAAACTTACTGAGTGTAAGAGAGTGTACGAAACTTACTGAGTGTGTGAAACTTACTGAATGTAAGAAACTTACTAAGTGTAAGAGAGTGTACGAAACTTACCGAGTGTGTGAAACTTACTGAGTGTAAGAAACTTACTAAGTGTAAGAGAGTGTACGAAACTTACCGAGTGTATGAAACGTACTGAGTGTAAGAAACTTACTGAGAGTAATAAACTTACTGAGTGTATGAGAGTGTATGAAACTTACTGAGTGTAAGATACTTACTGAGAGTAAGAAACTTACTGAGTGTAAGAAACTTACTAAGTGTAAGAGAGTGTATGAAACATACTGAGTGTGTGAAACTTACTGAGTGTAAGAGACTTACTAAGTGTAAGAGACTTACTGAGAGTAAGAGACTTACTGAGTGTGTGAAACTTACTGAGTGTATGCAACTTACTGAGTGTAAGAAACTTACTGAGTGTAAGAAACTTACTGAGTGTAAGAAACTTACTGAGTGTATGAAACTTACTGAGTGTAAGAAACTTAATGAGAGTAATAAACTTACTGAGTGTATGAGAGTGTTTGAAACTTACTGAGTGTAAGATACTTACTGAGAGTAAGAAACTTACTGAGTGTAAGAGACTTACTGAGTGTAAGAAACTTACTAAGTGTAAGAGAGTGTTTGAAACTTACTGAGTGTAAGATACTTACTGAGAGTAAGAAACTTACTGAGTGTAAGAGACTTACTGAGTGTAAGAAACTTACTAAGTGTAAGAGAGTGTATGAAACTTACTGAGTGTAAGAGACTTACTGAGTGTAAGAAACTTACTGAGTGTAAGAAACTTACTGAGTGTAAGAGACTTACTGAGTGTAAGAGACTTACTGAGTGTAAGAAACTTACTGAGTGTAAGAGACTTACTGAGTGTAAGAGACTTACTGAGTGTAAGAAACTTACTGAGTGTAAGAAACTTACTGAGTGTAAGAGACTTACTGAGTGTAAGAGACTTACTGAGTGTAAGAGACTTACTGAGTGTATGAAACGTACTGAGTGAAAGAAACTTACTGAGTGTAAGAGACTTACTGCGTGTGTGAAACTTACTGAGTGTAAGAGACTTACTGAGTGTAAGAAACTTACTGAGTGTAAGAGACTTACTGAGTGTGTGAAACTTACTGAGTGTAAGAGACTTACTGAGTGTAAGAAACTTACTGAGTGTAAGAAACTTACTGAGTGTAAGAGAGTGTACGAAACTTACTGAGTGTGTGAAACTTACTGAATGTAAGAAACTTACTAAGTGTAAGAGAGTGTACGAAACTTACCGAGTGTGTGAAACTTACTGAGTGTAAGAAACTTACTAAGTGTAAGAGAGTGTACGAAACTTACCGAGTGTATGAAACGTACTGAGTGTAAGAAACTTACTGAGAGTAATAAACTTACTGAGTGTATGAGAGTGTATGAAACTTACTGAGTGTAAGATACTTACTGAGAGTAAGAAACTTACTGAGTGTAAGAAACTTACTAAGTGTAAGAGAGTGTATGAAACATACTGAGTGTGTGAAACTTACTGAGTGTAAGAGACTTACTAAGTGTAAGAGACTTACTGAGAGTAAGAGACTTACTGAGTGTGTGAAACTTACTGAGTGTATGCAACTTACTGAGTGTAAGAAACTTACTGAGTGTAAGAAACTTACTGAGTGTAAGAAACTTAATGAGTGTATGAAACTTACTGAGTGTAAGAAACTTAATGAGAGTAATAAACTTACTGAGTGTATGAGAGTGTTTGAAACTTACTGAGTGTAAGATACTTACTGAGAGTAAGAAACTTACTGAGTGTAAGAGACTTACTGAGTGTAAGAAACTTACTAAGTGTAAGAGAGTGTTTGAAACTTACTGAGTGTAAGATACTTACTGAGAGTAAGAAACTTACTGAGTGTAAGAGACTTACTGAGTGTAAGAAACTTACTAAGTGTAAGAGAGTGTATGAAACTTACTGAGTGTAAGAGACTTACTGAGTGTAAGAGACTTACTGAGTGTAAGAAACGTACTAAGTGTAAGAAACTTACTGAGTGTAAGAGACTTACTGAGTGTAAGAGACTTACTGAGTGTAAGAAACGTACTAAGTGTAAGAAACTTACTGAGTGTAAGAGACTTACTGAGTGTAAGAGACTTACTGAGTGTGTGAAACTTACTGAGTGTATGCAACTTACTGAATGTAAGAAACTTACTGAGTGTAAGAAACTTACTGAGTGTAAGAAACTTACTGAGTGTATGAAACTTACTGAGTGTAAGAGACTTACTGAGTGTAAGAGACTTACTGAGTGTAAGAAACTTACTAAGTGTAAGAGAGTTACTGAGTGTAAGAGACTTACTGAGTGTAAGAAACTTACTGAGTGTGTGAAACTTACTGAGTGTATGCAACTTACTGAGTGTAAGAAACTTACTGAGTGTAAGAAACTTACTGAGTGTATGAAACTTACTGAGTGAATGAAACTTACTGAGTGTAAGAGACTTACTGAGTGTAAGAGACTTACTGAGTGTAAGAAACTTACTAAGTGTAAGAGAGTTACTGAGTGTAAGAGACTTACTGAGTGTAAGAAACTTACTAAGTGTAAGAGACTTACTGAGTGTAAGAGACTTACTGAGTGTAAGAGACTTACTGAGTGTAAGAAACTTACTGAGTGTAAGAAACTTACTGAGTGTAAGAGACTTACTGAGTGTAAGAGACTTACTGAGTGTAAGAGACTTACTGAATGTATGAAACGTACTGAGTGAAAGAAACTTACTGAGAGTAAGAGACTTACTGCGTGTGTGAAACTTACTGAGTGTAAGAGACTTACTGAGTGTAAGAAACTTACTGAGTGTAAGAGACTTACTGAGTGTGTGAAACTTACTGAGTGTAAGAGACTTACTGAGTGTAAGAAACTTACTGAGTGTAAGAAACTTACTGAGTGTAAGAGAGTGTACGAAACTTACTGAGTGTGTGAAACTTACTGAATGTAAGAAACTTACTAAGTGTAAGAGAGTGTACGAAACTTACCGAGTGTGTGAAACTTACTGAGTGTAAGAAACTTACTAAGTGTAAGAGAGTGTACGAAACTTACCGAGTGTATGAAACGTACTGAGTGTAAGAAACTTACTGAGAGTAATAAACTTACTGAGTGTATGAGAGTGTATGAAACTTACTGAGTGTAAGATACTTACTGAGAGTAAGAAACTTACTGAGTGTAAGAAACTTACTAAGTGTAAGAGAGTGTATGAAACATACTGAGTGTGTGAAACTTACTGAGTGTAAGAGACTTACTAAGTGTAAGAGACTTACTGAGAGTAAGAGACTTACTGAGTGTGTGAAACTTACTGAGTGTATGCAACTTACTGAGTGTAAGAAACTTACTGAGTGTAAGAAACTTACTGAGTGTAAGAAACTTAATGAGTGTATGAAACTTACTGAGTGTAAGAAACTTACTGAGAGTAATAAACTTACTGAGTGTATGAGAGTGTTTGAAACTTACTGAGTGTAAGATACTTACTGAGAGTAAGAAACTTACTGAGTGTAAGAGACTTACTGAGTGTAAGAAACTTACTAAGTGTAAGAGAGTGTTTGAAACTTACTGAGTGTAAGATACTTACTGAGAGTAAGAAACTTACTGAGTGTAAGAGACTTACTGAGTGTAAGAAACTTACTAAGTGTAAGAGAGTGTATGAAACTTACTGAGTGTAAGAGACTTACTGAGTGTAAGAGACTTACTGAGTGTAAGAAACGTACTAAGTGTAAGAAACTTACTGAGTGTAAGAGACTTACTGAGTGTAAGAGACTTACTGAGTGTGTGAAACTTACTGAGTGTATGCAACTTAATGAATGTAAGAAACTTACTGAGTGTAAGAAACTTACTGAGTGTAAGAAACTTACTGAGTGTATGAAACTTACTGAGTGTATGAAACTTACTGAGTGTAAGAGACTTACTGAGTGTAAGAGACTTACTGAGTGTAAGAAACTTACTAAGTGTAAGAGAGTTACTGAGTGTAAGAGACTTACTGAGTGCAAGAAACTTACTAAGTGTAAGAGACTTACTGAGTGTAAGAGACTTACTGAGTGTAAGAGACTTACTGAGTGTAAGAAACTTACTGAGTGTAAGAAACTTACTGAGTGTAAGAGACTTACTGAGTGTAAGAGACTTACTGAGTGTAAGAGACTTACTGAGTGTAAGAGACTTACTAAGTGTAAGAGACTTACTGAGAGTAAGAGACTTACTGAGTGTGTGAAACTTACTGAGTGTATGCAACTTACTGAGTGCAAGAGACTTACTGAGTGTGTGAAACTTACTGAGTGTAAGAGACTTACTGAGTGTAAGAAACTTACTGAATGTGTGAAACTTACTGAGTGTATGCAACTTACTGAGTGTAAGAAACTTACTGAGTGTAAGAAACTTACTGAGTGTAAGAAACTTACTGAGTGTATGAAACTTACTGAGTGAATGAAACTTACTGAGTGTAAGAGACTTACTGAGTGTAAGAGACTTACTGAGTGTAAGAAACTTACTAAGTGTAAGAGAGTTACTGAGTGTAAGAGACTTACTGAGTGTAAGAAACTTACTAAGTGTAAGAGACTTACTGAGTGTAAGAGACTTACTGAGTGTAAGAAACTTACTGAGTGTAAGAAACTTACTGAGTGTAAGAGACTTACTGAGTGTAAGAGACTTACTGAGTGTAAGAGACTTACTGAATGTATGAAACGTACTGAGTGAAAGAAACTTACTGAGAGTAAGAGACTTACTGCGTGTGTGAAACTTACTGAGTGTAAGAGACTTACTGAGTGTAAGAAACTTACTGAGTGTAAGAGACTTACTGAGTGTGTGAAACTTACTGAGTGTAAGAGACTTACTGAGTGTAAGAAACTTACTGAGTGTAAGAAACTTACTGAGTGTAAGAGAGTGTACGAAACTTACTGAGTGTGTGAAACTTACTGAATGTAAGAAACTTACTAAGTGTAAGAGAGTGTACGAAACTTACCGAGTGTGTGAAACTTACTGAGTGTAAGAAACTTACTAAGTGTAAGAGAGTGTACGAAACTTACCGAGTGTATGAAACGTACTGAGTGTAAGAAACTTACTGAGAGTAATAAACTTACTGAGTGTATGAGAGTGTATGAAACTTACTGAGTGTAAGATACTTACTGAGAGTAAGAAACTTACTGAGTGTAAGAAACTTACTAAGTGTAAGAGAGTGTATGAAACATACTGAGTGTGTGAAACTTACTGAGTGTAAGAGACTTACTAAGTGTAAGAGACTTACTGAGAGTAAGAGACTTACTGAGTGTGTGAAACTTACTGAGTGTAAGAAACTTACTGAGTGTAAGAAACTTACTGAGTGTAAGAAACTTAATGAGTGTATGAAACTTACTGAGTGTAAGAAACTTAATGAGAGTAATAAACTTACTGAGTGTATGAGAGTGTTTGAAACTTACTGAGTGTAAGATACTTACTGAGAGTAAGAAACTTACTGAGTGTAAGAGACTTACTGAGTGTAAGAAACTTACTAAGTGTAAGAGAGTGTTTGAAACTTACTGAGTGTAAGATACTTACTGAGAGTAAGAAACTTACTGAGTGTAAGAGACTTACTGAGTGTAAGAAACTTACTAAGTGTAAGAGAGTGTATGAAACTTACTGAGTGTAAGAGACTTACTGAGTGTAAGAGACTTACTGAGTGTAAGAAACGTACTAAGTGTAAGAAACTTACTGAGTTTACTGAGTGTAAGAGACTTACTGAGTGTAAGAAACTTACTGAGTGTGTGAAACTTACTGAGTGTATGCAACTTACTGAGTGTAAGAGACTTACTGAGTGTAAGAGACTTACTGAGTGTAAGAAACGTACTAAGTGTAAGAAACTTACTGAGTGTAAGAGACTTACTGAGTGTAAGAGACTTACTGAGTGTAAGAAACGTACTAAGTGTAAGAAACTTACTGAGTGTAAGAGACTTACTGAGTGTAAGAGACTTACTGAGTGTGTGAAACTTACTGAGTGTATGCAACTTACTGAGTGCAAGAGACTTACTGAGTGTGTGAAACTTACTGAGTGTAAGAGACTTACTGAGTGTAAGAAACTTACTGAGTGTGTGAAACTTACTGAGTGTATGCAACTTACTGAGTGTAAGAAACTTACTGAGTGTAAAAACTTACTGAGTGTAAGAAACTTACTGAGTGTATGAAACTTACTGAGTGTATGAAACTTACTGAGTGTAAGAGACTTACTGAGTGTAAGAGACTTACTGAGTGTAAGAAACTTACTAAGTGTAAGAGAGTTACTGAGTGTAAGAGACTTACTGAGTGTAAGAAACTTACTAAGTGTAAGAGACTTACTGAGTGTAAGAGACTTACTGAGTGTAAGAGACTTACTGAGTGTAAGAAACTTACTGAGTGTAAGAAACTTACTGAGTGTAAGAGACTTACTGAGTGTAAGAGACTTACTGAGTGTAAGAGACTTACTGAATGTATGAAACGTACTGAGTGAAAGAAACTTACTGAGTGTAAGAGACTTACTGCGTGTGTGAAACTTACTGAGTGTAAGAGACTTACTGAGTGTAAGAAACTTACTGAGTGTAAGAGACTTACTGAGTGTGTGAAACTTACTGAGTGTAAGAGACTTACTGAGTGTAAGAAACTTACTGAGTGTAAGAAACTTACTGAGTGTAAGAGAGTGTACGAAACTTACTGAGTGTGTGAAACTTACTGAATGTAAGAAACTTACTAAGTGTAAGAGAGTGTACGAAACTTACCGAGTGTGTGAAACTTACTGAGTGTAAGAAACTTACTAAGTGTAAGAGAGTGTACGAAACTTACCGAGTGTATGAAACGTACTGAGTGTAAGAAACTTACTGAGAGTAATAAACTTACTGAGTGTATGAGAGTGTATGAAACTTACTGAGTGTAAGATACTTACTGAGAGTAAGAAACTTACTGAGTGTAAGAAACTTACTAAGTGTAAGAGAGTGTATGAAACATACTGAGTGTGTGAAACTTACTGAGTGTAAGAGACTTACTAAGTGTAAGAGACTTACTGAGAGTAAGAGACTTACTGAGTGTGTGAAACTTACTGAGTGTATGCAACTTACTGAGTGTAAGAAACTTACTGAGTGTAAGAAACTTACTGAGTGTAAGAAACTTAATGAGTGTATGAAACTTACTGAGTGTAAGAAACTTACTGAGAGTAATAAACTTACTGAGTGTATGAGAGTGTTTGAAACTTACTGAGTGTAAGATACTTACTGAGAGTAAGAAACTTACTGAGTGTAAGAGACTTACTGAGTGTAAGAAACTTACTAAGTGTAAGAGAGTGTTTGAAACTTACTGAGTGTAAGATACTTACTGAGAGTAAGAAACTTACTGAGTGTAAGAGACTTACTGAGTGTAAGAAACTTACTAAGTGTAAGAGAGTGTATGAAACTTACTGAGTGTAAGAGACTTACTGAGTGTAAGAGACTTACTGAGTGTAAGAAACGTACTAAGTGTAAGAAACTTACTGAGTGTAAGAGACTTACTGAGTGTAAGAGACTTACTGAGTGTGTGAAACTTACTGAGTGTATGCAACTTACTGAATGTAAGAAACTTACTGAGTGTAAGAAACTTACTGAGTGTAAGAAACTTACTGAGTGTATGAAACTTACTGAGTGTATGAAACTTACTGAGTGTAAGAGACTTACTGAGTGTAAGAGACTTACTGAGTGTAAGAAACTTACTAAGTGTAAGAGAGTTACTGAGTGTAAGAGACTTACTGAGTGCAAGAAACTTACTAAGTGTAAGAGACTTACTGAGTGTAAGAGACTTACTGAGTGTAAGAGACTTACTGAGTGTAAGAAACTTACTGAGTGTAAGAAACTTACTGAGTGTAAGAGACTTACTGAGTGTAAGAGACTTACTGAGTGTAAGAGACTTACTGAGTGTAAGAGACTTACTAAGTGTAAGAGACTTACTGAGAGTAAGAGACTTACTGAGTGTGTGAAACTTACTGAGTGTATGCAACTTACTGAGTGCAAGAGACTTACTGAGTGTGTGAAACTTACTGAGTGTAAGAGACTTACTGAGTGTAAGAAACTTACTGAGTGTGTGAAACTTACTGAGTGTATGAAACTTACTGAGTGTAAGAAACTTACTGAGTGTAAGAAACTTACTGAGTGTAAGAAACTTACTGAGTGTATGAAACTTACTGAGTGAATGAAACTTACTGAGTGTAAGAGACTTACTGAGTGTAAGAGACTTACTGAGTGTAAGAAACTTACTAAGTGTAAGAGACTTACTGAGTGTAAGAGACTTACTGAGTGTAAGAAACTTACTGAGTGTAAGAAACTTACTGAGTGTAAGAGACTTACTGAGTGTAAGAGACTTACTGAGTGTAAGAGACTTACTGAGTGTATGAAACGTACTGAGTGAAAGAAACTTACTGAGTGTAAGAGACTTACTGCGTGTGTGAAACTTACTGAGTGTAAGAGACTTACTGAGTGTAAGAAACTTACTGAGTGTAAGAGACTTACTGAGTGTGTGAAACTTACTGAGTGTAAGAGACTTACTGAGTGTAAGAAACTTACTGAGTGTAAGAAACTTACTGAGTGTAAGAGAGTGTACGAAACTTACTGAGTGTGTGAAACTTACTGAATGTAAGAAACTTACTAAGTGTAAGAGAGTGTACGAAACTTACAGAGTGTGTGAAACTTACTGAGTGTAAGAAACTTACTAAGTGTAAGAGAGTGTACGAAACTTACCGAGTGTATGAAACGTACTGAGTGTAAGAAACTTACTGAGA
The DNA here is from genome assembly GCF_965601325.2 of Salmo salar. Classification (NCBI taxonomy): domain Eukaryota; kingdom Metazoa; phylum Chordata; class Actinopteri; order Salmoniformes; family Salmonidae; genus Salmo; species Salmo salar. Next base: position 47,781,572 of record NC_138300.1, read on the forward strand.
GTAATAAACTTACTGAGTGTATGAGAGTGTATGAAACTTACTGAGTGTAAGATACTTACTGAGAGTAAGAAACTTACTGAGTGTAAGAAACTTACTAAGTGTAAGAGAGTGTATGAAACATACTGAGTGTAAGAGACTTACTGAGTGTAAGAAACTTACTGAGTGTGTGAAACTTACTGAGTGTATGCAACTTACTGAGTGTAAGAAACTTACTGAGTGTAAAAACTTACTGAGTGTAAGAAACTTACTGAGTGTATGAAACTTACTGAGTGTATGAAACTTACTGAGTGTAAGAGACTTACTGAGTGTAAGAGACTTACTGAGTGTAAGAAACTTACTAAGTGTAAGAGAGTTACTGAGTGTAAGAGACTTACTGAGTGTAAGAAACTTACTAAGTGTAAGAGACTTACTGAGTGTAAGAGACTTACTGAGTGTAAGAGACTTACTGAGTGTAAGAAACTTACTGAGTGTAAGAAACTTACTGAGTGTAAGAGACTTACTGAGTGTAAGAGACTTACTGAGTGTAAGAGACTTACTGAGTGTATGAAACGTACTGAGTGAAAGAAACTTACTGAGTGTAAGAGACTTACTGCGTGTGTGAAACTTACTGAGTGTAAGAGACTTACTGAGTGTAAGAAACTTACTGAGTGTAAGAGACTTACTGAGTGTGTGAAACTTACTGAGTGTAAGAGACTTACTGAGTGTAAGAAACTTACTGAGTGTAAGAAACTTACTGAGTGTAAGAGAGTGTACGAAACTTACTGAGTGTGTGAAACTTACTGAATGTAAGAAACTTACTAAGTGTAAGAGAGTGTACGAAACTTACCGAGTGTGTGAAACTTACTGAGTGTAAGAAACTTACTAAGTGTAAGAGAGTGTACGAAACTTACCGAGTGTATGAAACGTACTGAGTGTAAGAAACTTACTGAGAGTAATAAACTTACTGAGTGTATGAGAGTGTATGAAACTTACTGAGTGTAAGATACTTACTGAGAGTAAGAAACTTACTGAGTGTAAGAAACTTACTAAGTGTAAGAGAGTGTATGAAACATACTGAGTGTGTGAAACTTACTGAGTGTAAGAGACTTACTAAGTGTAAGAGACTTACTGAGAGTAAGAGACTTACTGAGTGTGTGAAACTTACTGAGTGTATAGAAACTTACTGAGTGTAAGAAACTTACTGAGTGTAAGAAACTTAATGAGTGTATGAAACTTACTGAGTGTAAGAAACTTACTGAGAGTAATAAACTTACTGAGTGTATGAGAGTGTTTGAAACTTACTGAGTGTAAGATACTTACTGAGAGTAAGAAACTTACTGAGTGTAAGAGACTTACTGAGTGTAAGAAACTTACTAAGTGTAAGAGAGTGTTTGAAACTTACTGAGTGTAAGATACTTACTGAGAGTAAGAAACTTACTGAGTGTAAGAGACTTACTGAGTGTAAGAAACTTACTAAGTGTAAGAGAGTGTATGAAACTTACTGAGTGTAAGAGACTTACTGAGTGTAAGAGACTTACTGAGTGTAAGAAACGTACTAAGTGTAAGAAACTTACTGAGTGTAAGAGACTTACTGAGTGTAAGAGACTTACTGAGTGTGTGAAACTTACTGAGTGTATGCAACTTACTGAATGTAAGAAACTTACTGAGTGTAAGAAACTTACTGAGTGTAAGAAACTTACTGAGTGTATGAAACTTACTGAGTGTAAGAGACTTACTGAGACTTACTGAGAGTAAGAGACTTACTGAGTGTGTGAAACTTACTGAGTGTATGCAACTTACTGAGTGCAAGAGACTTACTGAGTGTGTGAAACTTACTGATTGTAAGAGACTTACTGAGTGTAAGAAACTTACTGAGTGTGTGAAACTTACTGAGTGTATGCAACTTACTGAGTGTAAGAAACTTACTGAGTGTAAAGTGTACAGAAACTTACTGAGTGTGAGAGAGACTTACTGAGTGTAAGAGACTTACTGAGTGTAAGAAACGTACTAAGTGTAAGAAACTTACTGAGTGTAAGAGACTTACTGAGTGTAAGAGACTTACTGAGTGTGTGAAACTTACTGAGTGTATGCAACTTACTGAGTGTAAGAAACTTACTGAGTGTAAGAAACTTACTGAGTGTAAGAAACTTACTGAGTGTATGAAACTTACTGAGTGTAAGAGACTTACTGAGTGTAAGAGACTTACTTTACTGAGTGTAAGAGACTTACTGAGTGTAAGAAACTTACTGAGTGTGTGAAACTTACTGAGTGTATGCAACTTACTGAGTGTAAGAAACTTACTGAGTGTAAGAAACTTACTGAGTGTAAGAAACTTACTGAGTGTATGAAACTTACTGAGTGTATGAAACTTACTGAGTGTAAGAGACTTACTGAGTGTAAGAGACTTACTGAGTGTAAGAAACTTACTAAGTGTAAGAGAGTTACTGAGTGTAAGAGACTTACTGAGTGTAAGAAACTTACTAAGTGTAAGAGACTTACTGAGTGTAAGAGACTTACTGAGTGTAAGAGACTTACTGAGTGTAAGAAACTTACTGAGTGTAAGAAACTTACTGAGTGTAAGAGACTTACTGAGTGTAAGAGACTTACTGAGTGTAAGAGACTTACTGAGTGTATGAAACGTACTGAGTGAAAGAAACTTACTGAGTGTAAGAGACTTACTGCGTGTGTGAAACTTACTGAGTGTAAGAGACTTACTGAGTGTAAGAAACTTACTGAGTGTAAGAGACTTACTGAGTGTGTGAAACTTACTGAGTGTAAGAGACTTACTGAGTGTAAGAAACTTACTGAGTGTAAGAAACTTACTGAGTGTAAGAGAGTGTACGAAACTTACTGAGTGTGTGAAACTTACTGAATGTAAGAAACTTACTAAGTGTAAGAGAGTGTACGAAACTTACCGAGTGTGTGAAACTTACTGAGTGTAAGAAACTTACTAAGTGTAAGAGAGTGTACGAAACTTACCGAGTGTATGAAACGTACTGAGTGTAAGAAACTTACTGAGAGTAATAAACTTACTGAGTGTATGAGAGTGTATGAAACTTACTGAGTGTAAGATACTTACTGAGAGTAAGAAACTTACTGAGTGTAAGAAACTTACTAAGTGTAAGAGAGTGTATGAAACATACTGAGTGTGTGAAACTTACTGAGTGTAAGAGACTTACTAAGTGTAAGAGACTTACTGAGAGTAAGAGACTTACTGAGTGTGTGAAACTTACTGAGTGTATGCAACTTACTGAGTGTATGAAACTTACTGAGTGTAAGAAACTTACTGAGAGTAAGTAAACTTACTGAGTGTATGAGAGTGTTTGAAACTTACTGAGTGTAAGATACTTACTGAGAGTAAGAAACTTACTGAGTGTAAGAGACTTACTGAGTGTAAGAAACTTACTAAGTGTAAGAGAGTGTTTGAAACTTACTGAGTGTAAGATACTTACTGAGAGTAAGAAACTTACTGAGTGTAAGAGACTTACTGAGTGTAAGAAACTTACTAAGTGTAAGAGAGTGTATGAAACTTACTGAGTGTAAGAGACTTACTGAGTGTAAGAGACTTACTGAGTGTAAGAAACGTACTAAGTGTAAGAAACTTACTGAGTGTAAGAGACTTACTGAGTGTAAGAGACTTACTGAGTGTGTGAAACTTACTGAGTGTATGCAACTTACTGAATGTAAGAAACTTACTGAGTGTAAGAAACTTACTGAGTGTAAGAAACTTACTGAGTGTATGAAACTTACTGAGTGTAAGAGACTTACTGAGTGTAAGAGACTTACTGAGTGTAAGAAACTTACTAAGTGTAAGAGAGTTACTGAGTGTAAGAGACTTACTGAGTGCAAGAAACTTACTAAGTGTAAGAGACTTACTGAGTGTAAGAGACTTACTGAGTGTAAGAGACTTACTGAGTGTAAGAAACTTACTGAGTGTAAGAGACTTACTGAGTGTAAGAGACTTACTGAGTGTAAGAGACTTACTGAGTGTAAGAGACTTACTAAGTGTAAGAGACTTACTGAGAGTAAGAGACTTACTGAGTGTGTGAAACTTACTGAGTGTATGCAACTTACTGAGTGCAAGAGACTTACTGAGTGTGTGAAACTTACTGAGTGTAAGAGACTTACTGAGTGTAAGAAACTTACTGAGTGTGTGAAACTTACTGAGTGTATGCAACTTACTGAGTGTAAGAAACTTACTGAGTGTAAAAACTTACTGAGTGTAAGAAACTTACTGAGTGTATGAAACTTACTGAGTGTATGAAACTTACTGAGTGTAAGAGACTTACTGAGTGTAAGAGACTTACTGAGTGTAAGAAACTTACTAAGTGTAAGAGAGTTACTGAGTGTAAGAGACTTACTGAGTGTAAGAAACTTACTAAGTGTAAGAGACTTACTGAGTGTAAGAGACTTACTGAGTGTAAGAGACTTACTGAGTGTAAGAAACTTACTGAGTGTAAGAAACTTACTGAGTGTAAGAGACTTACTGAGTGTAAGAGACTTACTGAGTGTAAGAGACTTACTGAGTGTATGAAACGTACTGAGTGAAAGAAACTTACTGAGTGTAAGAGACTTACTGCGTGTGTGAAACTTACTGAGTGTAAGAGACTTACTGAGTGTGTGAAACTTACTGAGTGTAAGAGACTTACTGAGTGTAAGAAACTTACTGAGTGTAAGAGAGTGTACGAAACTTACTGAGTGTGTGAAACTTACTGAATGTAAGAAACTTACTAAGTGTAAGAGAGTGTACGAAACTTACAGAGTGTGTGAAACTTACTGAGTGTAAGAAACTTACTAAGTGTAAGAGAGTGTACGAAACTTACCGAGTGTATGAAACGTACTGAGTGTAAGAAACTTACTGAGAGTAATAAACTTACTGAGTGTATGAGAGTGTATGAAACTTACTGAGTGTAAGATACTTACTGAGAGTAAGAAACTTACTGAGTGTAAGAAACTTACTAAGTGTAAGAGAGTGTATGAAACATACTGAGTGTGTGAAACTTACTGAGTGTAAGAAACTTACTGAGTGTGTGAAACTTACTGAGTGTATGCAACTTACTGAGTGTAAGAAACTTACTGAGTGTAAAAACTTACTGAGTGTAAGAAACTTACTGAGTGTATGAAACTTACTGAGTGTATGAAACTTACTGAGTGTAAGAGACTTACTGAGTGTAAGAGACTTACTGAGTGTAAGAAACTTACTAAGTGTAAGAGAGTTACTGAGTGTAAGAGACTTACTGAGTGTAAGAAACTTACTAAGTGTAAGAGACTTACTGAGTGTAAGAGACTTACTGAGTGTAAGAGACTTACTGAGTGTATGAAACGTACTGAGTGAAAGAAACTTACTGAGTGTAAGAGACTTACTGCGTGTGTGAAACTTACTGAGTGTAAGAGACTTACTGAGTGTAAGAAACTTACTGAGTGTAAGAGACTTACTGAGTGTGTGAAACTTACTGAGTGTAAGAGACTTACTGAGTGTAAGAAACTTACTGAGTGTAAGAAACTTACTGAGTGTAAGAGAGTGTACGAAACTTACTGAGTGTGTGAAACTTACTGAATGTAAGAAACTTACTAAGTGTAAGAGAGTGTACGAAACTTACCGAGTGTGTGAAACTTACTGAGTGTAAGAAACTTACTAAGTGTAAGAGAGTGTACGAAACTTACCGAGTGTATGAAACGTACTGAGTGTAAGAAACTTACTGAGAGTAATAAACTTACTGAGTGTATGAGAGTGTATGAAACTTACTGAGTGTAAGATACTTACTGAGAGTAAGAAACTTACTGAGTGTAAGAAACTTACTAAGTGTAAGAGAGTGTATGAAACATACTGAGTGTGTGAAACTTACTGAGTGTAAGAGACTTACTAAGTGTAAGAGACTTACTGAGAGTAAGAGACTTACTGAGTGTGTGAAACTTACTGAGTGTATGCAACTTACTGAGTGTAAGAAACTTACTGAGTGTAAGAAACTTACTGAGTGTAAGAAACTTAATGAGTGTATGAAACTTACTGAGTGTAAGAAACTTACTGAGAGTAATAAACTTACTGAGTGTATGAGAGTGTTTGAAACTTACTGAGTGTAAGATACTTACTGAGAGTAAGAAACTTACTGAGTGTAAGAGACTTACTGAGTGTAAGAAACTTACTAAGTGTAAGAGAGTGTTTGAAACTTACTGAGTGTAAGATACTTACTGAGAGTAAGAAACTTACTGAGTGTAAGAGACTTACTGAGTGTAAGAAACTTACTAAGTGTAAGAGAGTGTATGAAACTTACTGAGTGTAAGAGACTTACTGAGTGTAAGAGACTTACTGAGTGTAAGAAACGTACTAAGTGTAAGAAACTTACTGAGTGTAAGAGACTTACTGAGTGTAAGAGACTTACTGAGTGTGTGAAACTTACTGAGTGTATGCAACTTACTGAATGTAAGAAACTTACTGAGTGTAAGAAACTTACTGAGTGTAAGAAACTTACTGAGTGTATGAAACTTACTGAGTGTAAGAGACTTACTGAGTGTAAGAGACTTACTGAGTGTAAGAAACTTACTAAGTGTAAGAGAGTTACTGAGTGTAAGAGACTTACTGAGTGTAAGAAACTTACTGAGTGTGTGAAACTTACTGAGTGTATGCAACTTACTGAGTGTAAGAAACTTACTGAGTTTAAGAAACTTACTGAGTGTAAGAAACTTACTGAGTGTATGAAACTTACTGAGTGAATGAAACTTACTGAGTGTAAGAGACTTACTGAGTGTAAGAGACTTACTGAGTGTAAGAAACTTACTAAGTGTAAGAGAGTTACTGAGTGTAAGAGACTTACTGAGTGTAAGAAACTTACTAAGTGTAAGAGACTTACTGAGTGTAAGAGACTTACTGAGTGTAAGAGACTTACTGAGTGTAAGAAACTTACTGAGTGTAAGAAACTTACTGAGTGTAAGAGACTTACTGAGTGTAAGAGACTTACTGAGTGTAAGAGACTTACTGAATGTATGAAACGTACTGAGTGAAAGAAACTTACTGAGAGTAAGAGACTTACTGCGTGTGTGAAACTTACTGAGTGTAAGAGACTTACTGAGTGTAAGAAACTTACTGAGTGTAAGAGACTTACTGAGTGTGTGAAACTTACTGAGTGTAAGAGACTTACTGAGTGTAAGAAACTTACTGAGTGTAAGAAACTTACTGAGTGTAAGAGAGTGTACGAAACTTACTGAGTGTGTGAAACTTACTGAATGTAAGAAACTTACTAAGTGTAAGAGAGTGTACGAAACTTACCGAGTGTGTGAAACTTACTGAGTGTAAGAAACTTACTAAGTGTAAGAGAGTGTACGAAACTTACCGAGTGTATGAAACGTACTGAGTGTAAGAAACTTACTGAGAGTAATAAACTTACTGAGTGTATGAGAGTGTATGAAACTTACTGAGTGTAAGATACTTACTGAGAGTAAGAAACTTACTGAGTGTAAGAAACTTACTAAGTGTAAGAGAGTGTATGAAACATACTGAGTGTGTGAAACTTACTGAGTGTAAGAAACTTACTGAGTGTGTGAAACTTACTGAGTGTATGCAACTTACTGAGTGTAAGAAACTTACTGAGTGTAAAAACTTACTGAGTGTAAGAAACTTACTGAGTGTATGAAACTTACTGAGTGTATGAAACTTACTGAGTGTAAGAGACTTACTGAGTGTAAGAGACTTACTGAGTGTAAGAAACTTACTAAGTGTAAGAGAGTTACTGAGTGTAAGAGACTTACTGAGTGTAAGAAACTTACTAAGTGTAAGAGACTTACTGAGTGTAAGAGACTTACTGAGTGTAAGAAACTTCCTGAGTGTAAGAAACTTACTGAGTGTAAGAGACTTACTGAGTGTAAGAGACTTACTGAGTGTATGAAACGTACTGAGTGAAAGAAACTTACTGAGTGTAAGAGACTTACTGCGTGTGTGAAACTTACTGAGTGTAAGAGACTTACTGAGTGTAAGAAACTTACTGAGTGTAAGAGACTTACTGAGTGTGTGAAACTTACTGAGTGTAAGAGACTTACTGAGTGTAAGAAACTTACTGAGTGTAAGAAACTTACTGAGTGTAAGAGAGTGTACGAAACTTACTGAGTGTGTGAAACTTACTGAATGTAAGAAACTTACTAAGTGTAAGAGAGTGTACGAAACATACTGAGTGTGTGAAACTTACTGAGTGTAAGAGACTTACTAAGTGTAAGAGACTTACTGAGAGTAAGAGACTTACTGAGTGTGTGAAACTTACTGAGTGTATGCAACTTACTGAGTGTAAGAAACTTACTGAGTGTAAGAAACTTACTGAGTGTAAGAAACTTAATGAGTGTATGAAACTTACTGAGTGTAAGAAACTTACTGAGAGTAATAAACTTACTGAGTGTATGAGAGTGTTTGAAACTTACTGAGTGTAAGATACTTACTGAGAGTAAGAAACTTACTGAGTGTAAGAGACTTACTGAGTGTAAGAAACTTACTAAGTGTAAGAGAGTGTATGAAACTTACTGAGTGTAAGAGACTTACTGAGTGTAAGAGACTTACTGAGTGTAAGAAACGTACTAAGTGTAAGAAACTTACTGAGTGTAAGAGACTTACTGAGTGTAAGAGACTTACTGAGTGTGTGAAACTTACTGAGTGTATGCAACTTAATGAATGTAAGAAACTTACTGAGTGTAAGAAACTTACTGAGTGTAAGAAACTTACTGAGTGTATGAAACTTACTGAGTGTATGAAACTTACTGAGTGTAAGAGACTTACTGAGTGTAAGAGACTTACTGAGTGTAAGAAACTTACTAAGTGTAAGAGAGTTACTGAGTGTAAGAGACTTACTGAGTGCAAGAAACTTACTAAGTGTAAGAGACTTACTGAGTGTAAGAGACTTACTGAGTGTAAGAGACTTACTGAGTGTAAGAAACTTACTGAGTGTAAGAAACTTACTGAGTGTAAGAGACTTACTGAGTGTAAGAGACTTACTGAGTGTAAGAGACTTACTGAGTGTAAGAGACTTACTAAGTGTAAGAGACTTACTGAGAGTAAGAGACTTACTGAGTGTGTGAAACTTACTGAGTGTATGCAACTTACTGAGTGCAAGAGACTTACTGAGTGTGTGAAACTTACTGAGTGTAAGAGACTTACTGAGTGTAAGAAACTTACTGAGTGTGTGAAACTTACTGAGTGTATGCAACTTACTGAGTGTAAGAAACTTACTGAGTGTAAAAACTTACTGAGTGTAAGAAACTTACTGAGTGTATGAAACTTACTGAGTGTATGAAACTTACTGAGTATAAGAGACTTACTGAGTGTAAGAGACTTACTGAGTGTAAGAAACTTACTAAGTGTAAGAGAGTTACTGAGTGTAAGAGACTTACTGAGTGTAAGAAACTTACTAAGTGTAAGAGACTTACTGAGTGTAAGAGACTTACTGAGTGTAAGAGACTTACTGAGTGTAAGAAACTTACTGAGTGTAAGAAACTTACTGAGTGTAAGAGACTTACTGAGTGTAAGAGACTTACTGAGTGTAAGAGACTTACTGAGTGTATGAAACGTACTGAGTGAAAGAAACTTACTGAGTGTAAGAGACTTACTGCGTGTGTGAAACTTACTGAGTGTAAGAGACTTACTGAGTGTGTGAAACTTACTGAGTGTAAGAGACTTACTGAGTGTAAGAAACTTACTGAGTGTAAGAGAGTGTACGAAACTTACTGAGTGTGTGAAACTTACTGAATGTAAGAAACTTACTAAGTGTAAGAGAGTGTACGAAACTTACAGAGTGTGTGAAACTTACTGAGTGTAAGAAACTTACTAAGTGTAAGAGAGTGTACGAAACTTACCGAGTGTATGAAACGTACTGAGTGTAAGAAACTTACTGAGAGTAATAAACTTACTGAGTGTATGAGAGTGTATGAAACTTACTGAGTGTAAGATACTTACTGAGAGTAAGAAACTTACTGAGTGTAAGAAACTTACTAAGTGTAAGAGAGTGTATGAAACATACTGAGTGTGTGAAACTTACTGAGTGTAAGAAACTTACTGAGTGTGTGAAACTTACTGAGTGTATGCAACTTACTGAGTGTAAGAAACTTACTGAGTGTAAAAACTTACTGAGTGTAAGAAACTTACTGAGTGTATGAAACTTACTGAGTGTATGAAACTTACTGAGTGTAAGAGACTTACTGAGTGTAAGAGACTTACTGAGTGTAAGAAACTTACTAAGTGTAAGAGAGTTACTGAGTGTAAGAGACTTACTGAGTGTAAGAAACTTACTAAGTGTAAGAGACTTACTGAGTGTAAGAGACTTACTGAGTGTAAGAGACTTACTGAGTGTATGAAACGTACTGAGTGAAAGAAACTTACTGAGTGTAAGAGACTTACTGCGTGTGTGAAACTTACTGAGTGTAAGAGACTTACTGAGTGTAAGAAACTTACTGAGTGTAAGAGACTTACTGAGTGTGTGAAACTTACTGAGTGTAAGAGACTTACTGAGTGTAAGAAACTTACTGAGTGTAAGAAACTTACTGAGTGTAAGAGAGTGTACGAAACTTACTGAGTGTGTGAAACTTACTGAATGTAAGAAACTTACTAAGTGTAAGAGAGTGTACGAAACTTACCGAGTGTGTGAAACTTACTGAGTGTAAGAAACTTACTAAGTGTAAGAGAGTGTACGAAACTTACCGAGTGTATGAAACGTACTGAGTGTAAGAAACTTACTGAGAGTAATAAACTTACTGAGTGTATGAGAGTGTATGAAACTTACTGAGTGTAAGATACTTACTGAGAGTAAGAAACTTACTGAGTGTAAGAAACTTACTAAGTGTAAGAGAGTGTATGAAACATACTGAGTGTGTGAAACTTACTGAGTGTAAGAGACTTACTAAGTGTAAGAGACTTACTGAGAGTAAGAGACTTACTGAGTGTGTGAAACTTACTGAGTGTATGCAACTTACTGAGTGTAAGAAACTTACTGAGTGTAAGAAACTTACTGAGTGTAAGAAACTTAATGAGTGTATGAAACTTACTGAGTGTAAGAAACTTACTGAGAGTAATAAACTTACTGAGTGTATGAGAGTGTTTGAAACTTACTGAGTGTAAGATACTTACTGAGAGTAAGAAACTTACTGAGTGTAAGAGACTTACTGAGTGTAAGAAACTTACTAAGTGTAAGAGAGTGTTTGAAACTTACTGAGTGTAAGATACTTACTGAGAGTAAGAAACTTACTGAGTGTAAGAGACTTACTGAGTGTAAGAAACTTACTAAGTGTAAGAGAGTGTATGAAACTTACTGAGTGTAAGAGACTTACTGAGTGTAAGAGACTTACTGAGTGTAAGAAACGTACTAAGTGTAAGAAACTTACTGAGTGTAAGAGACTTACTGAGTGTAAGAGACTTACTGAGTGTGTGAAACTTACTGAGTGTATGCAACTTACTGAATGTAAGAAACTTACTGAGTGTAAGAAACTTACTGAGTGTAAGAAACTTACTGAGTGTATGAAACTTACTGAGTGTAAGAGACTTACTGAGTGTAAGAGACTTACTGAGTGTAAGAAACTTACTAAGTGTAAGAGAGTTACTGAGTGTAAGAGACTTACTGAGTGCAAGAAACTTACTAAGTGTAAGAGTCTTACTGAGTGTAAGAGACTTACTGAGTGTAAGAGACTTACTGAGTGTAAGAAACTTACTGAGTGTAAGAAACTTACTGAGTGTAAGAGACTTACTGAGTGTAAGAGACTTACTGAGTGTAAGAGACTTACTAAGTGTAAGAGACTTACTGAGAGTAAGAGACTTACTGAGTGTGTGAAACTTACTGAGTGTATGCAACTTACTGAGTGCAAGAGACTTACTGAGTGTGTGAAACTTATTGAGTGTAAGAGACTTACTGAGTGTAAGAAACTTACTGAGTGTGTGAAACTTACTGAGTGTATGCAACTTACTGAGTGTAAGAAACTTACTGAGTGTAAAAACTTACTGAGTGTAAGAAACTTACTGAGTGTATGAAACTTACTGAGTGTATGAAACTTACTGAGTGTAAGAGACTTACTGAGTGTAAGAGACTTACTGAGTGTAAGAAACTTACTAAGTGTAAGAGAGTTACTGAGTGTAAGAGACTTACTGAGTGTAAGAAACTTACTAAGTGTAAGAGACTTACTGAGTGTAAGAGACTTACTGAGTGTAAGAGACTTACTGAGTGTAAGAAACTTACTGAGTGTAAGAAACTTACTGAGTGTAAGAGACTTACTGAGTGTAAGAGACTTACTGAGTGTAAGAGACTTACTGAGTGTATGAAACGTACTGAGTGAAAGAAACTTACTGAGTGTAAGAGACTTACTGCGTGTGTGAAACTTACTGAGTGTAAGATACTTACTGAGAGTAAGAAACTTACTGAGTGTAAGAGACTTACTGAGTGTAAGAAACTTACTAAGTGTAAGAGAGTGTATGAAACTTACTGAGTGTAAGAGACTTACTGAGTGTAAGAGACTTACTGAGTGTAAGAAACGTACTAAGTGTAAGAAACTTACTGAGTGTAAGAGACTTACTGAGTGTAAGAGACTTACTGAGTGTGTGAAACTTACTGAGTGTATGCAACTTACTGAATGTAAGAAACTTACTGAGTGTAAGAAACTTACTGAGTGTAAGAAACTTACTGAGTGTATGAAACTTACTGAGTGTAAGAGACTTACTGAGTGTAAGAGACTTACTGAGTGTAAGAAACTTACTAAGTGTAAGAGAGTTACTGAGTGTAAGAGACTTACTGAGTGCAAGAAACTTACTAAGTGTAAGAGTCTTACTGAGTGTAAGAGACTTACTGAGTGTAAGAGACTTACTGAGTGTAAGAAACTTACTGAGTGTAAGAAACTTACTGAGTGTAAGAGACTTACTGAGTGTAAGAGACTTACTGAGTGTAAGAGACTTACTAAGTGTAAGAGACTTACTGAGAGTAAGAGACTTACTGAGTGTGTGAAACTTACTGAGTGTATGCAACTTACTGAGTGCAAGAGACTTACTGAGTGTGTGAAACTTATTGAGTGTAAGAGACTTACTGAGTGTAAGAAACTTACTGAGTGTGTGAAACTTACTGAGTGTATGCAACTTACTGAGTGTAAGAAACTTACTGAGTGTAAAAACTTACTGAGTGTAAGAAACTTACTGAGTGTATGAAACTTACTGAGTGTATGAAACTTACTGAGTGTAAGAGACTTACTGAGTGTAAGAGACTTACTGAGTGTAAGAAACTTACTAAGTGTAAGAGAGTTACTGAGTGTAAGAGACTTACTGAGTGTAAGAAACTTACTAAGTGTAAGAGACTTACTGAGTGTAAGAGACTTACTGAGTGTAAGAGACTTACTGAGTGTATGAAACTTACTGAGTGTATGAAACTTACTGAGTGTAAGAGACTTACTGAGTGTAAGAGACTTACTGAGTGTAAGAAACTTACTAAGTGTAAGAGAGTTACTGAGTGTAAGAGACTTACTGAGTGTAAGAGACTTACTGAGTGTAAGAAACTTACTAAGTGTAAGAGAGTTACTGAGTGTAAGAGACTTACTGAGTGTAAGAAACTTACTAAGTGTAAGAGACTTACTGAGTGTAAGAGACTTACTGAGTGTAAGAGACTTACTGAGTGTAAGAAACTTACTGAGTGTAAGAAACTTACTGAGTGTAAGAGACTTACTGAGTGTAAGAGACTTACTGAGTGTAAGAGACTTACTGAGTGTATGAAACGTACTGAGTGAAAGAAACTTACTGAGTGTAAGAGACTTACTGCGTGTGTGAAACTTACTGAGTGTAAGAGACTTACTGAGTGTAAGAAACTTACTGAGTGTAAGAGACTTACTGAGTGTGTGAAACTTACTGAGTGTAAGAGACTTACTGAGTGTAAGAAACTTACTGAGTGTAAGAAACTTACTGAGTGTAAGAGAGTGTACGAAACTTACTGAGTGTGTGAAACTTACTGAATGTAAGAAACTTACTAAGTGTAAGAGAGTGTACGAAACTTACCGAGTGTGTGAAACTTACTGAGTGTAAGAAACTTACTAAGTGTAAGAGAGTGTATGAAACTTACTGAGTGTAAGAGACTTACTGAGTGTATGAAACGTACTGATTGTAAGAAACTTACTAAGTGTAAGAGAGTGTAAGAAACTTACTGAGTGTATGAAACGTACTGAGTGTATGAAACATACTGAGTGTGTGAAACTTAATGGGTGTATGAAACGTACTGAGTGTATGAAATGTATTGAGTGTAAGAAACTTACTGAGTGTAAGAAACTTACTGAGTGTAAGAGACTAACTGAGTGTGTGAAACTTACTGAGTGTAAGAAACTTACTAAGTGTAAGAGAGTGTATGAAACTTACTGAGTGTAAGAGACTTACTGAGTGTAAGAGACTTACTGAGTGTAAGAAACGTACTAAGTGTAAGAAACTTACTGAGTGTAAGAGACTTACTGAGTGTAAGAGACTTACTGAGTGTGTGAAACTTACTGAGTGTATGCAACTTAATGAATGTAAGAAACTTACTGAGTGTAAGAAACTTACTGAGTGTAAGAAACTTACTGAGTGTATGAAACTTACTGAGTGTATGAAACTTACTGAGTGTAAGAGACTTACTGAGTGTAAGAGACTTACTGAGTGTAAGAAACTTACTAAGTGTAAGAGAGTTACTGAGTGTAAGAGACTTACTGAGTGCAAGAAACTTACTAAGTGTAAGAGACTTACTGAGTGTAAGAGACTTACTGAGTGTAAGAGACTTACTGAGTGTAAGAAACTTACTGAGTGTAAGAAACTTACTGAGTGTAAGAGACTTACTGAGTGTAAGAGACTTACTGAGTGTAAGAGACTTACTAAGTGTAAGAGACTTACTGAGAGTAAGAGACTTACTGAGTGTGTGAAACTTACTGAGTGTATGCAACTTACTGAGTGCAAGAGACTTACTGAGTGTGTGAAACTTACTGAGTGTAAGAGACTTACTGAGTGTAAGAAACTTACTGAGTGTGTGAAACTTACTGAGTGTATGCAACTTACTGAGTGTAAGAAACTTACTGAGTGTAAAAACTTACTGAGTGTAAGAAACTTACTGAGTGTATGAAACTTACTGAGTGTATGAAACTTACTGAGTATAAGAGACTTACTGAGTGTAAGAGACTTACTGAGTGTAAGAAACTTACTAAGTGTAAGAGAGTTACTGAGTGTAAGAGACTTACTGAGTGTAAGAAACTTACTAAGTGTAAGAGACTTACTGAGTGTAAGAGACTTACTGAGTGTAAGAGACTTACTGAGTGTAAGAAACTTACTGAGTGTAAGAAACTTACTGAGTGTAAGAGACTTACTGAGTGTAAGAGACTTACTGAGTGTAAGAGACTTACTGAGTGTATGAAACGTACTGAGTGAAAGAAACTTACTGAGTGTAAGAGACTTACTGCGTGTGTGAAACTTACTGAGTGTAAGAGACTTACTGAGTGTGTGAAACTTACTGAGTGTAAGAGACTTACTGAGTGTAAGAAACTTACTGAGTGTAAGAAACTTACTGAGTGTAAGAGAGTGTACGAAACTTACTGAGTGTGTGAAACTTACTGAATGTAAGAAACTTACTAAGTGTAAGAGAGTGTACGAAACTTACAGAGTGTGTGAAACTTACTGAGTGTAAGAAACTTACTAAGTGTAAGAGAGTGTACGAAACTTACCGAGTGTATGAAACGTACTGAGTGTAAGAAACTTACTGAGAGTAATAAACTTACTGAGTGTATGAGAGTGTATGAAACTTACTGAGTGTAAGATACTTACTGAGAGTAAGAAACTTACTGAGTGTAAGAAACTTACTAAGTGTAAGAGAGTGTATGAAACATACTGAGTGTGTGAAACTTACTGAGTGTAAGAAACTTACTGAGTGTGTGAAACTTACTGAGTGTATGCAACTTACTGAGTGTAAGAAACTTACTGAGTGTAAAAACTTACTGAGTGTAAGAAACTTACTGAGTGTATGAAACTTACTGAGTGTATGAAACTTACTGAGTGTAAGAGACTTACTGAGTGTAAGAGACTTACTGAGTGTAAGAAACTTACTAAGTGTAAGAGAGTTACTGAGTGTAAGAGACTTACTGAGTGTAAGAAACTTACTAAGTGTAAGAGACTTACTGAGTGTAAGAGACTTACTGAGTGTAAGAGACTTACTGAGTGTAAGAAACTTCCTGAGTGTAAGAAACTTACTGAGTGTAAGAGACTTACTGAGTGTAAGAGACTTACTGAGTGTATGAAACGTACTGAGTGAAAGAAACTTACTGAGTGTAAGAGACTTACTGCGTGTGTGAAACTTACTGAGTGTAAGAGACTTACTGAGTGTAAGAAACTTACTGAGTGTAAGAGACTTACTGAGTGTGTGAAACTTACTGAGTTTAAGAGACTTACTGAGTGTAAGAAACTTACTGAGTGTAAGAAACTTACTGAGTGTAAGAGAGTGTACGAAACTTACTGAGTGTGTGAAACTTACTGAATGTAAGAAACTTACTAAGTGTAAGAGAGTGTACGAAACTTACCGAGTGTGTGAAACTTACTGAGTGTAAGAAACTTACTAAGTGTAAGAGAGTGTACGAAACTTACCGAGTGTATGAAACGTACTGAGTGTAAGAAACTTACTGAGAGTAATAAACTTACTGAGTGTATGAGAGTGTATGAAACTTACTGAGTGTAAGATACTTACTGAGAGTAAGAAACTTACTGAGTGTAAGAAACTTACTAAGTGTAAGAGAGTGTATGAAACATACTGAGTGTGTGAAACTTACTGAGTGTAAGAGACTTACTAAGTGTAAGAGACTTACTGAGAGTAAGAGACTTACTGAGTGTGTGAAACTTACTGAGTGTATGCAACTTACTGAGTGTAAGAAACTTACTGAGTGTAAGAAACTTACTGAGTGTAAGAAACTTAATGAGTGTATGAAACTTACTGAGTGTAAGAAACTTACTGAGAGTAATAAACTTACTGAGTGTATGAGAGTGTTTGAAACTTACTGAGTGTAAGATACTTACTGAGAGTAAGAAACTTACTGAGTGTAAGAGACTTACTGAGTGTAAGAAACTTACTAAGTGTAAGAGAGTGTTTGAAACTTACTGAGTGTAAGATACTTACTGAGAGTAAGAAACTTACTGAGTGTAAGAGACTTACTGAGTGTAAGAAACTTACTAAGTGTAAGAGAGTGTATGAAACTTACTGAGTGTAAGAGACTTACTGAGTGTAAGAGACTTACTGAGTGTAAGAAACGTACTAAGTGTAAGAAACTTACTGAGTGTAAGAGACTTACTGAGTGTAAGAGACTTACTGAGTGTGTGAAACTTACTGAGTGTATGCAACTTACTGAATGTAAGAAACTTACTGAGTGTAAGAAACTTACTGAGTGTAAGAAACTTACTGAGTGTATGAAACTTACTGAGTGTAAGAGACTTACTGAGTGTAAGAGACTTACTGAGTGTAAGAAACTTACTAAGTGTAAGAGAGTTACTGAGTGTAAGAGACTTACTGAGTGCAAGAAACTTACTAAGTGTAAGAGACTTACTGAGTGTAAGAGACTTACTGAGTGTAAGAGACTTACTGAGTGTAAGAAACTTACTGAGTGTAAGAAACTTACTGAGTGTAAGAGACTTACTGAGTGTAAGAGACTTACTGAGTGTAAGAGACTTACTAAGTGTAAGAGACTTACTGAGAGTAAGAGACTTACTGAGTGTGTGAAACTTACTGAGTGTATGCAACTTACTGAGTGCAAGAGACTTACTGAGTGTGTGAAACTTACTGAGTGTAAGAGACTTACTGAGTGTAAGAAACTTACTGAGTGTGTGAAACTTACTGAGTGTATGCAACTTACTGAGTGTAAGAAACTTACTGAGTGTAAAAACTTACTGAGTGTAAGAAACTTACTGAGTGTATGAAACTTACTGAGTGTATGAAACTTACTGAGTGTAAGAGACTTACTGAGTGTAAGAGACTTACTGAGTGTAAGAAACTTACTGAGTGTAAGAGAGTTACTGAGTGTAAGAGACTTACTGAGTGTAAGAAACTTACTAAGTGTAAGAGACTTACTGAGTGTAAGAGACTTACTGAGTGTAAGAGACTTACTGAGTGTAAGAAACTTACTGAGTGTAAGAAACTTACTGAGTGTAAGAGACTTACTGAGTGTAAGAGACTTACTGAGTGTAAGAGACTTACTGAGTGTATGAAACGTACTGAGTGAAAGAAACTTACTGAGTGTAAGAGACTTACTGCGTGTGTGAAACTTACTGAGTGTAAGAGACTTACTGAGTGTAAGAAACTTACTGAGTGTAAGAGACTTACTGAGTGTGTGAAACTTACTGAGTGTAAGAGACTTACTGAGTGTAAGAAACTTACTGAGTGTAAGAAACTTACTGAGTGTAAGAGAGTGTACGAAACTTACTGAGTGTGTGAAACTTACTGAATGTAAGAAACTTACTAAGTGTAAGAGAGTGTACGAAACTTACCGAGTGTGTGAAACTTACTGAGTGTAAGAAACTTACTAAGTGTAAGAGAGTGTATGAAACTTACTGAGTGTAAGAGACTTACTGAGTGTATGAAACGTACTGATTGTAAGAAACTTACTAAGTGTAAGAGAGTGTAAGAAACTTACTGAGTGTATGAAACGTACTGAGTGTATGAAACATACTGAGTGTGTGAAACTTAATGGGTGTATGAAACGTACTGAGTGTATGAAATGCATTGAGTGTAAGAAACTTACTGAGTGTAAGAAACTTACTGAGTGTAAGAGACTAACTGAGTGTGTGAAACTTACTGAGTGTAAGAGACTTACTGAGTGTGTGAAACTTACTGAGTGTGTGAAACTTACTGAGTGTAAGAGACTTACTGAGTGTAAGAGACTTACCGAGTGTAAGAAACTTACTGAGTGTAAGAAACTTACTGAGTGTAAGAAACTTACTGAGTGTAAGAGACTTACTGAGTGTGTGAAACTTACTGAGTGTAAGAAACTTACTGAGTGTATTAAACTTACTAAGTGTAAGAGAGTGTATGAAAATTACTGAGTGTAAGAGACTTACTAAGTGAAAGAGAGTGTACGAAACTTACTGAGTGTGTGAAACTTACTGAGTTTAAGAAACTTACTGAGTGTACGAAACTTATCGAGTGTATGAAACGTACTGAGTGTATTAAACATACTGTGTGTGTGAAACTTACTGAGTGTACGAAACTTACTGAGTGTACGAAACTTATCGAGTGTATGAAACGTACTGAGTGTAAGAAACTTACTAACCTTTTAGGGCTAGGGGGCAGTATTTACACGGCCGGATAAAAAATGTACCCGATTTAATCTGGTTATTACTACTGCCCAGAAACTAGAATATGCATATAATTATTGGCTTTGGATAGAAAACACCCTAAAGTTTCCAAAACTGTTTGAATGGTGTCTGTGAATATAACAGAACTCATATGGCAGGCAAAAACCTGAGAAGATTCTGTACAGGAAGTGCCCTCTCTGACCATTCCTTGGGCTTCTTGACTCTTTTTATTGAAAACTTAGGAACTTTGCTGTAACGTGACACTTCCTACGGCTCCCATAGGCTCTCAGAACCCGGGAAAAAGCTGAATGATGTCGAGGCAGCCCCTGGCTGAAAAACATTAGCGCCTTTCGTAAGTGGTCCATCAGAGGACAATGAGACTGAGGCGCGTGCACGAGGCGACCCCATGTTTTTATTTTCTCTCTCTTTGAACGAAAACACAGATTCCCGGTCGGAATATTATCGCTTTTTTTATGAGAAAAATGGCATAAAAATTGATTTTAAACAGCGGTTGACATGCTTCGAAGTACGGTAATGGAATATTTAGACATTTTTTGTCACGAAACGCGTCGGGCGCGTCACCCTTCTTTACACTTCGGATAGTGTCTTGAACGCACGAACAAAACAGAGGATATTTGAACATAACTATGGATTATTTTGAACCAAACCAACATTTGTTATTGAAGTAGAAGTCCTGGGAGTGCATTCTGATGAATAACAGCAAAGGTAATAAAAATGTTCTTATAGTAAATCTGACTTTGGTGAGGGCTAAACTTGGTGGGTGTCTAAATAGCTAGCCCTGTGATGCCGGGCTATCTACTTAGAATATTGCAAAATGTGCTTTCACCGAAAAGCTATTTTAAAATCGGACATAGCGAGTGCATAGAGGAGTTCTGTATCTATAATTCTTAAAATAATTGTTATGTTTTTTGTGAACGTTTATCGTCAGTAATTTAGTAAATTCACCGGAAGTTTGCGGGGGGTATGCTAGTTCTGAACGTCACATGCTAATGTAAAAAGTTGGTTTTTGATATAAATATGAACTTGATTGAACAAAACATGCATGTATTGTATAACATAATGTCCTAGGCGTGTCATCTGATGAAGATCATCAAAGGTTAGTGCTGCATTTAGCTGTGGTTTGGGTTTTTGTGACATTATATGCTAGCTTGAAAAATGGGTGTCTGATTATTTCTGGCTGGGTACTCTGCTGACATAATCTAATGTTTTGCTTTCGTTGTAAAGCCTTTTTGAAATGGGACAGTGTGGTTAGATTAACGAGAGTCTTGTCTTTAAATAGCTGTAAAATAGTCATATGTTTGAGAAATTGAAGTAATAGGATTTTTAAGGTATTTGAAAATCGCGCCACAGGATTCAACTGGCTGTTACGTAGGTGGGACGAATTCGTCCCGCCTGCCCTAGAGAGGTTAAGGCACTTCCGGTTAGCACAGGAAGCTAAAAGTAAACACATATCCTCATTGGGGTAGGCTTTTACAGATTCCTGAGTTTAAAGTCTTTACATTAACCTCTCTTGGGTAGGGGGCAGTATTTTGACATCAGGATGAAGAAGGTGCCCAGAGTAAACTGCCTGCTACTCAGTCCCAGAAGCTAAGATATGCATATTATTAGTAGATTTTGATAGAAAACACTCTGACGTTTATAAAACTTCTTTTTTGAAGACAAAGGAATCGTCCTGTTTATCGAACAAAACTAACATTTATTGTTGGAGCTGAGATTCCTCGGAGTGCATTCCGATGAAGATCATCAAAGGTAAGTGAATATTTATAATGTTATTTGTGACTTCTGTTGACTCCAAAATGGCGGGTATCTGTTTTGATGTCTGAGCGCTGTACTCAGATTATTGCAAAGTTTGCTTTCGCCGTAAAGCTTTTTAGAAATCTGACACAGCGGTTGCATTAACCTCTCTAGGGTAGAGGGCAGTATTTTCACATCCGGATAAAAAACATACCCGATTTAATCTGGTTATTACTACTGCCCAGAAACTAGAATATGCATATAATTGTTTGATTTGGATAGAAAACACCCTAAAGTTTCTAAAACTGTTTGAATGGTGTCTGTGAGTATAACAGAACTCATATGGCAGGCAAAAACCTGAGAAGATTCTGTACAGGAAGTGCCCTCTCTGACCATTTCTTGGCCTTCTACACTCTCTTTATTGAAAACAAAGGACCTCTGCTGTAACGTGACACTTTGTAAGGCTCCCATAGGCTCTCAGAAGGCGCCAGAACGTTGAATGATGACTTTACTGTCCCAGGCTGAAAAACAGTAGCGCATTTGGTAAGTGGTCGATCTGAGAACAATGAGACGGGGGCGAGCATGCACGAGACGACTCCATTTTCAACTTTGAGTCTTTGAACGAAAACAGGGTTTCCCGGTCGGAATATTATCGCTTTTTTACGAGAAAAATCGCATAAAAATTGATTTTAAACAGCGTTTGACATGCTTAGAAGTACGGTAATGGAATATTTAGAATTTTTTTATCACGATACACTGTTAGGGTTAATGCCACACGGTCAAGGTTAGGCTTGTACAGATCGGGAGGACCTCAGGAACGTTCCTGAGGTCGAACTGTGCTTCTAACCCTAACGATTCTCCCGAAAGCACCTGAAATTTAGGGCCAGGCTTCATTATGGGCCTACTTTTTTCACGGTCGCTGCGCTCAGACCGAGCGAGCTACGGTCAAGCGGGGGATCTCGTTGAACACGGCACTGCCTAGAGATTATGGTAATGCCATTGCAGGCTCTGTGTGTCTTTAAGCCCCGCACTGTGTCACTTCATCCTTGCTGTGTGTGTGTGTGTGTGTGTGTGTGTGTGTGTGTGTGTGTGTGTGTGTGTGTGTGTGTGTGTGTGTGTGTGTGTGTGTGTGTGTGTGTGTGTGTGTGTGTGTGTGTGAGTTTTTTCTTTGACATCTGTTGGGAGAAATGACTGATTTACAGTTCATGAGGATGGCCGAATCACACATATGAAGTTTTGAAAAGATCTGACCTTTTTAACCCTTTGAAACAGCCCTATGACCCCAATTTAAGGCACTTCCGGTTGACACAGGAAGCTGAAAGTCAACACATATCCTCCTTGGGGTAGGCTCTTACAGAATATGGAGTTTTAAGTCTTTACGTTAAGAAATGACTTATTTACAGAGGGTTGAATGAGTGTGTGTTATTTCAGAAAACCACAGAAAATCACAGAAATCACGTAGAGCTCTGAAACCCACCTTAACGGATTTGTCTGAACATGCTGCAACTGGATCTGTAAGAAACTTACCAAGTGTATGAAACTTACTGAGTGTAAGAGCGTGTAAGAGACTTACTGAGTGTATGCAACTTACTGAGTGTAATAAACTTACTGAGTGTAAGAGACTTACTGAGTGTAAGAAACTTACTGAGTGTAAGAAACTTACTGAGTGTAAGAGACTTACTGAGTGTATGAAACTTACTGAGTGTAAGAAACTTACTGAGTGTATGAAACTTACTGAGTGTATGAAACTTACTGAGTGTAAGAAACTTACTGAGTGTACGAAACTTACTGAGTGTAAGAGAGTGTAAGAAACTTACTGCATGTAGCATCGGCCTCGTCTGATCCATCGGCACACTCCGGCTCGCCGTCACAACGCCACCGCTGGGGAACACACTGGCCGTTCTTACAAGCAAAGTCTGTGGTGGCACATGTCTTCTTCGCTGCTCAGAGAGAGAGAGAGCGAGGGAGAGGGAGGTCAGATTAGTATGGTAAGTCATACGGACAACTCAAGCTAAGTGAGTCTTGATTTGAACAAACAATAGGAAAACTCAAGGTCAGGTTTACAATCAGGTCCACTATCTAATAAGCCAACGACAAAGTGGCCATATGCAAGCTTCAGTTCATACAGGCTAACTAGACTCTCTTTACAAATACCTCCCTAAATCTGTCCATTTGTTTCAGTGCCCAGAGAGTGCAGCCAGTCAGGCTGTTGTTAGATGGCCAGCCTCCTAACCCATATAAACCATTCTCCAGTCACTCTTTCAGAGTGGAGCGGAGCAGGCAGGGGAAAATTGGAGCACTTGAGCCTGTCACAGGGAGAGCTAAAGCTCTTTCTTCTCGACAGGGAGAACCCTGAACAAGAGAAAGCACTCGCCTCTTGTGAGAGAGAGCGAGAGAGAGAGAGAGAGTAATACCCCACTCTGTTAGCCTGATAAATAACACACACTTGGACTAACAAATGGCAGAGTAAGCCTGTAACTGTTCTCTTCCTCATTTATAGGCTTTGGTTTAATCAGCGTTGTGCCTTTGTTACGACACTAAACTAAAATGTAGGTTAGCGACGCGTTAGTCAGAATCACTGCAGTCTGAGGCGGATCGCTACGGGCCGTGCCTGGATGGGGAAATGCTAGTTAGTCTAAACATTTTAGCCTAAAAATATCCACTACAGTGACTGCATGTGATGTAGGTTACAATAGCACCAGTCAGAATGACTGTAGTGAAGTGTGAGGATTGCTACGGCCTAGCCCAGTCTGGCTTGGGAAACTAAAGGCTAGTAACCTGTTGTTGATGTACTACTACACCTTGGATGGCCAGACTGGGGGCTCAAATCACTGATGCCCCCATAGGGTCTCATCGTAGGGTCTCATAACACAACAGGAACATAGTGTGGTGAAGCACAAAGTATAGGAGAAGGACTATCAGGCCTACACCTTTCAGCACTCACATCATTAGGAATTTCCAGTGGTGTAAAGTACTTAAGAAAAATACTTTAAAGTACTACTTAAGTAGTTTTTTGGGGGTATGTGTACTAGAGGTCGACCGGTTAATCGGAATGGCCGATTAATTAGGGCCGATTTCAAGTTTTCATAACAATCGGAAATTGGTATTTTTGAATGCCGATTTGGCCGATGTATATGTACCGTAAGGTTGCAAGATTGAATCCCCGAGCTGACAAGGTAAAAATCTGTCGTTCTGCCCCTGAACAAGGCAGTTAACCCACCGTTCCTAGGCCGTCATTGAAAATAAGAATGTGTTCTTAACTGACTTGCCTAATTAAATAAAGGTGTAAAAAATATATATATATTATATATATATATATAATATATATATATATATATATATATATATATATATATATATATATATATATATATATATATATATATATATATATATATTATATACACTGCTCAAAAAAAAAGGGAACACTAAAATAACACATCCTAGATCTGAATGAATGAAATAATCTTATTAAATACTTTTTTCTTTACATAGTTGAATGTGCTGACAACAAAATCACACAAAAATAATCAATGGAAATCCAATTTATCAACCCATGGAGGTCTGGATTTGGAGTCACACTCAAAATTAAAGTGGAAAACCACACTACAGGCTGATCCAACTTTGATGTAATGTCCTGGTCTCCTGAGGGATCTCCTCCCAGACCTGGACTAAAGCATCCGCCAACTCCTGGACAGTCTGTGGTGCAACGTGGCGTTGGTGGATGGAGCGAGACATGATGTCCCAGATGTGCTCAATTGGATTCAGGTCTGGGGAACGGGCGGGCCAGTCCATAGCATCAATGCCTTCCTCTTGCAGGAACTGCTGACACACTCCAGCCACATGAGGTCTAGCATTGTCTTGCATTAGGAGGAACCCAGGGCCAACCGCACCAGCATATGGTCTCACAAGGGGTCTGAGGAGCTCATCTCGGTACCTAATGGCAGTCAGGCTAACTCTGGCGAGCACATGGAGGGCTGTGCGGCCCCCCAAAGAAATGCCACCCCACACCAAGACTGACCCACCGCCAAACCGGTCATGCTGGAGGATGTTGCAGGCAGCAGTACGTTCTCCACGGCGTCTCCAGGCTCTGTCACGTCTGTCACATGTGCTCAGTGTGAACCTGCTTTCATCTGTGAAGAGCACAGGGCGCCAGTGGCGAATTTGCCAATCTTGGTGTTCTCTGGCAAATGCCAAACGTCCTGCACAGTGTTGGGCTATAAGCACAACAAACCACCTGTGGACGTCGGGCCCTCATACCACGCTCATGGAGTCTGTTTCTGACCGTTTGAGCAGACACATGCACATTTGTGGCCTGCTGGAGGTCATTTTGCAGGGCTCTGGCAGTGCTTCTCCTGCTCCTCCTTGCACAAAGGCGGAGGTAGCGGTCCTGCTGCTGGGTTGTTGCCCTCCTACGGCCTCCTCCACATCTCCTGATGTACTGGCCTGTCTCCTGGTAGCGCCTCCATGCTCTGGACACTACGCTGACAGACACAGCAAACCTTCTTGCCACAGCTCGCATTGATGTGCCATCCTGGATGAGCTGCACTACCTGAGCCACTTGTGTGGGTTGTAGACTCCGTCTTATGCTACCACTAGAGTGAAAGCACCGCCAGCATTCAAAAGTGACCAAAACATCAGCCAGGAAGCATAGGAACTGAGAAGTGGTCTGTGATCACCACCTGCAGAACCACTCCTTTATTGGGGGTGTCTTGCTAATTGCCTATAATTTCCACCTGTTGTCTATTCCATTTGCACAACAGCATGTGAAATGTATTGTCAATCAGTGTTGCTTCCTAAGTGGACAGTTTGATTTCACAGAAGTGTAATTGACTTGGAGTTACATTGTGTTGTTTAATTGTTCCCTTTATTTTTTTGAGCAGTATATACATACATCATGTCTCGCTCCATCCACCAACGCCACGTTGCACCACAGACTGTCCAGGAGTTGGCGGATGCTTTAGTCCAGGTCTGGGAGGACATCTCTCAGGAGACCATCCGCCACCTCATCGGGAGCATGCCCAGGCGTTGTAGGGAAGTCATACAGGCACGTGGAGGCCACACACACTACTGAGCCTCATTTTGACTTGTTTTAAGGACATTACATCAAAGTTGGATCAGCCTGTAGTGTGGTTTTCCACTTTAATTTTGAGTGTGACTCCAAATCCAGACCTCCATGGGTTGATAAATTGGATTTCCATTGATTATTTTTGTGTGATTTTGTTGTCAGCACATTCAACTATGTAAAGAAAAAAGTATTTAATAAGATTATTTCTTTCATTCAGATCTAGGATGTGTTGTTTAAGTGTTCCCTTTATTTTTTTGAGCAGTATATATATATATAATATATATATATATTTTTACACCTTTATTTAATTAGGCAAGTCAGTTAAGAACACATTCTTATTTTCAATGACGGCCTAGGAACGGTGGGTTAACTGCCTTGTTCAGGGGCAGAACGATAGATTTTTACCTTGTCAGCTCGGGGATTCAATCTTGCAACCTTACGGTTAACTAGTCCAACGCTCTAACCACCTGCTTTACATTGCAGTCCACGAGGAGCCTGCCTGTTACGCAAATGCAGTAAGAAGCCAAGGTAAGTTGCTAGCTAGCGTTAAACGTATCTTGTAAAAAACAATCAATCAATCATAATCACTAGTTAACTACACATGGTTGATGATATTACTAGTTTATCTAGCCTGTCTTGCGTTGCATATAATCGCTTAGGTACACGTTGCTCCAACGTGTACCTAACCATAAACATCAATGCCTTTCTTAAAATCAATACACAAGTATATATTTTTAAACCTGCATATTTAGTTAATATTGCCTGCTAACATGAATTTCTTTTAACTAGGGAAAATGTGTCACTTCTCTTGCAACAGAGTCAGGGTATATGCAGCAGTTTGTCCGCCTGGCTCGTTGCGAACTGTGAAGACTATTTCTTCCTAACAAAGACAGCCGACTTCGCCAAACGGGGGAAGATTTAACAAAAGTGCATTTGCGAAAAAAAGCACAATCGTTGCACGACTGTACCTAACCAAAATCAATACACAGAAGTATATATTTTTAAACCTGCATATTTAGCTAAAAGAAATCCAGGTTAGCAGGCAATATTAAACAGGTGAAATTGTGTCACTTCTCTCGCGTTCATTGCACGCAGAGTCAGGGTATATGCAACAGTTTGGGCCGCCTGGCTCGTTGCGAACTAATTTGCCAGAACTTTACGTAATTATGACATAACATTGAAGGTTGTGTAATGTAACAGGAATATTTAGACTTAGGGATGCCACCCGTTAGATAAAATACGGAACGGTTCCGTATTTCACTGAAAGGAAAAATGTTTTGTTTTCGAAATGATAGTTTCCGGATTCAACCATATTAATGACCTAAGGCTCGTATTTCTGTGTGTTTATTATATTATAATTAAGTCAATGATTTGATAGAGCAGTCTGACTGAGCGGTGGTAGACAGCAGCAGGCTCGTAAGCATTCATTCAAACAGCACTTTCGTGCGTTTTGCCAGCAGCTCTTCGCTGTGCTTCAAGTGTTGCGCTGTTTATGACTTGAAGCCTATCAACTCCCAAGATTAGGCTGGTGTAACCGATGTGAAATGGCTAGCTAGTTAGCGGGGTGCGCGCTAATAGCGTTTCAAACATCACTCGCTCTGAGACTTGGGAGTAGTTGTTCCCCTTGCTCTGCAAGGGTAACGCTTCTTCGAGGGTGGCTGTTGTCGATGTGTTCCTGGTTCGAGCCCAGGTAGGAGCGAGGAGAGGGACGGAAGCTATACTGTTACACTGGCAATACTAAAGTGCCTATAAGAACATCCAATAGTCAAAGGTATATGAAATACAAATCATATAGAGAGAAATAGTCCTATAATTCCTATAATAACTACAACCTAAAACTTCTTACCTGGGAATATTGAAGACTCATGTTAAAAGGAACCACCAGCTTTCATATGTTCTCATGTTCTGAGCAAGGAACTTAAACGTTAGCTTTCTTACATGGCACATATTGCTCTTTTACTTCTCCAACACTTTGTTTTTGCATTTTTTAAACCAAATTGAACATGTTTCATTATTTATTTGAGGCTAAATTGATTTTATTGACGTATTATATTAAGTTAAAATAAGTGTTCATTCAGTATTGTTGTAATTGTCACTATTACAAATAATAAAAAAAATTGGCCGATTAATCGGTACCGGCTTTTTTTGGTCCTCCAATAATCGGTATCGGCGTAGAAAAATCATAATCGGTCGCCCTCTAATCTGTACCTTACTTTTTATATTTTTGACAACTTGTCACGTCCTGACCAGTAAAAGGGGTCATTGTAGTCTGGTCAGGGCATGGCAGGGGGTGTTGTTTTGGTGTGTTTTGGGGTTGGTTTGTTTCATGGGATTTGTTCTAGTTTTCATTTTCTATGTTAATTTTCTATGTGCGGCCGAGTATGGTTTCCAGTCAGAGGCAGGTGTCTTTCGTTGTCTCTGATTGGAAGCCATACTTAGGCAGCCTGTTTCTCCTTTGGGTTTGTGGGTGGTTGTTTTTCGTATAGTCCGTGTACCTTACGGAACTGTCGTATGTTGTTGTGTTATATATTTTGTTTAAGTGTTCACTTTATCTAAATAAAAGAACATGAGCACTCAACACGCTGCGTTTTGGTCCGCTCCTTCCGACACTTGTGACACAACTTCTACTTTTACTTCACGACATTCCTAAATACAATAATGTACTTTTTACTCCACACATTTTACCTGACACCCAAAAGTACTTGTTACATTTGAAATGCTTAGCAGGACAGGAAAATGGTCCAATTCACGGATGTATCAAGAGAACACGTGGTCATCTCTGCTGCCTCTGATCTGGCACTAAACACACTAAACACACTAAACACAAATGCACCTTTTGTAAATGATGTCTGAGTGTTGGAGTGTGCCCCGGCTGTCTGCTTTGCTATAAGGAATTTGAAATGATTTATACTTTTACTTTTACTAATTAAGTATATTTTAGCAATTACATTTACTTTTGATACGTAAGTATAAATACTGGCTGACTTTCACTTTTGCTTGAGTAACTTTCTATTAAGGTATCTATACTTTAACTTGATTATGACAATTGGGTACTTTTTCAACCACTCAGAACTTCCCTATTATGTTCCAACATGTTACAGGGTAAAAAATCATGTATAGCAACCCCAGGTGTAAAATAGTAAATAACGGCTACTTCTCAGAGAGTTTTGAAGTGTCAAGAGGAGTTAAACAAGGATGTCCGCTGTCACCATATCTATTCGTTATGGCCATCGAAATGCTAGCTATTAAAATCAGATCCAATAACAACATTAGAGGATTAGAAATCCAAGGCTTAAAAACAAAGGTGTCCATGTATGCCGATGACTCAAGTTTTATGTTAAGTCCGCAAGCTAGATCCCTGCAATGTCTCATTAAAGATCTAGATAACTTTTCTGTACTCTCTGGACTAAAACCTAATTATGGTAAGAATACAATATTACGTATTGGATCCTTAAAAAATACAACTTTTACATTACCTTGCAGCTTACCTATAAAATGGGCTGATGGTGAAGTAGACATACTCGGTATTCATATCACAAAATATATAAATAAGCTCTCCACAATGAATTTCAATAGAAAACTTGCAAAAATAGACAAAATCCTGCAACTATGGAGAGGTAAATACCTGTCTATTTATGGAAAAATTGCCCTGATTAACTCCTTAGTCATATCTCAGTTTACTCACTTACTTATGGCGCTGCCTACTCCTGATGATTCGTTTTTCTAATCATATGAGCAAAAAATATTTCGCTTTATCTGGGACGCTAAACCAGACAAAATAAAACGAGCCTATCTATATAATGAATATGAATTGGGTGGGTTGAGATTATTAAATATAAAAGCACTAAACCTCTCTCTAAAAGCTTCACTCATTCAAAAGTTTTATTTGAACCCTAAATGGTTCTCAAGTAGATTAATAAGAAAAGCTCATCCATTGTTTAAAAATTGCATTTTTGCCTTTGTGCAGATTGCCATGTCTCATTTTTGATTAATTGAAAATGATACTTTTTTCAAAGTATCTGTCTTTTTCAAACAAGCATTGCAGAGCTGGCTACAATTTCAATTTCATCCCCCTGAAAAGATAGAACAAATATTACAACAAATATTATGGCTGAACTCAAATGTGATGGTTGATAAAATACCTGTAATTATGGGAAAGATGTTTGAAAAGGGTATTTTGTTCTTAAATGATATTGTAAATTGTAATGGTAGAGTTACGTCCTTCATGGAGTTATCAGAATTGTACGGGAAGGTCTGCTCAATCCAAGAGTACAACCAATTGATTACAGCATTGCCCCAAAAATGCAGGTGGTGAGTGGCAGCGGGAGGAGGTAGGGAACTGGTCTGTCTGCCCAATATAAAGGATCAAAACTGGCAGAGGAATAAAAATAGCATAAATAGGAAAGTATACCCGTTTCATTTGAGGACCAGGATGTTGTCAACTGTGCCATACAGATTGCAAAATAGTTGAGAAGAGATTTTTGACGTACCGAACCCATGGTACAGGGTGTATGAGTTGATATATAAAACAACGCAAGATTCAAGACTTCGTGCTTTTCAGCTAAAATTATTATATAGAATTCTTGCCACCAACAAAATGTTGAATATTTGGGGCATAAAATCATCGAAGTTCTGCAGATTTTGTTGTGAGAATACAGAATCAATAGACCATTTATTTTGGTATTGCCCACAGGTAGCCTGTTTCTGGTCTCAGGTTCAGGAATGGCTGAAAATGCATAGCATTGATCTAAAATTGACCCTAGAAATAGTACTGTTAGGAGATCTGGAGAGACCGGGTCAGTCAATTACTAATATACTAATACTCTTAGTAAAAGTATTTATCTTCAACACGCAATCTGTAGATTCTGTTCGATTAGATAGATTGAAATTGTACGTTAAACATCATAGCATAGTTGAAAGATATGTGTTGCGTAGAAACACGAAGTGGGTGGCCAGTAGAGATAGATGGGATGGGCTGAGGGAAGCTGAGGGTTGGTATGTGGAATTGGAGACAAGTGGGAGTGGAGTTGCTGTGTGAGAGATAGAATGATGGTCAAAAGATAAAGGGAAAAATAGTCTAAATAAAACATAATAAAAGTACATTTGAATGACACTAAGTGGCAGTGTTTTTACAACTAATGCCGGTTTGCCTGAGGCTGATGCCTTGCAGGTGTTTGTATACATGCATATACACACACTCTCATTCAAATAAACACATACAAGAACACACACATACATGTAATAGTGCCAGACATGCACAAAAACATATACAGTTGGCATTGCTGTTATGATTTCAGTGGTCCTTGATGTCCTTAGTTTTAAATGTATTATTTAGTTTTAAAAAATGTAGCATTGTTGTTTGCTGTTTTCTTCTGTCTTTTCCTTTTTTCTCTTTAGTTCATTCTCTTGGTTGTTGGTGCATTGGGGTGTTCTTGGGGGTGGGGAATGGAATAATTGTATTTTTTAATTATTTTCTTCCGGGGGGGGGGGGGGGGGACGACGACTGTGGGAGGGGTCTCGAATGGTTGAGGGACAGCTATTGGGGAACTGTGGGGGGATCTTGGAGGGTTCGGGTTTCACTAGATTGTGATCATGAAAAAATAAACTATGACATATTTTATATCACTGTCATGCACACGCACTCTCACACATAAGGATGGCTCTGTTGCAGAAAGACTGATACATGTTTGATAGTGTCTTGATACTGTATTGTTTGTTCTTCATGTTCTAATACTTTAATGTTACCCCTTCCTTGTGTTTTTTGTAATAAATAATTATTAAAAAAACAACAACAAAAAACATGTTACTGCCTGACATCATCTAAGAGAAGTCACAGACACACAGCACACAAGAGGAACATAATGGGGAAATTCCTAAAAGTCCCAAAAGCGTCTTCTGTGTGAAGAAATGAGACACGAGGAGGAAGAGATATTTTCCCCGACAGCTGTAACAAAAACAAGAACACCTACATCCCTGCATTTACACACACACAAACACACACACACACTACACAGCCTGATACCAGGGCATATCTCTCACAGGGAGGCCCCCTCTCTACCTCCATCCCTATACTCTCATCCCATTTATGTTAATTTATCTTCCAGCGCTGTGTGTGTGTGTGTGAGGAGGAAGAGATATTTTCCCCGACAGCTGTAACAAAAACAAGAACACATACATCCCTGCATTTACACACACACACACACACACACACACACACACACACACACACACACACACACACACACACACACACACACACACACACACACACACACACACACACACACACACACACACACACACACACACACACACAGACAGCCCTGTCTCAGCCCAAGCAGAATGGGTGTTATTTTTCCCCATTCCTGCTGTGATTTCTATGAATTATCCTATAGGACAGGTCCCTCCCAGAATCACCTGAGAGAAGACAGGAAGCTCTAGGAGCCGGGCGCTCTCCCAATGACACGCTCCAGGGGCCACCATGATTACTGATTGACTCGGCTGACCTGGGATGTTTTCAGACCCAGAACGCCTCTCAGGGATCCGCCACGTCGCCGTGACAACAAAGCAACAGAGGACCACAAGAAAACAGGTGAAGGTCAGGAACCTCCAAGTCGTTCAATTTCCACACTCCATTTACCCCTCACAATTCCTTCTCAGCATCACAGGGAAGGAGACCATGTAATGTATAGCTACATCACTACACTAACAACGAAGGGGAAACCTGGTATGGTGTGAGTGCCCTGTCTATGTTAGTAAAGTGCTGCATCTGAAATGGCACCCCATTACCTAAATAATGTTGATTATAGGTGTTGATAAGCTTTGTTGGAGGGCTGAAGCAGGCAATGAAGGCCGCTTTGCTCAGCTCATCTCATTCTGTTTTAGATTCCACTAATCAGCGTGGGTGATATCTTTCTCCCTCCAAACGCCCTGTGACCCACTATCCTTTATGTGTCTCCGGCAGCTCATTTAAGATAAGATGAGGCAGGGCCATTACCAGATGGAAGGATCTGTCCACCATCTTGAGATGTGATGTAAACAAAGGGAATATTAGGCTTGTGGTGGTGGGTGCTAATCTAATCTCACCACTGTGACAGCATCTCAAAGAGCTGGCATACTCTGAATGCATCACAGGCTGGTCCCCATGGCAGGAAGTGGAGGGGAGAGAGACAGGAAATGGATGGTCCCTGGCTATGTTCTGATCAGTAGGGGAACAAAGCTTTTCAGAGGAGCGAAAGAATCCGTAAATCGGATATAAATAATTGAGGACGAGGAATGGAGAGGAATTTAAGAGTGTGTTGAGAGCATGTGTGTGTGTGTGTGTTTGTGTGTGTTATGGATGAGACAAACATTTTCTTAACATTTAAACAGACGGTCCAATCACTTTTCCTTAAAAAAAATACTATAATAATTCACGGATTTCACAATGCATTGTATAATTTATGCTGCTGCTGCGCAAGTAGCTTGTTGTTGTTGTCAGCCAATCACAAGTCATCCAACTGGCAGCAGGCTACAGTCATTGAGCTAGAGCCTTCGTGTGACAAGTTATTAGGAGATACACTACATGACCAAAAGTATGTGGACACCTGCTTGTCGAACATCTCATTCCAAAATCATGGGCATTAATATGGATTGGTCCCCCCTTTGCTGCTATAACAGCCTCCACTCTTCTGGGAAGGCTTTCCATAGATTTTGGAAGCTTCTGCACAAACTTGCTTCCATTCAGCTACAAAGTTTCTCCCTGCAGGCAGTCACCGAGTCCGAGGTGCTAAAGGAGCTCCTTAAACTTGACCTCAAAAAACCATCTGGGGTCAGAAGGTTTAGACCCTTTCTTCTTAAAGGTTGCTGCCCATATCATCGCCAAGCCTATCTCCAACCTTTTAACCTGTCTCTCCTTTCTGGGGAGGTTCCCATTGCTTGGAAGGCAGCCATGGTGCATCCTTTATTTAAAGGGGGAGATCAATCTGATCCCAACTGTTATAGGCCTAATTCTATTATGCCCTGTTTATCAAAAGTATTGAAAAACGTGTCAATAATCAACTGACTGGCTTTCTTGATAGTAGTCTATAGTATTCTCTCTGGTATTCAATCTGGTTTCCGCTCAGGTTATGGATGTGTCACTGCAAACTTAAAGGTCCTCAATGATGTCACCATTGCCCTTGATTCTAAGCAATATTGTGCTGCTATTTTTATGACTTGGCCAAAGCTTTTGATACGGTAGACCATTCCATTCTTGAGTATTGGTGTCTCTGAGGGGTCTTTGGCCTGGTTTGCTAACTACCTCTCTCAAAGAGCGCAGTGTATAAAGTCAGAAAATCTGCTGTCTCAGCCACTGCCTGTCACCAAGGGAGTACCCCAAGGCTCGATCATAGGCTCTTCTCAATCATACACTCTTCTCAATTTACATCAACAACATAGCTCAGGCAGTTGGAAGCTCTCTCAACCATTTATATGCAGATGATACAGTCTTATACTCAGCTGGCTCCTCCCCGGATTTTGTGTTAACCTCTTACATCTAGACGTTCCACTAGCGGAACACCTGCTCCAATATCCAATGATAGGCGTGGCGCGAATTACAAATTCCTCAAAAATAGAAAAACTTCCATTTTTCAAACATATGACTATTTCACAGCATTTTAAAGACAAGACTCTCCTTTATCTAACCACACTGTCCGATTTCAAAAAGGCTTTACAGCGAAAGCAAAACATTAGATTATGTCAGCAGAGTACCAAGCCAGAAATAATCAGACACCCATTTTTCAAGCTAGCATATAATGTCACAAAAACCCAGAAGACAGCTAAATGCAGCACTAACCTTTGATGATCTTCATCAGATGACACACCTAGGACATTATGTTATACAATACATGCATGTTTTGTTCAATCAAGTTCATATTTATATCAAAAAACAGCTTTTTACATTAGCATGTGACGTTCAGAACTAGCATACCCCCCGCAAACTTCCGGAGGAATTTGCTAATAATTTACTAAATTACTCACGATAAACGTTCACAAAAAGCATAACAATTATTTTAAGAATTATAGATACAGAACTCCTCTATGCACTCGATATGTCCGATTTTAAAATAGCTTTTTGGTGAAAGCACATTTTGCAATATTCTAAGTACATAGCCCAGCCATCACGGGCTAGCTATTTAGACACCCGGCAAGTTTAGCACTCACCAATATCAGATTTACTATTATAAAAGTTTGATTACCTTTTGTTGTCTTCGTCAGAATGCACTCCCAGGACTGCCACTTCAATAACAAATGTTGGTTTGGTCCAAAATAATCCATCGTTATATCCGAATAGCGGCGTTTTGTTCGTGCATCCCAGACACTATCCGAAATGGTAAATAAGGGTCGCGCGCATGGCGCAATTCGTGACAAAAAAATTCTAAATATTCCATTACCGTACTTCGAAGCATGTCAACCGCTGTTTAAAATCAATTTTTATGCCATTTTTCTCGTAGAAAAGCCATAATATTCCGCCCGGGAATCTCCTTTTCGGCAAACAGAGGAAAAAATCACAAAGACGGGGGCGGCCAGGTCACGCGCCTAAGCCCACAGTCCCTTGATCGGCCACTTGAGAAAGGCGATAATGTGTTTCAGCCTGGGGCTGGGATGACGACATTCAGGTTTTTCCCGGGCTCTGAGCGCCCATGGACGACGTAGGAAGTGTCACGTTAAAGCAGAGATCCTTTGTAAAAGATAGAGATGGCAAAGAAGTTCCAGAAATGGTCAGACAGGCCACTTCCTGTAAAGGAATCTCTCAGGTTTTGACCTGCCATTTGAGTTCTGTTATACTCACAGACACCATTCAAACAGTTTTAGAAACTTTAGGGTGTTTTCTATCCATATATAATAAGTATATGCATATTCTAGTTACTGGGTAGGATTAGTAACCAGATTAAATCGGGTACGTTTTTTATCCAGCCGTGAAAATACTGCCCCCTAGCCATAAGAGGTTAAATGCTCGACAACAAACTTTCTTAGTGTCCAACAAGCTTTCTCTAACCTTAACCTTGTTCTGAACACCTCCAAAACAAAGGTCATGTGGTTTGGTAAGAAGAATACCCCTCTCCCCACAGGTGTTATTACTACCTCTGAGGGTTTAGAGCTTGAGGTAGTCACCTCATACAAGTACTTGGGAGTATGGCTAGACGGTGCACTGTCCTTCTCTCAGCACATATCAAAGCTGCAGGCTAAAGTTAAATCTAGACTTGGTTTCCTCTATCGTAATCGCTCCTCTTTCACCCCAGCTGCCAAACTAACCCTGATTCAGATGACCATCCTACCCATGCTAGATTACGGAGACATCATTTATAGATCAGCATGTAAGGGTGCTCTGGAGTGGCTAGATGTTCTTTAAAATTCGGCCATCAGATTTGCCACCAATGCTCCTTATAGGACACATCACTGCACTCTATACTCCTCTGTAAACTAGTCATCTCTGTACACCCGTCGCAAGACCCACTGGTTGATGCTTATTTATAAAAACCCTCATAGGCCTCACTCCCTCCTATCTGAGATATCTACTGCTGCCCTCATCCTCCACATTCAACACCCGTTCTGCCAGTCACATTCTGTTAAAGTTCCCCAAAGCACACACATCCCTGGGTCGCTCCTCTTTTCAGTTCGCTACAGCTAGCGACTGGAACGAGCTGCAACAAACACTCAAACTGGACAGTTTTATCTCAATCTCTTCATTCAAAGACTCCATCATGGACACTCTTACTGACAGTTGTGGCTGCTTTGTGTGATGTATTGTTGTCTCTACCTTCTTGCCCTTTGAGCTGTTGTCTGTGCCGAATAATGTTTGTACCATGTTTTGTGCTGCTACCATGCTGTGTTGCAACCATGTTGTTGTTATGTTGTGTTGCTACCATGCTGTGTTGTCATGTGTTGCTGCCTTGCTATGTTGTTGTCTTAGGTCTCTTTTTATGTAGTGTTGTGTTGTCTCTCTTGTTGTGATGTGTGTTTTGTCCTATATTTATATTGTATTTATTTTTATTTTTAATCCCAAGACCCCGTCCCCACAGGAGGCCTTTTGACTTTTGGTAGGCAGTCATTGTAAATAAGAATTTGTTCTTAACTGACTTGCCTAGTTAAATAAAGGTTAAATGAAATGTAAAAATAAAAAGAACATTAGTGAGGACAGGCACTGACGCTAGGCAATCAGGCCCGGTTCGCAGTCAGCGTTCCAATTTATCCCAAAGGTGTTCGATGGGGTTCTTCCACATCGATCTCGACAAACCATTTCTGTATGGACCTAGCTTTGTGCACTGCATCATTGTCATGCTGAAACAGGAAAGGGCCTTCCCCAAACTGTTGCCACAAGGCTGGAAGCACAGAATCGTTAATAGAAGTCATTTATAAAAGAGTGATTCATCACTCCAGAGAACGCGTTTCCACTGCTCCAGAGTCCAATGGCGGTGAGCTTTACACCACTCCAGCCGCGATTGTCCTGTTCTGTCAGCTTGTGTGGCCTACCATTTCGCGGCTGAGCCGTTGTTGCATTCAAATGTAACGTTTGAAGTGGAAGAATCTGGTCCTGAAGGAGCAACAGAGTCTTCTGGGTTTTTCCACCTGGCAGGACATGGGACAGAGCCTCTAAGGCACCCTATCACTCATATCAGCACACATTCCAATATCCCTGTTGGATAAATTCAAAGACATATTTTTGGTGTGTACAATGGAGTGTGTAGGTATAAACTATTTATATTTAGTCAACATTAGGACTGTAACGGTTCACCAAACCCACAGTTTGGTACGTATGTTCACGGTTTGGTTCGTTTTGGTACAGCAGGAAAATTAAACGCCCTTCACAATGTACCACATTCACAATGTTCCTTGCATTGCCTGTTGTGACCAGATAGTTACAGTATGTTGGGCCTCTCAAGTTTCCACTCTGATGCTATGTTTGTAACCATGTGGGTGGTGGGAATTTACCAGTGAAGTCGTAAATACCAATTGGATACATTCATGTGATTTGAACACTTTGAGAAACACTGATTGGTTAATGGCCAACAAGCCGTGTCAACCATAAACTACCCGTTTTTGAGGGCTGTTCAAGTGGATTTTTCACAGTCGTGTGTGGTAAATTCCTACTTCCCACCTGGTTTCAAACACACCATGACATTGCCTACTCCAGTGGCAGAGGCGCGACTTTAAGACCATACATCTCCCACTCTGGGTAATGTGATGGGCTGTTAGCGCAACACGGGGTGCACTGGCCCAGTAACTGGCCTAGTAACTGGCTTCCTATAGAGCAGGTACTAGCTGTTTACTACAATGGGTGGGAGAGGGAAGTTCACAATGTGGCTCGAGCACTTTCACGTGGTGCTGAAACCTCTACTTAAACCCACTATTCTCAACCCACGAGAATGGGAGCATACCTGCGGCTATAAATCAAAGACTATAAAAACAAATAAACATAGCCTACCTATCGCTATTGTAATTTCTTGGGCCCAGTCAAAATCAGCTGCCAATGGCTGCTTGAATGCAGAGTGGAGACGATGTTGTGTTTTTTTTGGCTTTTCCGTCTTACTCCGATATACTAGGTTGATGTCGGTGTAAATGTGTCAACATATTTGAAGTGTTGGCAGCTGCATAGGCTATTCTCGTTGACCGTGGCGACATACTGTTAACGTTTTATCCACAACTCTCTGTCCATCGCCATTTAATCTACTGGGAAGCCAAAATGTTCCCAAACTGGAGATTTAAACAATGATGGAGAATGCTCCTGGTTTATCGACTCCACCATTCGCCATGGTACAAAACTAGTACCGGGCTGGGCTTCACAAAATGACAGTTTGAAATGCGCTAGTGAAGATTGGAATTTTGATTACAACGTGTAAACTCTAGTTATAATTGAATAGCCTGAAGAAAAACATTTAAACTCAGATTTACTCAAGAGGTACAGTGAGGGAAAAAAGTAATTGATCCCCTGCTGATTTTGTACGTTTGCCCACTGACAAAGAAATGATTAGTCTATAATTTTAATGGTAGGTTTATTTGAAAAGTGAGAGACAGAATAACAACAAAAAAATCCAGCAGAACACATGGCAAAAATGTTATAAATTGATTTGCATTTTAATGAGGGAAATAAGTATATGACCCCCTCTCAATCAGAAAGATTTCTGGCTCCCAGGTGTCTTTTATAATGGTAACGAGCTGAGATTAGGCGCACACTCTTAAAGGGAGTGCTCCTAATCTCAGCTTGTTACCTGTATAAAATACACCTGTCCACAGAAGCATGGCTAAGACCAAAGAGCTCTCCAAGGATGTCAGGGACAAGAGTGTAGACCTACACAAGGCTGGAATGGGCTACAAGACCATCGCCAAGCAGCTTGGTGAGAAGGTGACAACACTTGGTGCGATTATTCGCAAATGGAAGAAACACAAAAGAACTGTCAATCTCCCTCGGCCTGGGGCTCCATGCAAGATCTCACCTCGTGGAGTTGCAATGATCATGAGAACGGTGAGGAATCAACCCAGAACTACACGGGAGGATCTTGTCAATGATCTCAAGGCAGCTGGGACCATAGTCACCAAGAAAACAATTGGTAACACACTACACCGTGAAGGACTGAAATCCTGCAGCACCCGCAAGGTCCCCCTGCTCAAGAAAGCACATATACATGCCCGTCTGAAGTTTGCCAATGAACATCTAAATGATTCAGAGGACAAATGGGTGAAAGTGTTGTGGTCAGATGAGACCAAAATGGAGCTCTTTGGCATCAACTCAACTCGCCGTGTTTGGAGGAGGAGAAATGCTGCCTATGACCCCAAGAACACCATCCCCACCATCAAACATGGAGGTGGAAACATTGTGCTTTGGGGGTGTTTTTCTGCTAAGGGGACAGGACAACTTCACCGCATCAAAGGGACGATGGACGAGACCATGTACCGTCAAATCTTGGGTGAGAACCTCCTTCCATCAGCCAGGGCATTGAAAATGGGTCGTGAATGGGTATTCCAGCATGACAATGACCCAAAACACATGGCCAAGGCAACAAAGGAGTGGCTCAAGAAGAAGCACATTAAGGTCCTGGAGTGGCCTAGCCAGTCTCCAGACCTTAATCCCATAGAAAATCTGTGGAGGGAGCTGAAGGTTCGAGTTGCCAAATGTCAGCCTCGAAACCTTAATGACTTGGAGAAGATCTGCAAAGAGGAGTGGGACAAAATCCCTCCTGAGATGTGTGCAAACCTGGTGGCCAACTACAAGAAACGTCTGACCTCTGTGATTGCCAACAAGGGTTTTGCCACCAAGTACTAAGTCATGTTTTGCAGAGGGGTCAAATACTTATTTCCCTCATTAAAATGAAAATCATTTTATAACATTTTTGACATGCGTTTTTCTGGATTTCTTTGTTGTTATTCTGTCTCTCACTGTTCAAATAAACCTACCATTAAAATTATAGACTGATCATTTCTTTGTCAGTGGGAAAACGTACAAAATCAGCAGGGGATCAAATTATTTTTTCCCTCACTGTATAGGTCTACAATGCAGAGTATGCATGTCTTTTAGGCCTCTTGTTTTTAATTTGTAAATATTATTTGTTTATGTATTCATTCGGATTCACAGTACGGATGGAACCGAGGTCCCCTTACCGAATGTTTTGGTACGAATATGTGTACGTTACACCCCTAGTCAACACGACATTCTCTAAACTGCAATGCAAGACTATAGCGTTTTAGCCACTATAGTGTTTTATACAGCTGTACTTGTGTGCATGAATGAGAGAGGTATGGGGGTAGAAAAGTGGCGCAGTGTTAAAGATGAAAGACCTGCCTAGATCCTGAATGATGAGAGGAAGAGAAAATGGTGGTAAAAGCTATGAAAACTCAGGCTCCAGTCCTCTACATAAGAGTTGACAGTCCAGGTTGATGTATAGAGAGCGTATGGATGCACTACAAAGGGCCGGCCAGAGATGTGAGGGATCCTATACAGACCAGACGCCTGCAGAAAGACACAGAGATGATCAAACACCCCTCAGCCAAGAGCAGGATTCAGCCAGCCACACTTAAAAGCAACCTTCAGTTCCCATGATGTTTTTTATTTGTTTGTTTTTTAACGGCCCAACTGTTTGTAATGGCTGAAATGGAATCAATGGAACAGAGTCTAACAACTTGTTTCCATGTTTGATTCATTTGGTACCATTCCATTGATTCCGTTCCAGCCATTACAATGAGCCCGTCCTCCTATAGCTTCTCCCACCAGCCTCCTCTGGTCCCTAGACTTTGCTATCTGAGTGTGTTTAGAGTACCAGTTCAAATCTAGCTGTACAAGAAATATGGGACAGAGAGAAAAACACCCAACTCTCAAATAAGACATGCTAAGAGGGTTTTATAGCAATATCTACGAGAAGCTCACCTCCCTCCCACACTTCAGGAAAATAAACCTATTGTGAAAACAAAATAAAACAGCACAAACACATCGGGCGACAGTCAGACAGATTTATCTGTGAGCCTGGTGTGTATTTCAGAGGCCTGGCCTAGATAACAGGAAGGAATATGAAGGGAAGAAGGTAAGGCACTTTGAGAGAGCCAAGCTAACGCTAGCTCGGCAGCACTACAGCTTTCTACAACTGCTTCACAAAGGTTAAGCTCTTTCCCTGTGCCTGTGTGTGTGCTGATTCTTAGAAACCAGACATTGACGCAGCCATACACTTCTCTCTCACTCTCTCTCTCTCTCTCTCTCTTTCCTTTCTTTCTTTTTCTTTTTTCTTGTTGTTCAAGAATTGAGGATTTTTTTGTGTTTTTGTTAAGCAATCTTTCTAAGGAAAGAATATACAGGGTGTGGATGGGAGAGAGGGTGTGTGGAGTGTCTAGGGTTGCAAATGGAGGGTATATTACTGGAAACTACTTCTTATTATCACAGGTGTCTAATTATCTCTGGCCCTCTGTGTGGCCTTATCACATGAAATATATGAAGTTATTCAATAAGATTAAGATTAATTTTAAATAAAAAATAGAATGAAAAAGCTGTAAAATGTTATTAGAGTAGTGCCCTCCAGGTGGAGTGGACAGGAATCTGTTCATGACTGCACTAATAAGAAACACCCTTATCAACCAATTGGCTTGCAGGATAAGGTAGCACACAAAACAAAAGTGAAACTCTTTTCAAACTTCAACAGACTGCGGTGCAGTTTAACGTCAGTGTTTTGGCAGAAGGCATTGCCCTCGTCTGAAACCATTGTTTGTCCTGTTGTTATACTCCATGTCAATCATTCTGAGATGCCAGGCTTTTCCCAGACAGGACCTGTGTGGGTCAGCAACATGCCACAGCTCAAGACCTCCAAATCAGCGGGGTCTTCCGGACCCAACTTACATAAGGAGGTGCTTATAGGCTGGGAGCAGGGAACAGGGCCACAAAGGAGCTTACTTACTGCTGGGAAGAAATCAACAGGGCACGGGAAAGAAAAGACATCAAAATAATCCCGACTGTAATGCTCTAAAAATTGCTTGTTTAATCTCTGCGAAAAATGGAGTCTATAGATGGTATTTGTCTCTCTCTATCTCAATCTCTCTGTTCAACCACTTTCCTCCTCTGTGCATCTTTCTCTATCTCAATCTCTCTGTTCAACCACTTTCCTCCTCTGTGCATCTTTCTCTATCTCAATCTCTCTGTTCAACCACTTTCCTCCTCTGTGCATCTTTCTCTATCTCAATCTCTCTGTTCAACCACTTTCCTCCTCTGTGCATCTTTCTCCCCCCTCTCTTTCTCTACCCCCCTCTCTCTCTCCCTCTCTTTCTCTCCCCCTCAGCCTCTCGCTTTCTCGCATTGCGTCAATTCTATTCTTCAGTCCAGACATTAGAAATCACACGAGTCGACATTAGAAATCACACTAGAGTCCAGACATTAGAAATCACACTGAGTCCAGACATTAGAGCCCATATTATTGTGTGGAGCTAGATATCTCTGTACTGAGCTGTGATCGCATTAGGCCCTAAAATAACAGTTCAGCAGCTTTCACCTCACCTCACGTCCATCTCCCTTCCTCTAATACGTCAAACACATTCCAGCGCCACGCCACAACGCCATAGTTCCCTCCAAATTAAATCACTAGGAATTGATCTCCAGCAATTGCCCTGCTTGCTACAACATAATCATCTATCTTTATTCGTATGCACCGCACGCTTTATTTCCCTCACCGTCTTTTCAAGTCATTTGCCAGTGATTGTTGTCGTGGGTCTGAATATAAAATCAAACAGATTATAAAGACAGGGTTATGTACGCCAGCCTGCATTAGCTTCACAGCCTGGTAATTAGGCGACAGACAAAAGGCCTATTGTTAAGGTGGAGAGGAATGAAAAGCTAGATATGGAAGATGGAGAAGATATAGAGGGTTTACGCCAGCCGTATGTACTGCATAAAGTGCTATCAGCCTATCAAACCCAGCCCCTTGGACTAACATGGCCCTGTTGATCAGTAAAGCTCAGACAATAACAATGGAAATAGTTGTATGTGTAAAAATGGGAGGTGCGTGAAGGAGCGGAGGTTTTTGAACAGGTGTGTGTGTGAGTAGGGGTATTCTTCCAAATCACAGGCCAGCTAGTTGTCGGTGTGCCTGGGGCCAATATGAGGTTGTTACGTTCCCCAGTTTCTGTGTTGTGGGTTTGTATGTGTGTGTATTTCAGGAAATGGCTTCCTGGATTCCAAAGTAGCTCATTGGTCAGCCCATCACTAATTGGAGCTCTGACCCCGCCCTCTCGTCAGGGGATACAGCTGTCTGCAATTACCGACTCATTCTGCAGTTTGAAAAGCCAGTGTTCCTTTGTTAGGAGAGAGAGCTTCTTTATGTGTCCTGTGTTGGTTGTTGGTCAGAAAGTCTTGTAAAGTATTATGTAGCCGCTCCTGCAGAGATATGTGTATGCCGTAGGACTTAGTGTTTTTTGGGGTTTATTTAAATTGTTCACTGAGTTTGGTGACATTCTGTTTCATTTGTTCCTAGGGGGGTAAGGCGAAGGCACCTTGGGAGTGTTTAGGCAAGAGGCCTGCGAGCATACAGAAAGATTTCTGGCTCCCAGGTGTCTTTTATAATGGTAACGAGCTGAGATTAGGCGCACACTCTTAAAGGGAGTGCTCCTAATCTCAGCTTGTTACCTGTATAAAATACACCTGTCCACAGAAGCATGGCTAGTAGTATTTACTATGTCTATGCACACTAGGTATGACCTGGGCGGACCACCCCCTGTATTTTGGATAGTGTGCCAGGTGGTGCTAAGAATAGGTAACCGGTGGGTAGGGGAGAGGGAACTTTAACTTTGACTTTCTTTGCTTTGGCTCCGTCCAGACCCTTTTCCCCACATTGCCGTGTGAAGGAAGAATAAATTCCCTGTAAACGGAAATATTCTCTGCCTCTGTCATCCTTACCTCCACCTACAATCACATACCTTTTTTTCACTCCACGGGGAGTTGAGTTGTAGCAGGGTGTTGCGTTCCCTCCTCCA
This sequence comes from Salmo salar, assembly GCF_965601325.2. Classification (NCBI taxonomy): domain Eukaryota; kingdom Metazoa; phylum Chordata; class Actinopteri; order Salmoniformes; family Salmonidae; genus Salmo; species Salmo salar. Next base: position 47,826,106 of record NC_138300.1, read on the forward strand.
AGAGGCGTACGTAACAGAGGTCATATCATTCTGCTCTAACACTTTCATTAGAGGTGACCTATGCACCCATTAGGAGAGATACACACACACACACAAATAACACTATGATATACCATCCGGGTTACATCTGGCTCTAAGAGCTGACCTGCATTGATTTATTAAACATTCAGACAGCAATACCCCCCTCCCTCTCTCCCCCCATCCCCTCTCCAACCCCCATAGGTCCTACCCTATACGCCTCCCCTCCACCCCGCTGGAAGTTCAGTCTCCTTGACAGGGTCATTGTTTTAATGATATCAATCTCTACTGACCCATCCCCACCTCGTCTCCCTCCAGCCCTGTAATCTAGTGATATCCCCACCCCCTAAATACACACACACTCCCCATTACCCTATTACTGCCAGTCCATTAGTAACTCAACTCCCTCCCCAGCCCCTCCCTCTACGTCTGCCTTGCACAAAGCCCACTGGACAAAGGGAGTTACAATACCTTTAGCATACAAATGTCAATCCATCACTACATGACAATGAACAACAATCCAATTGAAGGTAAAAGACTGTCAGTAATTAGCTGCATCTTAAACAATTACATGAACTGAATTAATAATAAAAATTATATAACAAATCGAAAATGTAAAAAATGCATTTTCACACATGACTGTAAGTCCCTTGAAAAGCATCTGCTATAAATGCATATGTTATATTATTATATGTTAAATGATCAAATTAATCTTGAAATATTAAAAATCTATTTTTTATAACCCACATTACTCTGTGTAATGACATCCAGTATTCAGAAGCATATTCTGAAATCCCCAAAGCCTCCACCCGGTATTCAGCAGTACACTGAGTGACTGATGGTCTCTGCAGGGAGCTACAAGCAGTTCTTAAAAATGCCTATTTGAAACCAATGTCCCCGTTGTGCTCCACGATGGCTGCATGAATCAACGCCCTGTGTGAGTCCCTGTTATTCCCTCCCAGACCAACCCTCACTTCCTCCACGCCATGCCCCCCACACACACACACACACACCACACACACACACACCCACACACACACACACACACACACACACACACCACACACACACCACACACACACACTCACACACAAATGCATGCACACACCAACACACCCACACAGCCCCCTTACAGCACGCTGGACCACATGACAAATTACAGATGTATTATTAAAAATCAGTGATGGAGGGACAGGGAATAGGAGGGGAGCAACAAAGGCCCGGGACAATAGAGGAGGACATGTTCTTCCCGCTGACAAGCATAGAATTCATTTCAATTAGAAATGGCCATCGCCTTGAAAGCAAAACAGACTGCAAAGGTTACCATATTCCAAATGTGTGTGTAAGCGGAGTGGGTGGTGGGGGGTAGATTTAGCAGAAAGGGTGGGGGGAATATTTTGAATGGCCTAGAGATTTGAGAGGCACCAGAATGTCATTATGTTCCTCTGTGACAGATGAACTGGCCTCGGTCTCTGTTCAGCTGTGATGTCGACAACAATACACAAAGCAATACAAAATCCCAGTATTTTTGGTCTGCCCTGGCACCCCCCTTTCCTTTTCCCTTCCTTTCTTATTTTCCTTATTCCACCATCTCCCTCCATTCCATCTCCCTCCATTCCATCTCCCTCCATTCCTCCCTCCATTCCATCTCCCTCCATTACATCTCCCTCCATTCCATCTCACTCCATTCCATCTCACTCCATTCCTCCCTCCATTCCATCTCACTCCATTCCATCTCACTCCATTCCTCCCTCCATTCCATCTCCCTCCATTCCATCTCCCTCCATTCCATCTCCCTCCATTCCTCCCTCCATTCCATCTCCCTCCATTACATCTCCCTCCATTCCTCCCTCCATTCCATCTCACTCCATTCCATCTCCCTCCATTCCTCCCTCCATTCCATCTCCCTCCATTCCATCTCCCTCTATTCCTCCCTCCATTCCATCTCCCTCCATTCCTCCCTCCATTCCATCTCCCTCCATTCCATCTCCCTCCATTCCATCTCCCTCTATTCCTCCCTCCATTCCATCTCCCTCCATTCCATCTCCTTCCATTCCTCCCTCCATTCCATCTCCCTCCATTCCTCCCTCCATTCCATCTCCCTCCATTCCATCTCCTTCCATTCCTCCCTCCATTCCATCTCCCTCCATTCCATCTCCCTCCATTCCTCCCTCCATTCCATCTCCCTCCATTCCATCTCCTTCCATTCCTCCCTCCATTCCATCTCCTTCCATTCCTCCCTCCATTCCATCTCCCTCCATTCCATCTCACTCCATTCCTCCCTCCATTCCATCTCCCTCCATTCCTCCCTCCATTCCATCTCCCTCCATTCCATCTCCCTCCATTCTTCCCTCCATTCCATCTCCCTCCATTCCATCTCCCTCCATTCCTCCCTCCATTCCATCTCCCTCCATTCCATCTCCCTCCTTCCCTCCATTACACAGGCTCTCAAATCGCTCTCTTTCCCTCCCTCCATCGCACCCTCCCTTTCTGTCTGGAAAACACCCAAATGTCCCTTCCTTTGTGTCCTGTTCTTCATGATCACTGATAAATAAAAACACTAGATGAAAGCAACAGGGCTCAAGTTAATAGTAAACAACAGGCTCCCACTGTGAGATGAGACCAGGACCTGAGAGGTGAGATGAGACCAGGATCCTTACACTGAAATAACAGGAAGAGAGATAATAAAGTGTGTGTGTGTGTGTGTGTGTGTGTGTGTGTGTGTGTGTGTGTGTGTGTGTGTGTGTGTGTGTGTGTGTGTGTGTGTGTGTGTGTGTGTGTGTGTGTGTGTGTGTGTGTGTGTGTGTGTGTGTGTGTGTAATAAAGGTTGAGACAGGGACAATAACAAGGTAAGAAGCTAAAAACAGACAGTAACAGATGCAGAATACAGCCCACTCTCTGGCCCTCCACCACTGAGATCTGAAGAGCTCATCAGTGGTGCCACTCATCAACGAGGGCTCTCGTTTCCTGCTCATGGTTACTATTGCCCAGGCACAAATGTCGAAAGACTAAAACAAAGGAGCTGATCAACAAGAGCTCTTGGCAAATCAGGACTGGCGGCTAGTCTTCTCCTCCAGAGAAGAGAGGGTAAGAGGAGGTGCACAGCTAGACTATATAATCTAACACTAAGAGCAGAGCTGTATTTCTCTAGTCAAAAGGCCGTCTAACACTAAGAGCAGAGCTGTATTTCTCTAGTCAAAAGGCCTTCTAACACTAAGAGCAGAGCTGTATTTCTCTAGTCAAAAGGCCTTCTAACACTAAGAGTAGAGCTGTATCTCTCTAGTCAAAAGGCCTTCTAACACTAAGAGCAGAGCTGTATTTCTCTAGCCAAAAGGCCTTCTAACACTAAGAGCAGAGCTGTATGTATCTCTCTAGTCAAAAGGCCTTCTAACACTAAGAGCAGAGCTGTATTTCTCTAGTCAAAAGGCCTTCTAACACTAAGAGCAGAGCTGTATTTCTCTAGTCAAAAGGCCTTCTAACACTAAGAGCAGAGCTGTATTTCTCTAGTCAAAAGGCCTTCTAACACTAAGAGCAGAGCTGTATCTCTCTGGTCAAAAGGCCTTCTAACACTAAGAGCAGAGCTGTATCTCTCTAGTCAAAAGGCCTTCTAACACTAAGAGCAGAGCTGTATTTCTCTAGTCAAAAGGCCTTCTAACACTAAGAGCAGAGCTGTATTTCTCTAGTCAAAAGGCCTTCTTAAAATACAAATATATATATTCACAACAGATACAAACATACACATATGAACAACAACTTACAGATGCACACCAACAACGACCGCATCTCCTCTGCCCAGGCCTGCATGCTCACACCCCCATCCCTAGTGCCTGCATTATTGTTTGCCACATGGCCTTCAATTGTACCAATTCGTTTTTCTTGGTCGCCCATGATATTTCAATAAAAAATGATTGTGTCTTTCCATTGTGTTAATGATGATTGATTTCCAAGTTTTTAGAATACGTTTTTTGAAGATGAGTGATGAGATGAGAATCGTCCAGCCTATTCGGTCTCTCACTACACCCCCATATGACGTCTCGAATGCAGACGGATTAAAAGTAAGTCTACATTGTAATACTTCTGACAGCCAACTGCCCATAACTTTTAGACTTCATAGCATTCCCAAAAAGCATGGATTATTGAGTCAATGTTAGTTTTATACTTAAGACATGACTCTGCCATTGTGCTGTAGAATTCCCTCCATTTTGTGCAAAAAACATCAGTTCTTTTTAAGTCTTGGTTCCAATAGTTTATAGATTGTCAGTTGGATATGGTCTCTGCAAGGTTTTGTATATCTTACCTATCATATGAACATCCTTTTCTAACTAAAATAAGATTCCTGTTAAAAATATTTCAGATATAAATGTTGTGATATGTAACTTAAGTTTCTTTAGTCAAAAGGCCTTCCAAGGTCTAAGAGCAGGGTTGTATCTTTCTGGTCAAAGGGCCTGGTTTAAAACAGGCCTCTATGGCAGAACATAACAGACCAGGAAAGTTACCAGCAACAGAGTCAATTAGTGAAGCTCCATGCAGACTGTCTGTCTGTCTGTCTGTCTGTCTGTCTGTCTGTCTGTCTGTCTGTCTGTCTGTCTGTCTGTCTGTCTGTCTGTCTGTCTGTCTGTCTGTCTGTCTGTCTGCCTGTCTGTCTGTCTGGACAAAGAGCCTGGTTTAAAACAGACTTCTATGGCAGAGCAGAGCAGAGCTGAGCAGTGTGGTTCAGTACACTACAGTAGAGAGCCGCTGTGCTCTAGGCTCACCTCAGAGCGCTTTAGTTTAGCCTGCTGCTGTCAAAGCAATCATGTTTCCTTGCTAATCCCTCTTAGGCTTCTATGTAGATCGTCATTGACTGGGGGAAGAATGTTCACAATGACTAAGCTGTTTTCATTGGCCTACAAAGCCAAGCGATTTGGGAACATTACGGAAAGAAGACAAACGTTTGACAAGGGCTTTTGTTGCCTCCACCTATGAATCATCATTCTCTGAGCTCTCTGAAAGCCCTGCCAAATGAGGCGGTCGGCCCGACAATATTCTGATGTCATCAAAACTTAAAATGTTATTTTGGTCTTTGAGAGCTGGGAGCTGTAGTTTTAAACATCTGTTGGCTGGTAAACCGGGTGTCTCCATGTGAATTCTATGCCTGCAGGCAGCATGTGGTTAAATACATTTATTAAATGATATACAACAGGCCTACAGGGGTGACGTAATGTAAGCCTGTCTTTCTCCCTACAACACATTTTCTCTGTCTCTTATCTGTGTATCCTTAATAACTACTCCAAGATAAAGGGCCCTTCTGTAACCATGTGGACAGTTGTTCACAGGCTTACATTACGTCACCCCTGTAGGCCTGTAACGTCTAAGCGGTTACAGAGCGAACAGAGACGTGTTCCTGTCTGAGGGACTGAGTGACCTGTAGTTACCTCTCTTCCTCCCAGGCAGCATTCTGTGGGACTGTGCCCCAAATGGTTCCTTATTCCCAATATAGTGCACCACGTTTGACCAGAGCCCTATGGGCCTTAGTAATTAGAAATGCACTATATAGGGTGTCATTTGGGACACAAACCTGTCCCTTTTAATCAGTGTGGGTATCTGAGGCAAGCTTGTGGAATAACAGCTCACCAACTTCCTCCGCTTGCATGTTTCCCAGTCACCTAGGCGTATCCACGACTACCCCTGCCATTAGAATACAAATACCCCACGCCCTTCGCCCCAAGAATATTTTTTGCCTCTTCAAACACCTCCCTCACTACCAAACTCCTCTTTCTTTCTTTCTCTCTCACCCTGTTGTCCCAGTGTCACACACCAACCCTCCCTTCTCCCTAGCTTATTTTTCCTCTGAGAGAGACAGGGAGTCAAACATCAAATCAAATCCAATTTTATATGTCACATGCTCCGAGTAGATCTTACCGTGAAATACTTACTTACAAGACCTTAACCAACAACGCAGTTTTAAGAAAATAGAGTTAAGAAAATATTTACAAAATAAACTAAAGTAAAAAAAAAAAAAAAAAAGTAAGACAATAAAATAACAACAATGAGGCTATATACAGGGGGTACCGGTACCGAGTCAATGTGCAGGGGTAGAGGTGAGTCGAGGTAACTTTTTGGGGGGTCAATACAAATAGTCCGTGTGGCCATTTGATTAATTGTTCAGCAGTCTTATGGCTTGGGGGTAGAAGCTGTTAAGGAGCCTTTTGGACCTAGACTTGGTGCTCCGGTATCGCTTGTTGTGCGGTAGCAGAGAGAACAGACTATGACTTGGGTGACTGTAGTCCTTGAAAAAAGTTTGGGCCTTCCTCTGACACCGCCTACTATATAGGTCTGGATGGCAGGAAGCTTGGCCCCTGTGATGTACTGGGCGGTACGCACTACCCTCTGTAGTGCCTAACTGTCGGATGCCGAGCAGTTGCCCTACCAGGAGGTGATGCAACCGGTCAGGATGCTCTGCAGCTGTAGAACTTTTTGAGGATCTGGAGACCCATGCTAAATCTTTTCAGTCTCCTGAGGAGGAAAATGTATTGTCATGCCCTCTTCACAACGTTCTTGGTGTGTTTGTACCATGATAGTTTGTTGGTGATGTGGACACCAAGGAACTTGAAACTCTCAACCCGCTCCAATACAGCCCTGTCGATGTTAATGAGGGCGTGTTTGACCTCCCTATAGGCTGTCTCATCGTTGTCGGTGATCAGGGAGTACAGGAGGGGACTAAGCACACACCCGTGAGGGGCCCCAGTGTTGAGGATCAGCATGGCAGATGTGTTGTTGCCTACCCTTACCTCCTGGGGGGCGGCCCATCAGGAAGTCCAGAATCCAGTTGCAGAGGGAGGTGTTTAGTCCCAGGTTCCTGAGCTTAGTGATGAGCTTCGTGGGCCCTATGTTGTTGAAAGCTGAGCTGTAGTCAATGAACAGCATTTTCACATAGGTGTTCCTTTTGTCCAGGTGGGAAAGGGCAGTGTGGAGTGCGATTGAGATTGCGTGATCTGTGGATCTGTATGCGAATTGGAGTGGGTCCAGGGTTTCCAGGATGATGGTGTTGATGTGAGCCATGACCAGCCTTTCAAAGCACTTCATGGCTACCGAAGTGAGTGCTACAGGGCGGTAGTCATTTAGGCAGGTGACCTTCGCTTTCGTGGGCACAGGCACTATGTTGGTGTGCTTGAAACATGTAGGTATTACGGACTCGGTCAGGGAGAGGTTGAAAATGTCAGTGAAGACACTTGCCAGTTGGTCCGCGAATGCTCTGAGTACACGTCTTGGTAATCCGTCTGGCACTATGGCCTGGTGAATGTTGACCAAGTTAAAGGTCTAGCTCACATCGGCTACGGAGAGTGTGATCACACAAACATCTGGAACAGCTGGTCCTCTTATGCATGCTTCAGTGTTGCTTACCTCGAAGCGATCATAAAAGTCATTTAGCCCATCTGCAAGGCTCGCGTCACTGGGCAGCTCGCAGGTGGGTTTCCATTTGCTGTTCGTAATAGTTAGAAAACCCTGCCACATCCGACGAGCATCAGAGCCGGTGTAGTAAGATTTAATCTTAGTCCTGTATTGACATTTTGCCTGTTTCATGGTTTGTTATAAGCGTCCGGATTAGTGTCCCGCTTCTTGAAAGCGGCAGCTCTAGCCTTTAGCTCGGTGTTGATGTTGCCTGTAATCCATGGCTTCTGGTTGGGATATGTACGTATGGTCACCGTGCGGACGATGTCATCGATACACTTATTGATGAAGCCAGTGACTAAGGTGGTATACTCCTCAATTTCGGAACATATTCCAATCTGTGAATCAGGAGGATAAAATTATGGTAATTTTTCAAATGGAGGGCGAGGGAGAGCTTTGTACACGTCTCTGTGTGTGGAGTAAAGGTGGTCCAGGTGGTTTTTTCCTCTGGTTGCACTTGCTGGTAGAAATGAGGTCAAACGGATTTAAGTTTGCCTGCATTAATGTCCCCGGCCACTAGGAGCAACGCTTCTGGATGAGCATTTTCTTGTTTGCTTATAGCCTTATACAGCTCGTTGAGTGCGGTCTTAGTGCCAGCGTTGGTTTGTGGTGGTAAATAGACGGCTACAAAAAATATAGATGAAAACTCTCTTGGGAGATAGTGTGGTCTACAGCTTATCATGAGGTACTCTACCTCAGGCAAGCAATACCTCGAGACTCGCGCACCAGCTGTTATTGACAATAGACATGCTACCGGTCATAAGAGACGGTAGCATCAACATTATGTACAAAATAAGTTACAAACAATGCAAAAAAACACACAAAATAAAACAATTGGTTAGGAGCCCATAAAACGGCAGCCGTCCCCTCCGGCGCCATTCAAACACTTTGATAAGTGCCATTCAAACAATAATCAGCCTGGGATACCACGGCCCCATGGCCATTTCCTGGTGACAGGGAGTCTAACATCAGCCTGGGATACCGAGAACCCACAGCCATTTCCTGGTGACAGGGAGTCTAACATCTGCCTGGGATATCACGGCCCCACTGCCATTTTCTGGGTAGAGAAGGATACATACAGAATAATGTATGGGGGAATGTTTTCCCCAGTAGTTTTTTAATGGGTATCAGCATGTGCTCTCTGTGACTGTGACATGACAGGATGGGGTTATTGGACTGGCCCCAGAGATGAGAGAGAGGTCCAGAAGGAGGGCGGTGAGGAGGAGGAGGTAGCAGGAAGGGAGGATGGGACAGTGTCCCAGCTTTCGGAGACAGGAACAAAGGCCACCTCTTCATACACGTCCAGAGATGCAAATCCCTCATCAAAGTTTCACACTCTGTTACCTGTGAACAAAATACTGACAGCTTTTCATGTCCCTTCATAGCATCCTTTGGTTAGCTCTCTCTTTATCTCCCTTTTCTCACACTCCATCTCTGTCTCTCTCTCTACTTGTCTCACTAAACACAGAGTAGTGCACTGTTACACAGTATAGTACTGCCACACACACATACGTCTCGCTACTCTTTACCTCCGTTTTGATCCAAGATTCAGGAGTCCCCGTGGGGGGCTTGGTCTGAGCCCTGCCAAATTCAGCTCTGCAACCATCAAAGACATCCTGATCAGAGGGGGGGTATCCCTCTGATCAATGCCCCTGGCCCCAGCAGGTGAGCTGCTTTAATATCTCAGCCCCCTCACCCCCCTTCTTACCCAGCCAGCCAGCTAACGGTATCTTCGACACCTGAACTCCATGTCTGCTACAGATAACACACCAGCTTTTAACACATACAGTCCCTTCGGAAAGCATTCAGACCCCTTGACTTTTCCACATTTTGTTAGCTTACAGCCTTATTCTAAAATTGCTGAAATACTTTTTCCCCCTCATCAATCTACACACAATACACCATAACGACAATGCAAAAACATACAGAAACTCAAGTCCTTTTGTTCACCCGACCCAGAATACCTCACAATCAAATGCTGACCCTATTATCTGGCCACCCCTCATAACCTGGTTCCTCTCTAGGTTTCTTCCTAGGTTCTGGCCTTTCTAGGGAGTTTTTCCTAGCCACCGTGCTTCTACACCTGCATTGCTTGCTGTTTGGGGTTTTAGGCTGGGTTTCTGTACAGCACTTTGAGATATCAGCTGATGTAAGAAGGGCTTTATAAATACATTTGATTTGATTTGATCTTTGGTTATAGTCACATCCGTGTACATTCCCCTTCAAGCCGATACCACAACATCCCTCAAAGAACTACACTGGACTTTATGCAAACTGGAAACCACATATTTTGACGCTGCATTTATTGTAGCTGGGGATTTTAACAAAGCAAATCTGAGGAAAATGCTATTGAAGTTCTACCAACACATTGACTGTAGTACTCACGCTGGGAAAACATTGGACCACTGCTACTCAACTTTTTGAAATGCCTTCAAGGCTCTCCCCGCACTCTCTTCGGCAAATCTGATCACGACTCCATTTTCCTCCTCCCTTCCTATAGGCAGAAACTCAAACAGGAAGTACCCATGCTAAGGTCTATTCAACGCTGGTCTGACCAATCAGAATCCATGCTTCAAGATTGTTTTGATCACACGCTCTGGGTTATGTCCCGGGTAGCCTCGTGGGAATAACATTGACGAATACAGTGACTGAGATAATCAGGAAGTGTATAGGAGATGTTGTACCCACAGTGACTATTGAAACCTACCCAAACTAAAAAAAAATGAAAGCGCAAACTGCATTCAACCATGGCAAAGTGACTGGGAATATGGCCGAATACAAACAGTGTAGTTATTCCCTTCGTAAGGCAATCAAACAGGCAAAATGTCAGTACAGAGACAAAGTGGAATCGCAATTCAATGGCTCAGACATAAGATGTATGTGGCAGGGTCTACAGACAATCACAGACTACAAAGGGAAAACCAGCCATGTCGCGGACACCGACGTCTTGCTTCCGGACAAGCTAAACACCTTCTTCGCACGCTTTGAGGATAACACAGTGCCACCGACGCGGCCCGTTACCAAGGACTATGTGCTCTCCTTCTCCATGACTGACGTGAGTAAGACATTTTAAGACATAATTTGGGAAACGCAAATAAAACCTTCTAGCATTTTCTAGCGCTTGTTAAGGCACACCTGTTAATTGAAATGCATTCCAGGTGACTACCTCATGAAGCTGGTTGAGAGAATGCCAAGAGTGTGCAAAGCTGTTATCAAGGCAAAGGGTGGCTACTTTGAAGAATCTCAAATATAAAATAGATTTTGATTTGTCTAACACTTTTTTGGTTACTACATGATTCCATATGTGTTATTCTACAATGTAGAAAATAGTAAAAAATTGAGAAAAACCCTTGAATGAGTAGATTTGTCCAAACTTTTGACTGGTACTGTATGTCTATCAACATGTCTGTAGACAGGTGTAGCAGTGACATCATGAACATTCTATTGTTGTCCGACATCAAACTTGTCGCTATGAAAAAGTATAAACACAAAAACGACAGGCTGCATGACATCAGCAGCCTGATGGTCCAAAAAAGCTTAACTGGCGTATTTTAACACCAATAAACCCATCCATTTAAACATGTATTTAGTATATGTCAATCTAGCAAACCAGGCAACTGAAATAACTTTCTAAACAATGTTTTGTTTGTTTGTAGCTAGTTAGCTGGCTAGCCAGTTCAAATAATGACCACATCATATAGCTGACAACGTCTTCACTTTAGCTCATTTGTCTTCATTATTACAGGAAAATAAACTCACAACAAGATCATTATTTACAAGTTAATGGCAAGCTAATTACAGAAAAAAGCTTACGGTTGTGAGTGTGACAATTTATAATTTTTTAACTTGGACACTGTCTCGTTGGCCTAACATTATATTCTAATTTGACTTGGGTGCAGGTCATGTTGTTCTTCACATTACCGTCTCTTGTCACGGGCTGGCTCGAGGAACAACAGGAGAGGTAGAGTCAGGCGCAGGAGACAGAGAGAGTTCGTGACCACACTTCTTTATTTGAAGCACTGTACGTGGTCGACAAGGTATAGGGGCGCAGCCCTGAACGATTCTGCGGTGGTGTACACAAAATAAAAGAAACCACTGGCAGAAGGAAAAACTCAATACACGTTCTTACGAACACACAAAACCCGGACAAGCAACACAATCACGTACAACCACATACATCCTACGCTAACCTAAATAACCCCCCCTTACTAATGACTAACCCAAAACAGGTGTGTGCCTACCTAGACCTAACCAAACGAAAGTGAAACAAAAAGGGATCGATGGTAGCTAGTAGGCCGGCGACGACGACCGCCGAGCTCCGCCCGGCCGAGGAGGGGCGCCACCATCCGTCACTGTCATGACAGTACTCCCCCCCTGACGCGCGGCTCCCGCAGCGCGCCGACGCCGGCCTCGAGGACGCCCCGGAGGGCGAGGCGCAGGGCGATCCGGATGGAGGCTGTGGAACTCCCGGATGAGCGCTGGGTCCAGTATGTCCTCCACCGGTACCCAGCACCTCTCCTCCGGGCCGTACCCCTCCCAGTCCACGAGGTACTGCAGGCCCCTCGCCCGGCGTCTGGAGTCCAAGATGGACCGGACTGTGTACGCCGGGGGCCCCCCGATGTCCAGGGGGGGTGGAGGGACCTCCCGTACCTCATTTTCCTGCAGCGGACCAGCTACCACCGGCCTGAGGAGAGACACATGAAACGAGGGGTTAATGCGATAATAAGAAGGAAGTTGTAATCTGTAACACACCTCGTTTATTCTCCTCAGGACTTTAAATGGCCCCACAAACCGCGGACCCAGCTTCCGGCAGGGCAGGCGGAGGGGCAGGTTCCGGGTCGAGAGCCAGACTCTCTCCCCTGGGGTGAACACCGGGGCCTCGCTGCGGTGCCGGTCAGCGCTCGCTTTTTGTCGTACCCTGGTTCGTTCCAGGGATTCCTGCACAGCGTTCCAGGTCTCCCTTGAGCGCTGAACCCATTCCTCCACCGCAGGGGCCTCCGTCTGGCTCTGATGCCATGGCCCCAGGACCGGCTGATAACCCAACACACATTGGAATGGTGATATGTTGGTGGAGGAGTGGCGCAAAGAGTTCTGAGCCATTTCGACCCATGGCACAAACCTTACTCACTCCCCTGGCCGGTCCTGGCAGTAGGACCGCAGGAACCTGCCCACCTCCTGGTTTACCCTTTCCACCTGCCCATTACTTTCGGGGTGAAACCCCGAGGTCAGACTGACCGAAACCCCCAGTCGCTCCATAAACGCCCGCCACACTCTGGACGTGAACTGGGGGCCTCGATCTGAGACGATATCCTCGGGCACCCCGTAGTGCCGGAAGACGTGGGTGAATAAGGCTTCTGCGGTCTGCAGGGCCGTAGGAAGACCGGGTAACGGAAGCAGACGGCAGGACTTAGAAAACCGGTCCACAACGACCAGGATCGTAGTGTTGCCCTGAGACGGCGGGAGATCGGTCAAGAAATCCACCGCCAGGTGGGACCATGGTCGTTGTGGAACCGGGAGGGGTTGTAATTTCCCTCTAGGCAGGTGCCTGGGAGCCTTACTCTGAGCGCACACCGAACAGGAGGAGACATAGTGCCTCACGTCCCTCACCAAGGTGGGCCACCAGTATCTCCCACTAAGACCACGCACTGTCCGCTCAACCCCTGGGTGACCCGAGGAGGGAAGCGTGTGAGCCCACCGAATCAGCCGATCGCGAACATCGAGCGGAACGTACTTACGACCCACTGGACACTGCGGAGGAGTAGGCTCCGTCCGTAACGCCCGCTCGATGTCCGCGTCCACCTCCCAGACCACCGGTGCCACCAGGCAGGAGGCTGGAAGTATGGGCGTGGGATCGGTGGACCGTTCCTCGGCGTCATGGAGACGAGACAGTGCGTCGGCCTTAGTGTTCCGGGAACCTGGGATATACGAGATGTTAAACCGAAATCTCGTAAAGAACATCGCCCACCTGGCTTGACGCGGGTTCAGTCTCCTCGCCGCCCGGATGTACTCCAGATTGCGGTGGTCAGTCCAGATGAGAAAAGGGTGACGTGCCCCCTCAAGCCAATGTCTCCACACCTTCAGGGCTCTGACCACAGCCAACAGCTCCCTGTCCCCCACATCATAGTTACGCTCCGCCGGACTCAACTTCCTAGAGAAGAAGGCGCAGGGGCGGAGCTTTGGGGGGGCGCCCGAGCGCTGGGACAGCACGGCTCCTACCCCAGCCTCGGACGCGTCCACCTCCACTATGAAGGGCAAAGAGGGGTCCGGGTGCGCCAGCACCGGAGCGTCGGTGAACAAAACCTTCAGACGACTAAAGGCCCTGTCCGCCTCCGCGGACCACTGCAACCGCACCGGGCCCCCCTTCAACAGTGAGGTAATGGGAGCCGCCACCTGACCAAAGCCCCGGATAAACCTCCGGTAGTAATTGGCAAATCCCAAAAACCGCTGCACCTCCTTCACCGTGGTGGGAGTCGGCCAATTACGCACGGCTGAAACGCGGTCACATTCCATCACTACCCCTGATGAGGAAATGCGATACCCCAAGAAAGAGACGGCTGGTTTGGAAAACTCACATTTCTCAGCCTTGACGTATAGGTCATGCTCCACCAGTCGCCCAAGCACTTTACGCACCAGAGACACATGCTCGGCGCGTGTAGTGGAGTAGACCAGAATGTCATCGATGTACACCACTACACCCTGACCGAGCAGGTCCCGTAGAATCTCATCCACAAAGGATTGAAAGACTGCGGGAGCATTCTTTAACCCATACGGCATGACGAGGTACTCATAATGGCCAGATGTGGTACTAAATGCCGTTTTCCACTCGTCCCCTCCTCGGATACGCACCAGATTATATGCGCTCCTGAGATCCAATTTCGTGAAGAAGCGCGCCCCGTGAAATGACTCCATCGCCGAGGCGATGAGAGGTAGTGGGTAACTGAAACCCACTGTGATGGCATTTAGACCTCTATAGTCAATGCACGGGCGCAGACCTCCCTCCTTCTTCTTCACGAAAAAGAAGCTCGAGGAGACGGGTGAGTGAGATGGCCGAATGTATCCCTGCCTCAAGGACTCAGTGACGTATGTCTCCATAGCCGCTGTTTCCTCCTGAGACAGGGGATAAACGTGACTACGAGGAAGGGCAGCGCCCACCTGGAGGTTTATCGCACAGTCTCCTCGTCGATGAGGTGGTAATTGGGTCGCCTTCGTTTTACTGAAGGCGATAGCCAAATCGGCATACTCTGAGGGAATGTGCACGGTGGATACTTGGTCTGGACTCTCCACCGTAGTCGCACCGATGGAAACTCCTATGCACCTGCCCGAGCACTCATTTGACCACCCCTTAAGAGCCCTCTGTCCCCACGAAATCTTAGGGTTGTGAGTGGCTAGCCAGGGAATCCCTAGAACCACTGGAAATGCTGGGGAATCGATGAGGAAAAGACTAATCCATTCCTCATGACCCCCCCGCATTACCATGACCAGAGGCACAGTGACCTCCCTGACCAGCCCTGACCCTAGTGGTCGACTGTCTAGGGCGTGCACGGGGAAGGGTTGGTCCAACTGGACCAGGGGAATTCCTAACTTAGCCGCGACCCCACGGTCCATAAAACTCCCTGCTGCGCCTGAATCGACTAGCGCCTTAAACCGGGAGTGAGGGGAGAAACAAGGAAAGGACACTGACACATACATGTGACGGACAGGGGGCTCTGGGTGAGGCTGGTGCTGACTCACCTGAGGTGTCAAAGGAGCGCTCTGCCTGCCCTCTGGACTCCTAGGGGAGTCTCCCCAGCACCGGTCCACAGTGTGCCCTCTGCGACCACATGAGGTGCAGGAGCGACCTCCCCCTCCAGTCTTCCTGGCTGCTGCCCCCCCTATCTCCATAGGCGTGGGAGCAGGAGGGCTGGAGGGTGGAATGAGCAGGGCCCGGGTCGGACGTCCGCGGGCGGCCAGCAGATTGTCCAGTCGGATGGACAGATCCACCAGTTGGTCCAGTGTGTGGGTCGTGTCCCGACAGGCTAATTCCCGGCGGACGTCCTCCCTCAAACTACAACGGTAGTGATCTATAAGGGCCCTCTCATTCCACCCTGCTCCCGCGGCCAGGGTCCGGAACTCGAGAGCGAAGTCCTGCGCGCTCCTCGTCTCCTGCCTCAGGTGAAACAGCCGCTCACCCGCCGCTCTCCCCTCCGGGGGATGATCGAATACTGCCCGAAAGCGGCGGGTGAACTCTGGGTAGTTGTCCCTGGCTGAGTCCGGACTGTCCCACACGGCGTTTGCCCATTCCAGGGCCTTACCCGTGAGGCAGGAGACGAGGACGCTGACGCTCTCCTCCCCCGAGGGAGAGGGACGAACGGTCGCCAGGTATAACTCCAACTGGAGCAAGAAGCCCTTACACCCAGCGGCCGTTCCATCGTACTCCCTGGGGGGAGCGAGTTTCACCCCACTGGTACTGGGTGCTGTGGGTGCTGGTGGGGGCGCAGGCTGTTGGCCTGCCGAGTTCAGGGGGCCGAGAGCGCGTCGGTCCCAGCTCTCCAGGCGCGCCAACACCTGATCCATGGCGTTCCCCAGCCGGTGGAGCAGGGTGGAGTGTTGGTCGACGGTTTCCTCCATGGACATGGCTGGCGCTGAAGCTCCTGCTGACTCCATTTAGTTACGGTACGTGATTTCTGTCACGGGCTGGCTCGAGGAACAACAGGAGAGGTAGAGTCAGGCGCAGGAGACAGAGAGAGTTCGTGACCACACTTCTTTATTTGAAGCACTGTACGTGGTCGACAAGGTATAGGGGCGCAGCCCTGAACGATTCTGCGGTGGTGTACACAAAATAAAAGAAACCACTGGCAGAAGGAAAAACTCAATACACGTTCTTACGAACACACAAAACCCGGACAAGCAACACAATCACGTACAACCACATACATCCTACGCTAACCTAAATAACCCCCCCTTACTAATGACTAACCCAAAACAGGTGTGTGCCTACCTAGACCTAACCAAACGAAAGTGAAACAAAAAGGGATCGATGGTAGCTAGTAGGCCGGCGACGACGACCGCCGAGCTCCGCCCGGCCGAGGAGGGGCGCCACCATCCGTCACTGTCGTGACATCTCTGGTAAACACACACTATATCAAATAAAACCGAAGTTTATTTGTCACATTCTGTGTGTTCTCTATTCGACTCCCTCCACATATTTGCAATCAAACAGCAGAATTTTCTCCATCTCCTTAGCTATTATACTCTGTTTCCACCGAACATTCCACTGATTTCAAAACTCAGTCCTCCAGAAAATAACCAACACTTTTGCAGTTCTTCGTGATATCTTAAAAAAAAGCTGTGTTAGAAAGGATTACCTACACATACTGAGCAGCTCATTTTATAGACAGAAGACCAATCCAAACTCATCTCTCGACATGTCCATCCCAGCCATTATCTCAGCCAATCATGTCTAGCGGGAAGGTTCATGTCTTTTTCAGTGACTAAACCAACTAGGCTCGTAATTTAACAATTGTATTCGTATTTACAGATGGCATTCACATTTGTTATTAAGGCACATGAAAGTTCACATGTTCCAGAAGGCATTTCTGCCAAAAAACGCATTTTGATAAAACATTTATGTTTATGTTCAAATGGCTCTCCTGTGAAATAGTGACGCGCGACATAGGCCTATTTTCCTGAAACGAGTCACATATTACTCACCGCATTTGACCATTTAAAACTACTCAAGCATCGACATCATTAACCATTTGTTTACACTTTGTTCAGTCATGTTACCTAAAGGAATACCTATGTGAGAATGCTGCTCATTGACTACAGCTCAGCGTTCAACACCATAGTGACCTCCAAGTTAATCACTAAGCTAAGGACCCTGGGATTAAACACTTCCCTCTACAACTAAATCCTAGACTTCAAGTACCTCAGTGCCCACATTACTAAGGCCATATCATGGTCCAAACACACCAACACAGTCGTGAAGAGGGCACGACAACGCCTCTTCCGGCTCAGAAGGCTGAAAAGATTTGACATGGGCCCTCAGATCCTCAAAAGGTTTTACAGCTGCACCATTGAGAGCATCTTGACTGGCTGCATCACCGCTTGGTATGGCAACTGCATGCTATCCGACCGCAAGATGCTACAGAGGGTAGTGTGTACGGCTCAGTACATCACTGGGGCCAAGCTCTCTGCCATCCAGCACCTCTATACCAGGCAGTGTCAGAGGAAGGCCCTAAAAATGGTCAGACTCCAGCCACCCTAGTCATAGACTGTTCTCTCTGCTACCACACGGCAAACGGTACCGGAGCACCAAGTCTGGGACCAAACGGCTCCTGGACAGCTTCTACCCCTAAACCATTAGACTGCTGAACAGTTAATCAAATGACTACCCAGACTATTTACATTGATCCCCTTTTTAGCACTGACTCTCTTGCCCTGGCTCTATGCACACTCACTGGACTCTACCCACACACTCACACACACTACACTCACACTCCAACACACACACATACTACACTCACACTCCACACACACACACACACACACACACACACACACACACACACACACACACACACACACACACACACACACACACACACACACACACACACACACACACACACACACACACACACACACGTATATTTACGTCACACACACTCATACAGACACATTCACACTCTTTGATACACACTGCTGCTACTCTGTTTATTGTCTATCCTGATTGTCTAGTCACTTTTACCACTTCTACATATTACCTCAATTACCTCGAACCCCTGCACATTGACTTGGTACCGGTACTCTGTATATAGCCTCATTATTGTTATTTTATTCTGTTACTATTTCCCAAAAATGTATTAGCAAATTTTTCTTACTTTTAACTCTGCATTGTTGGGAAATGACTAGTCAGTAAGCATTTCACAGTAAAGTCTACAGCTGTTGTATTCGGCGCATGTGACAAATGCATTTGATTTGATTTGATTATCATAGCAATGAATGAATGACAGATCTCTTGCATGTCTTCACCACAAACCTGACGTTTTTAAAGAGAAAGTGTACAATTTTCAATGTAATCCATCTCATTAGGAAAATAATACTTTTACACAATGTAGAAACCTTATATTTCACAAATTAAATTGTAATTTCAATGACATGTATTCGTATGAACATTTTAGCTTTTATAATAAACTAATGTCTTTACAGTCTTATTTCCTGTGGTGCTCCACACCAACGCTACCAATGAAATTGTTTCATTTAGATCCTTGACTACCTTTTGGACCCCCAGACCTCCCCACTGTCTAACTGGTCAGAGTTTCCTATTACTATAATTCTCTCTCTGAATGAATCAGCAGGCCTCCACTGATCGCTGTTCTCAAGTCAGCCCTTAGAGGTAATTAGACTAGGCTTTAAACCCTGTGGAGTCATAAATGGGGGAAAGGTAGGGATTAGGATCAGGCCATTGTATTTTCAGAGGGAAAAGAGTTCATTCTACCATTGTGGTCAAGTAATGTTAATGTAATGAAAGCTATTTCCACACAGACCAATGCTATAGTACTGTGGTACTTTAGCTGTGGTAGTCTATATCCCTAATGTAATGTTATTATTCCTAAATTAGCATATATTTTTTTAAACAGTAACACTATACATAGGTAAGTCTCATTGTTCCATCTATAGGCTATATATAGGCTACCCTGTCCTATAGCTAATGTTATGATACAATGACCCTTCTCCATGGATAACATTCTTGTTAATACCAGCACCACACATTCATCTCATTGATATATGCTGTAGCATTAGGGTAGATTCCTCATACATGCTATAATATGGCTGTCATTCTACTCCCTATTTCCTCCTACATAGAGTCTCATCAGTTAACCTCTCTGGTATCATTGGGTTGTCCTAACATAATCTAATGGTATGCTTTCGCCGTAAAGCCTTTTTGAAATCGGACACTGTGGTTGGATTGACGAGAAGTTTATCTTTAAAATGGTGTATAATACTTGTATGTGTGAGAAATTTGAATTATGAGATTTTTGTTATTTTGAATTTGGCGCCCTGCTATTTCACTGGCTGTTAACCCCAGAGAGGTTAATGGACTGGTTCCTAAATAGAGGGAGGACTGACTCCCAATATGGAGACTAGAAAGGACTGACTCCCTATATGGAGAATAAAGAGAGGACTGACTCCCTATATGGAGACTAGAGAGGACTGACTCCCTATATGGAGAATAAAGAGAGGACTGACTCCCTATATGGAGACTAGAGAGAGGACTGACTCCCTATATGGAGACTAGAGAGAGGACTGATTCCCTATATGGAGACAAGAGAGGACTGACTCCCTATATGGAGACTAAAGATAACTGACTTCTTATATGGAGAATAGAGAGAACTGACTCCCTATATATGGAGACAAGAGGACTGACTCCCTATATGGAGACTACAGAGGACTGACTCTCTATATGAAGACTAGAGGGAGGACTGACTCCCTTTATGAAGACTAGAGGGAGGACTGACTCCTTATATGGAGACTAGAGAGGACTGACTCCCTATATGGAGACTAGAGAGGACAGACTCCCTATATGGACACTAGAGAGAGGACTGATTCCCTATATGGAGACTAGAGAGGACTGACTCTCTATATGAAGACTAGAGGGAGGACTGACTCCCTTTATGAAGACTAGAGGGAGGACTGACTCCCTATATGGAGACTAGAGAGGACCGACTCCCTATATGGAGACAAGAGAGGACAGACTCCCTATATGGAGACTAGAGAGGACCGACTCCCTATATGGAGACTAGAGAGGACCGACTCCCTATATGGAGACAAGAGTGGACAGACTCCCTATATGGAGACTAGAGAGGACTGACTCCCTATATGGAGACTAGAGAGGACCGACTCCCTATATGGACACTAGAGAGGACTGACTCCCTATATGGAGACAAGAGAGGACTGACTCCCTATATGGAGACTAGAGAGGACAGACTCCCTATATGGAGACAAGAGAGGACTGACTCCCTATATGGAGACTAGAGAGGACAGACTCCCTATATGGAGACTAGAGAGGACAGACTCCCTATATGAACATTAGAGAGGACTGACTCCCGATATGAAGGAAAAAGGGAGGATTGACTCCCTATATGGAGACTAGAGAGGACAGACTCCCTATATGAACATTAGAGAGGACTGACTCCCGATATGAAGGAAAAAGGGAGGATTGACTCCCTATATGGAGACTAGAGAGGACTGACTCCCTATATGGAGATTAGAGAGGACTGTGTCCTTATATGGAGACAAGAGGGAGGACTGACTGAGAGAGAGAGAGAGAGAGAGAGAGAGAGAGAGAGAGAGAGAGAGAGAGAGAGAGAGAGAGAGAGAGAGCGAGAGAACAGAGATCTGTGTGAGATGTAAACAAAGGTTTAGGGCCTGACAATCTTATAACTCAGGATTCAGGGTTTGGTTAGAAAAAAAGACAAAGGAGAGCTTCCCAGCATGGGTCCATTTTAAAAGTGAATATATATTATTATCACGCTTACTCGTCCGTTCAAGCATTTGAGATTTTATAGTTAAAATATTGCTTCCCTTAGAGGCAATGAAGAGAAGAAAGGAGGATGCCTGAGGAGAAGTGCGCAGAATAGATGACATGTTAAAAGAGGAGAGGATAGGAGAAGATAGGAGAGGACAGGGCAAAGAGGGTAGAGGTACAGTGAACCTGAACCTGAGTGTGAAAAACACAAGGAAGCCCCTGTCTGTTCTTGTCCATAACATTGTGTCTGTTGAACATAACTCCTGTCTGTTCTTGTCCATAACATTGTGTCTGTTGAACATAACTCCTGTTCCTTCCTCTAACACAGCGAAGATAGAAACACCCATTAAACCAACGTCTCTCGCCTTTCCCTGTCCCTCTAACAATTTAGGTGCGGCAGTCTCCTTAACCCACCCGCTACAGTCAGGCTTCCTGTTCTATTCTGTAGTGGCTGTTGTTGTGTTTCAACAGCCCAACGTTTCCCTTTCAGCTGTGATGGATAAGGTGGCCCATCAGAGAGGATTGGCCCTGATGAAACCGTGGAGAGGATCATGGGTGTGGGGGCTCTGGGAGGGTTGGCTTTAGCCTGCTACTGGATTAATTATTTACAGGTGTTGACACTGTTCATTTCTCTCAGTACAACTAAAGGCAGTTAGAGAAAGGTCTTGATGCTCTCATTCACTACCCTACTACAGAGCATAGTAACACTATGTCACTACCCTACTACAGAGCATAGTAACACTATGTCACCACCCTACTACAGAGCATAGTAACACTATGTCACTACCCTACTACAGAGCATAGTAACACTATGTCACCACCCTACTACAGAGCATAGTAACACTATGTCACTACCCTACTACAGAGCATAGTAACACTATGTCACTACCCTACTACAGAGCACAGTAACACTATGTCACTACCATACTACAGAGCATAGTAACACCATGTCACTACCCTACTACAGAGCATAGTAACACTATGTCACTACCCTACTACATAGCATAGTAACACTATGTCACTACCTTACTACAGAGCATAGTAACACTATGTCACCACCCTACTACAGAGCATAGTAACTCTATGTCACTACCCTACTACAGAGCATAGTAACACTATGTCACTACCATACTACAGAGCAGGGTAACACTATGTCATTACCCTACTACAGAGCACAGTAACACTATGTCACTACCATACTACAGAGCGTAGTAACACCATGTCACCACCCTACTACAGAGCATAGTAACACTATGTCACTACCCTACTACAGAGCATAGTAACACTATGTCACTACCCTACTACAGAGCATAGTAACACTATGTCACCACCCTACTACAGAGCATAGTAACACTATTTCACTACCCTACTACAGAGCATAGTAACACTATGTTACTACCCTACTACAGAGCATAGCAACACTATGCCACTACCCTACTACAGACATAGTAACACTATGTCACTACCCTACTACAGAGCATAGTAACACTATGTTACTACCCTACTACAGAGCATAGCAACACTATGCCACTACCCTACTACAGACATAGTAACACTATGTCACTACTGGGGGATGAAGGGACATTATTGAGAAATCTGTAAAAGGGATAACATTGTTTTATTTGGATCTATTCTGCATGGCAAACAATGGAGGAAGAGAATGCTGCTCGTGACTGAATTAGTTTGTGTGTTTGTGAGATGGAGACTGACAGAGAGATTGCTAAACAACCATTTTCAGGTCTTGCCATAGATTTAACCTCTACGGGATTGATGTCCCTAAACAGGGACAGTTGTTGCTAACGTGCGCTAATGTGACTAGAATGACGTTGTAAGTAACAGCCAACTTTGAAGGATATATATGGGCAGAAAGCTTAAATTCTTGTTAATCTAACTGCACTGTCCAATTTACAGTAGCTATTACACTGAAAAAAGACCATGCTATTGTTTGAGGAGAGTGCACAACAACAAAACGCTTCTATCACGGCAACTGGTTTGATACATTCACCTCTGAAGGTAAAAAATGTACTTCCATTCAGTAAACTTGCTCTGATTTGTCATCCTGAGGGTCCCAGAGATAAAAGGTAGCATAGTTTTGTTTGATAAAATCAATTTTTATATTAAAATGTTGGAACTGGGCAGACTTGATACAAAATATAGTGTAGTAATGTAATTCTTCACTGAATCAGTCAGAAACTTTGCACACACACTGCTGCCATCTGGTGGCCAAAATCTAAATTGCGCCTCAACTCCTATCTGATTATATATTTACAAAAATTGTGGGGGGGGGGGGGGGGGCTCCTGTGTGTGTGTTTGGGCTCCTGTGTGTGTTCAAACGCAGCCCCTTGTTTTGATGACAGAAACAGGGCTGTGGCGACAGAGTGAGTAGGAGGATAGTACGAGAAGCGGAGCTTCTATCCCTCCATTCATTCTATGTAAATGCACTGCCGCCTGCTCGCGTTGGATTGGTTGGCTCCCCGAACAGCTCTTCAGACAAACGAGAGAGCACAGGGAGGGAGAGAGACATAGGAAAGGAGAGTGATGCGGAGTGTGTGTTCTTAAAGGTCCAGTTCTAATTAAGCCGGCAGGCTGCAGTGAGACGGACGATCAGTCTGCGCTCCCCTTTCTCTCCCTCTTACCCCTGAGGTCCCATTGTCATCATTAATGTCTATCCTAAACTGTCCATGAATTATGGAGCGGGGCGGCCTTTCTCTTGCATTTCAAAGATGATGGAACCATTTTTTTTTTTTAAACGCATGTTTTGTTTGTGTCTGTGTGTGTTTGTGAGAGCGAGAGTGTGTGTATATGTATGTGTCTCTCCAGCACTTTCATTGGTGCACATAGCAGAGTGTCTAAACCTCTCTCAGTGATTCCACACAGCCCCATGGCTTCCACACAACATTACCCTTGGCTTGGCTGGCTCTGCGTCCTGCTAAAAGAGGGGATTCAATATGATCTGTCTCCAGTGTGGATTCTCATCCTCACATGTGGTCTAATACACCACTAACCTCCCTGTCACATCGGCTCAAATTGCATCAGCTGAAATTGCTTCAGCAAAAGCCAATTCTTTTCAATGGCAGCACGTTGGGATGGTTAGACACTGGGCTGTGGAGACCCCTGGTAGCTACACTAGCTAACACGTTAGCAATGTGGCAAAACCAACCGCTAAGGAAAAACTGCGAGGAAATCCAATTGCATTTCTAATCATTATCTTTTGCATGTTTAAGAGAAGTGTAAATACACTCTTAGGAAAGAAGGTGCTATCCAGAACATAAAATGGTTATTCATCTGTGCTCATAGGAGGACCCTTTGAAAAACCATTTTTGGTTCCAGGTAGAACCCATTTGGTTCCAGGTAGACCACATTTGGTTCCAGGTAGAACACTTTTGGGTTACATGTTGAACCCTTTCCACAGAGGGTTGTACCTGGAACCAAAAAGGCTTCTACCTGGAACCAAAAAGGGTTCTACCTAGAACCAAAAAGGGTTTTCCTATGGGGACAGCCAAATAACCCTTTTGGAACCATTTTTTTTCTAAGAGTGTAGGGTGCATTTCATTTGGGAACACATTGTTATGAATAATAACAGACGTGTGAGCACCTCACTTCCTCTTGGAGAAAGACAGGGGTGGTATACGGACATTGTGCACAGTGGAGACCTTCTGAAATACACAGACACACACAGGTGAGGCCACAGTTTGTTTGGGCACGTAACTGGCCGGCTGTGAGTGGTTTGCAGTGCTGTCCATGTCTGCTTCCTCTTTTGTGTTCTACACATGTGAAAGGCTTTTAACTATCTATATGCAGAACACGTACCAATATGCACCTGTTTGTGCACATTTTCCATAAACATTATGCAATTATCCTTTTATAGGATTCAAGAACATAGTGAACCATGGAAGAGGCCCCACTCTCACAAAATACCATCACCAGTGAATTCAGCAAATGCAGCAGGATTGTTACAAAATGATCGTGATCAGACTGAGAAACAAACACGTGTTACAGTTACATACAAACACTTAGAGCTGCCTACAATAACATGAAACAACTCCTTTCCCCTTCCATCTGATTACACTTCAGCCCCAATAAAATGTTCATTACACTGTCTGTCTGTCTGTCTGTCTGTCTGTCTGTCTGTCTGTCTGTCTGTCTGTCTGTCTGTCTGTCTGTCTGTCTGTCTGTCTGTCTGTCTGTCTGTCTGTCTGTCTGTCTGTCTGTCTGTCTGTCTGTCTGTCTGTCTGTCTGTCTGTCTGTCTGTCTATCTATCCACCCCTCCATATATCCATCTTTTCACATACACTGTTTTTCTCTCTTCCCAACCCCGCTGAAGCATGGAACAATCCTTCTTTCAGCAAAGGCCTTTATTCCTGGGAAAAGCTTATGGATCTTAATTGTATTACTGTGTGAGCCTTGCGGCGAGAGCAGAAGAACCTGGGAAAGGCTGACTGAGAAATGGAATTTTGATTTAATGAAAGAGAGCCATAATCCCTGCATGGCACTCGGGAGGTGATTCTCTCTACGAGTGAACACCAAGCATTACCACGGTAACGGAATCACGGCGTAGTGGGAGAGGGAGGAGAGAAGAGAGTTGGGGAGAGGAGAGGGAGGAGAGAAGAGAGTGGGGGAGAGGGAGGAGAGAAGAGATTTGGGGAGAGGGAGGAGAGAAGAGAGTTGGGGAGAGGAGAGGGAGGAGAGAAGAGAGTTGGGTAGAGGGAGGAGAGAAGAGATTTGGGGAGAGGGAGGAGAGACGAGAGTTGGGGAGAGTAGAGTTGGGGAGAGGAGAGGGAAGAGGGAAGAGAGTTGGGGAGAGGAGAGGGAGGAGAGAAGAGAGTTGGGGAGAGGAGAGGGAGGAGAGTAGAGTTGGGGAGCGAAGAGAGGGAGTAGAGTAGTGATTGGGGGGAAAAAAATCAAATTATCTTCATACCTAGTTCTAGCAAATAAAATCACAGTATCGAATCGCAATACACATACAATCGTGAGAATCGCAATACTGTTCATATCATATCGCAACATTAGTACCGTGATAATATCGTAGCGTGAGGTTCCTGGCAATTCCCAGCCCTAGAGGAGAGAAGGAAGAGGGGAGAGAGGGAAAGGAGAGAGGGAGGAGAGGAAAGAGGGAGGAGAGTGGGAGGGAGAGGAGGGAGGTGAGAGGGAGGTGAGTGGGTGGGAGAGGAGGGGGAAGAGGGGAGAAAGGGAGGAGTGGGAGAGGGAGGCGGGGAGAGAGGGAGGAGAGTTAGGGGAGGAAAGAGGGACTACGGAAGAGAGAAGGTAAGAGGAGAGAGTGAGAGAAAGGGTGAGAGGAGAAAAGGAGGATAGGAAGGGGAAAGAAGGGGAGGGAAGAGGTGTGAGAGGAAAAAGGAAATATTGGGAGAAAGAAGATAGAGAGAATAGAGAAAAGATGGAGCGAATAGAGAAAAGATGGAGAGAATAGAGAAAAGATGGAGAGAAGATAGAGAAAAGATGGAGAGAAGATAGAATAGAGAAGAGATGGAGAGAAGATAGAATAGAGAAAAGATGGAGAGAATAGAGAAAGAATAGACAAAAGATGGAGAGAGCATGCCAAAAAATAAAGAAGGGCAAAAGGAGAGGATATGGTGATTATTCCTCAATGCATCATTCCTTCTCCCCTCCCCCTTGAACACAGACCTGTTGTTCAGAGGTCTATCAGTTGGTCTCTGGGCCCGCCTGGGGAGCAGGGTGACAGCTATAGGCTTGAACTCTAAGATTAATGCTGTCCCCCTGTCCCTTACATGGGTTCTACACTACAAAGGCCTCCCCTTCATTTAGGGTTTAGCCCCCCCCCCACTGGCACAGATATGGGCGACGGACAAGACAAAAGACCGACATCAGAAGTTAAAACCGCTACCCTGAACGCGGCCCCCTTTGAAAACTCCTCCTGTCTTTATTGACTCCTCCCTCTACTCAGGAAACAGTTTCTGACTCCTTGACCTGACACTGTGGTTACCAAGACTACCGTGCGTTGTTCACACTCCTACGAAAGAAAGCTTCTACATGTCCCTCACATATAAGCTCTTAGAAATAGTTTATTTTAAGTCTCTCTGCATAAGTTTATTTGAACATTCTGTTAGCAGGCACTTGACTTAAGTGTGATGATGACACATGATTATTCAAAAACAATGCCTGACAAAAAATATATTTGGTTTAAAGCTCCTCTCTCTCCTTCTCTCATCCCCCTCTCTCTCCACATTGACACCCCCCTGCCCCCCGTCTCTCTCTCCTCCTCTATTTGCACAAAACATTCAACACCTAATCCTTGATATCCTCTAAAAGTTATTCCAACACTCACTGAAGCAAATTAAATCATTATAACAGCAACCCCAACTCTCCCCAGTTTTCCCCCAGCTCTTCCAGGTGGTCTACTAAGAGAGAGAGAAAGAAACCATTCAAAACCCTTGACTTTGTCCACATTTTGTTTTGTTACAAAGTAGGATTAAAATGGATTTGTCATATTTTGCCAACGATCTACACAAAACACTCTGTAATGTCAAAGTGAAAGGAAAATTCTAACATTTGTAAAAAAATATATATATTAACAATAAAACAGTAATATATCTTGATTAGATAAGTATTCAACCCCTTGAGTCAATACATGTTAGAATCACCTTTAGCAGCAATTACAGCTGTGAGTGTTTCTGGGTAAGTCTCTAAGAGCTTTCCACACCTGGATTGTACAACATTTGCCTATTATTCTTTTCTAAATTCTTCATCTCTGTCAAATTGGTTCTTGATCATTACTAAACAACTATTTTCAGGTCTTTCCATAGATTTAAGCACATTTAAGTCAAAACTGTAACTCTGACAACTCAACCGCCTGTTTGAGGATATTTTTCAAGAGTTCTTAAAATTGTAAAACAACAAAATATTAATAATTGAATGATTCTTAAAGTATGTTTTAGAGGTCAACAACATTTGACAACTTTGTAATCTCCCATTTTATACACAATTATTGCAAAAACATTTTTTGCTCACATTCACTTCCTGGTTTTCAATCATTTTTGAATGGGTTTATAAAAAAACATGGAAGTCCGATAATGAAAACCACATGATAATTTTTGTAAAATGCATTGGTTGAGATGATAAAATATGCCAAGCAAAATTCATGTTTAACTTAATTTAAAATTGGTTGTCAAAATATAGCTCAACCACCTGGTTGCTAAAGGGTTTTAATCCATTTTAAATTCAGGTTGTAAGGGGTGTGAATACTTTATGAAGGCACTATAGACTGACTGACAGACAGATAGATTGTCACATATACTCCCTCTCCGGCCTCTAGATCATCAGGCTACTGATTATCCCGCACACCTGTCACCATCGTCTCGCGCACCTGCGCCTCATGACACTCACCTGGACTCCATCACCTCCTTGATTATCTTCCCTATATCTGTCACTCCCCTTGGTTCTTTCCTCAGGTGTTATTGACACTGTTTTCATGTTGATGCATTGTTTGTGTTACGTGTTTGTTTCTTTTATTTATTAAAACACTCACTCCCTGAACTTGCTTTCTGACTCTCATCGCACTCGTTACATAGATATCTGATTGTCACTGCACATGAATTGTCACTAAACATAGTATTGTAACATTAGACGAGCGTTTTTAGTCTTTACAATGTCTTAAAGGCCAACTACTATTGTCACTAAACATGAATCACTGAGTGCAGTGACAATCTGCAACGTGGCAGCATTTAATGAATCCCCCCCATCCGGGTATTTTCTGCTGATCACACCCCAACAGGATGGAGGGAAGGAGAAACTGATAGAAGAGAGGGATCGGTAATGAGGGCTCTCCCTCCTTCATACTGCCCAGGTGGTTAGGTTTTCAAAATGACACATAAATAGTTTATTCACTTTGTCCAAAAAATGGCCTCTTTCTTACTCTGAAAAACTTGTTACTAGTTTTCCCTCAGGAGAACAGTGCTAAAACAAGCTAACTTGCTACTAGTTTTCCCTCTGGAGAACAGTGCTAAAACAAGCTAACTTGCTACAAGTTTTCCCTCAGGAGAACAGTGCTAAAATGAGCTAACTTGCTACTAGTTTTCCCTCTGGAGAACAGTGCTAAAACGAGCTAACCTGCTACTAGTTTCCCTCAGGAGAACAGTGCTAAAACAAGCTAACTTGCTACTAGTTTTCCCTCAGGAGAACAGTGCTAAAACGAGCTAACTTGCTACTAGTTTTCCCTCAGGAGAACAGTGCTAAAACGAGCTAACCTGCTACTAGTTTTCCCTCAGGAGAACAGTGCTAAACCAAGCTAACCTGCTACAAGTTTTCCCTCAGGAGAACAGTGCTAAAACAAGCTAACTTGCTACTAGTTTTCCCTCGGGAGAACAGTGCTAAAACGGGCTAACTTGCTACTAGTTTTCCCTCAGGAGAACAGTGCTAAAACAAGCTAACTTGCTACTAGTTTTCCCTCAGGAGAACAGTGCTAAAACAAGCTAACTTGCTACTAGTTTTCCCTCAGGAGAACAGTGCTAAAACAAGCTAACCTGCTACTAGTTTTCTCTCAGGAGAACAGTGCTAAAACAAGCTAACTTGCTACTAGTTTTCCCTCAGGAGAACAGTGCTAAAACGAGCTAACCTGCTAGCTCTATCTCTACTAAATCCCCCAAAACACCTTCCAGGATTCCAGATGAGGTGAAGAAGGACAGTTGAAGAGCCCAGAGGTAACCTAGTGGTTTAGTGGTTGTGAGAGGTAGTAATGATAATGGACCAGAGGTAACCTAGTGGTTTAGTGGTTGTGAGAGGTAGTAATGATAGTGGACCAGAGGTAACCTAGTGGTTTAGTGGTTGTGAGAGGTAGTAATGATAGTGGACCAGAGGTAACCTAGTGGTTTAGTGGTTGTGAGAGGTAGTAATGATAGTGGACCAGAGGTAACCTAGTGGTTTAGTGGTTGTGAGAGGTAGTAATGATAGTGGACCAGAGGTAACCTAGTGGTTTAGTGGTTGTGAGAGGTAGTAATGATAGTGGACCAGAGGTAACCTAGTGGTTTAGTGGTTGTGAGAGGTAGTAATGATAGTGGACCAGAGGTAACCTAGTGGTTTAGTGGTTGTGAGAGGTAGTAATGATAGTGGACCAGAAGGTGACACGCCTCTTTAATGGGGAGCACAGTGATAAGATTTTCTCTGCAGCGCCGCAAGACAAATGCTCTCATTACAGCTGATTGAAACAGGGAAGTAGCTGTCACTTTGCAGAAAAACCAGCAGCAGCATCTTGTTGGGTGAAGCAGCTGTAAATGGACTCTACTCTTGTGGCCCTATGGGCCCTGGTCAAAAGTAGTACAGTGAGACTCTACCATTTCACCGTGGCCCTATGGGCCCTGGTCAAAAGTAGTACAGTGAGACTCTACCATTTCACTGTGTCCCTATGGGCCCTGGTCAAAAGTAGTAGACTACATGGGGAATAGGGTTCCATTTGGAATGGAGGCACAGTATAGTCACAGTGTACCTACAGTAAGCACCGTGAGTCTAGCAAGCCAGACTGACCTCTCAATATGTGAGTAAACGAAGAAAGAACCTGTAGGACGCCTTGTGTGAGCGTGTGGAGCGGAGGTTCACGATATAAACACGACACAGAAAATAAGCATGGAAATAAAACTGGATTTTAAACAATCTCCTCATTATATGCTGCATAGAATAACAGAGAAAGAATCAGAATAGTCAGAGTACAGTTCTGCATCTGTGTGATGCTGATAGGGGTGTGTGTGATGCTGATAGGGGTGTGTGTGTGATGCTGATAGGGGTGTGTGTGTGATGCTGATAGGGGTGTGTGTAATGCTGATAGGGGTGTGTATGATGCTGATAGAGGTGTGTGTGATGCTGATAGAGGTGTGTGTGATGATGATAGGGGTGTGTGTGATGCTGATAGGGGTGTGTGTGTGATGCTGATAGGGTTGTGTGTGTGATGTTGATAGGGGTGTGTGTGATGCTGATACGGGTGTGTGTGTGATGCTGATAGGGGTGTGTGTGTGATGTTGATAGGGGTGTGTGTGTGATGCTGATAGGGGTGTGTGTGATGCTGATAGGGGTGTGTGTGTGATGCTGATAGGCGTGTGTGTGTGATGCTGATAGGGGTGTGTGATGCTGATAGGGGTGTGTGTGACGCTGATAGGTGTGTGTGTGATGCTGATAGGGGTGTGTGTGATGCTGATAGGGGTGTGTGTGATGCTGATAGGGGTGGGTGTGATGCTGATAGGGGTGTGTGTGATGCTGATAGGGGTGTGTGTGATGCTGATAGGGGTGTGTGTGATGCTGATAGGGGTGTGTGTGTGATGCTGATAGGGGTGTGTGTGATGGTGATAGGGGTGTGTGTGATGCTGATAGGGGTGTGTGTGATGCTGATAGGGGTGTGTGTGTGATGTTGATAGGGGTGTGTGTGTGATGCTGATAGGGGTGTGTGTGATGCTGATAGGGGTGTGTGTGTGATGCTGATAGGCGTGTGTGTGTGATGCTGATAGGGGTGTGTGATGCTGATAGGGGTGTGTGTGACGCTGATAGGTGTGTGTGTGATGCTGATAGGGGTTTGTGTGATGCTGATAGGGGTGTGTGTGATGCTGATAGGGGTGGGTGTGATGCTGATAGGGGTGTGTGTGATGCTGATAGGGGTGTGTGTGATGCTGATAGGGGTGTGTGTGTGATGCTGATAGGGGTGTGTGTGATGCTGATAGGGGTGTGTGTGTGATGCTGATAGGGGTGTGTGTGTGATGCTAATAGGGGTGTGTGTGTGATGCTGATAGGGGTGTGTGTGATACTGATAGGGGTGTGTGTCATTCTGATAGGGGTGTGTGTGATGCTGATAGGGGTGTGTGTGTGATGCTGATAGGCGTGTGTGTGATGCTGATAGGGGTGTGTGTCATTCTGATAGGGGTGTGTGATGCTGATAGGGGTGTGTGTGATGCTGATAGGGGTGTGTGCGATGCTGATAGGGGTGTGTGTGATGCTGATAGTGTTGTGTGTGAGGGGTTTATTATTGGGTTGATGCTAAGGGTGAGAATTCAGAATGTCCGTTCAGTTCTAATCTAGAACACTGTACATTTAGCACATGGCTTGCTCACTATCAGTGTTCAGAGTGAAAAGAACAGTAAAGTACTGCCATTGTGACAGACTGGCTTGAGTGGGTGGATATTTGTCAGACAGAGGATTGAGGAGAGGGAGATGCCATGTCATGGTCTCTAGGGAGAAGTTCTATTCCAGGCCTTGGGTTCCCTTGAGAATGTCCAAACAGCATCGCCCATAGGGACATACTAGTTCTAGAATACAATCATGACCTATTGCTGCCACACAGAGCCAAATAGGCCCTTCTCCTGTCTATGCCTCAATCTATTACATTCAACTAGTCCATTTCTATTTCACTGTCATTGTGCATTTTGATGAAGTGTCTTGAGAAAGTATTCCACATTAATATGAGCAGAGTGTTTGATGTTAAGTGGAGTAAATGGGCCAAATAATCAACTATAACCCACAAAAAAAACAGCAAGAGATCAGAGCAATATCCATACAGATGTAGGATCTTTGAGCCAGTTTGCTACAGCAGGAAAATAATCCTGCAGCAACAGGAAATGTGAATTATTATGTGGATTATAATTCATTGACATTTTTTGTAGGGGTTAATACATTTTTCATTAGGGTAAATCAAGTCTGACATTTTAAAGTGGAAACTACAAACTTTAGGAGTTTTTTTAAACCTTGGATACACTACAAGTTCGCATTTCCTGATGTGCAGGAAACTTTTCAGCAACAAAAGAGTGAATAAATGAAGATCCTACATCTGTAAGTACTTACTGTAATTGCAATAGCGCGTCGGCGCATAGTTGTACCATTTTGATCAAAAGTCAAGCCACTTGTTAAAACATCCATGATATGCCACATACAAACACACATGGTCTCAGTGTCCCTCCTTGTCAATCAAATGAAAGCCATCTTTAGAGCCCCTCTTTCTGCAAGAAGCTCTCATATGCTATTTGAGCTGAAAATGCTTCAACATTAACAAATAACCTATCAATTAACTTCCACTTCCCTGTCCACCAATAACATCTTGAAGACAAATAATGAAGCACTTTTCATTCATTCACCAGCCCTGAAAGTCTCTGAGGTAAATGGTGTTAATACCAGAGTAATAGCTAGGTGGCACTTAGGTCTGCGTCCCTAATCGCACCCTTTTCCCTATATAGTGCACTACCTTAAACCGGGAGTCTGGATAAAAGTAGTGCACTATGTAGGGAATAGACAGGGAGCGATTGTGTATCAGTATGTATGTTGGCCACAGCTAATGCAGACAGGGAAGAATGAATTTGGCTAATTGAACTTGGAGATAATTGGGTGTCCAGATTGAGGGAGCATGGCAGATGGGGGCTTCAGTGAATACAGAGCACCCTCTCTCTAATGGCATGCCGTTGGAAGGATAATGACCTCACAGAGAGAAGACCTCCTGCGTGTGTAGGATTCTAATGCTGTGGTTCCCAAAAAGTCTTAGTTACTGTACCACCAACTGAATTACCCCCTCGTACATTTTACCAGTAAGCCTATGGTCTCATGAGTCTTCTCAAGTACCCACTGTGGATAGACCAAGTACCCCCAGGGGTCCTAGTACCCACTGTGGATAGACCAAGTACCCACAGGGGTCCTAGTACCCACTGTGGATAGACCAAGTACCCCCAGGGGTCCTAGTACTCACTGTGGATAGACCAAGTACCCCCAGGGGTCCTAGTACTCACTGTGGATAGACCAACTACCCCCAGGGGTCCTAGTACCCACTGTGGATAGACCAAGTACCCCCAGGGGTCCTAGTACTCACTGTGGATAGACCAAGTACCCCCAGGGGTCCTAGTACTCACTGTGGATAGACCAAGTACCCCCAGGGGTCCTAGTACTCACTGTGGATAGACCAACTACCCCCAGGGGTCCTAGTACCCACTGTGGATAGACCAACTACCCCCAGGGGTCCTAGTACTCACTGTGGATAGACCAACTACCCCCAGGGGTCCTAGTACCCCTGGTTGGGAACCACTGTTCTAATGTGTGTAGGATTGTAATGGTGGCTAAGGTCACTATGTGACCAGGGTATGTCTGGAATGTGTCTGGGTCCAGTACATAGGTGTTATAGGAAAAATACATTGGTCTCGCATCAGAAAGATGTACAATTTATACAAAGTTATGAGCAAGAGTTACTTTTCAGTACACTGTCCACAAATACAAACACATCTTTACTTTGCCCAAGCCCAACCATTATACTGTGTCAATGAGAACTGAACACTGATATGACTTCTCTCTCTGAAGTCAAATAACTCATCGGTTTGCTCTTTAAGGTGAATTAGAGAAACACCTAAAGGATGAAAGTGTTACTTTCAACTAAACAGAAAGCAAAGAATAAAACGAGATTTTTCTATCAAAGCGTATCTTATATGAAGAAAGAAAAACAGCCCAAGGGATATGTGTTTGAAGATTTCATTTGGAAATATCTGAGGTATTTCAACCTCTATATTGTATTATTTATGTGGCCGGTCCAGTATTGTCTTTGGAGTTTTCCGTTTGATGCTGTGTGCCGCTTGATCGCCGTGCCGAGTTTAATATTTATTGAGGGTTTGCCAATATTTCTCCTCTCATCACTGTATTCTCCCTCAAGCTATGATCTCTATGGTACAGCTCTCATTAGCTGCATATGACCCCTGCTGGGATAGCCAGGTATCAGTGAGCATAGAGGTTCATTTGACCTGAACTAGCCCGTGATGGATTGTTCACTTTTCACTTACAATGCCTTTATGACCATTTACATACTTCTTTCTCAGTATTATTCTTTTGAAATCCTACTATTTTTCACAAAAGAGATGTACAGGAAAGAGCTATCAATTTCTGCTCTGCTCTCCGTTCCTCTCGCTGTAGCTGAATACTGTGCTAGATGCTTAAACATAATCTACAAAGTACACACCTGCCTTGGCCATGCTAAAGTGTGCTCAAGGTAAATCTAAAATAATATTCCCTCTTGTATGTATTTACTAAATGCTGCAGCTTGAAACCCATATTTAGAGCAATCAGCATTTTCACCTCGAACAGTCAGAACCACTTTACAACCTAAGAATGGATTTCCATGTAAACACATGGCGTCCACCACTTTCAACTCCCTCTATTAAATCTGGCCGAATAAAATAACCTCAAAATGCTTTGAGCTCATAGACAAATCATATACAGGGTTTGCTAAAGCCTGATAGAGCGGTCATCAAAGATAATCTCGTGAATTACACTACATTTAAATCATCTGCCTTTGGGTTTAAATTAAAGTTGAAATAGTTGAAATACAGATTATACCAGGGGAAAGTGTAGATTTAATACCCTGTTAAAAGCTGGTCTAACGCTAACCCCCTTAATCAGAATCACCCCAAAACCTCCCTAAATCTCTCTTTAATTATTCACCAAGCCACAGACTTTTCACTGTCCTCGGGGAGAGAGGGTCGGCACCGACGGCACGCCAGGGAGGAGACAAGTCACAGGAAAAGCATGGTGACAGAGCTTGCACCAGCCCTCTGGAGTAACAGCAGCAGCAGGGTGGCACCTCCTCCCTCAGTGGCACTCTGTGCCCACAGCGCCTCTGACCTCTGAAGCAGCCGGCAAAGGATAAACAGCGTAGGGCTGCAAGCTCCTCAGACTATAACCTAATAGGAGCACTCAAAGAAGCATTCCACAAAAGTTCTACAATTTCGTCTAATATGTAACTCGTTTCAGGAAACTAGGTGTATGTCGCATGTCACTACTACACAGGAGCGACATTTGAACATAAACATTTTCCTTCTGGAACATGTAAACTTTCATGTGCCTTAAAAACAAACTTGTATTCCATCCATAAATACGAAAACAATTGTTAAATTACGAGCCTAGTTGGTTTAGTCACAGAAAAAGACTGGAGCCTTGCCGCTAGCCATTATTGGCTGAGATAATGAATGGGCAGGACATGCTGGGAGATGAGTTTGGATTGGGCTGCCATGTAGCATGCTTCTGTCTATAACGTGAGCTGTTCAGTATGTGTTGATAGTCCTTTCTACCGCACCGTTTTTTAAAGATATAACGTTAGCCATCGAGAACTACAAAGGTTTTGCTACTTTTCTCAACATTGAGAACATTGATGCCCTGAATTTAGCAGGCGCTATCGACAGATCAGTTGGAAAAAGTGGTGGCCTACTTTCTGCACATGCCACGGTCAGTGTGAAGCGGAGTGACTTAACAGAACGTTGGCCAAACAAGATGTAGCTACAAATAAAATGGAATTAAATGGTTCCAGTCTGCCGTGAAGTGTTCACCCATGTATACGGGTAAGAGTCTAGCTACATTTTCATATATAAGTTTCAAATAGTGTCAGAAAGTCGTTTTTACTGCAAGTTAAAGCGTACTGTTAGTTAGTTAGCAAACGTTAGCTAGCTTGCTCGATAGATAACGTTACATGCATGATCTGTGTAGTAATATTTTTCGAATCAAAAATCTATTTGCATTGCTAGTTATAACCTGATGTTAGTTAGCTAACATTGAACCTAGTTTGTTAGCTTTAGCTACCTGCAGATTCATACTACAGCTATGACAATGTTTGTATTGGTAGTAGTATGAGTTGGGATTATGCCAGTTCATTGTTTAGCTAGCTAGCTACCTAGCTAGCTACATTTCTAAACAAAGACTCAACTTCAGCCGGATTATTACATGACCCATCATGTTCACCAGGTGTGTCTGGTTATTACGGCCATCTATTGTGTTTTATGAACATGTCTAGACAATAGTGACCCATCCACAGCTAGATGTGGCTGGGGGGAGGTTATAGCATTTCCTTCACATGACTCATCAATTTAGACAAGTGTGTCGGGTAAGCGTCATCTAATAACGATAAAATATTTATAAAATATTTTTATCTGGACGCTGTCTGTTTTTGATATTGCTACTATGTAAGTAACCACTTCACTGTACCGTTATAGCTTCTGTATCTTGTGCATGTGACAAATAAACGTACATTTTATTTGATATAGCATGTGTTTACCACATGGCTTCACATGTGAATCCTTAAAGAGATGGGTGGGGCTAAGGCTTAAGAGGGTGTGACGATGCTGAATGGGTGGAGACAAAGAAGAGCTCTCCAGTAGGTGTACCAAAACATTAAAGGGACATTTTCTCAAAAGTGCAGTTACAAGTTTATCAAATTTCGAAGCAGAATTACTTTCCCATTGTTCCTCAACTGCAGTGTATGATATACCATTTTCTAGCTCTGAGTCTCTACTTTTATCCAAAGTAAAAAACACAATTTCAAATTTTGCTACAGTACATAAGACTGAATCGAGGTCACATATATTGGTCACATATGTTTTGATTACTGTGATGTGATGCACCAAGACAGTCGTGAAGAGAGCACGACCAAACCTTTTCCCCCTCAGGAGACTGAAAAGATTTGGCATGGGTCCCCAGACCCTCAAAAAGTTCTACAGCTGCACCATCGAGAGCATCCTGACCGGTTGCATCTCTGCCTGGTATGGCAACTGCACGGCATCTGACCGTAAGCTGCTACAGAGGGTAGTGCGTACGGCCCAGTACATCACTGGAGCCAAGCTTCCTGCAATCCAGGACCTATATAATAGGCGGTGTCAGAGAAAAGCCCATAAAATTGTCAGACTCCAGTCACCCAAGTCATAGACTGTTTTCTCTGCTACCGCACGGCAAGCGGTACCAGAGCGCCAAGTCTTGGACCAAAAGGCTCCTTAACAGCGTATACTCCCAAGCCATAAGACTGCTGATCAATTAATTAAATGGCCACCAGACTATTTACATTGACGCCACCCCTCCATTTGTTTTGTACACTGCTGCTACTCGCTGTGTATTATCTATGCATAGTCACTTCACCCCACCTACATGTACAAATGACCTCTAACCTGTATCCCCGCACACTGACTCGGTACTGGTACCCCCTGTATATAGCCTCGTTACTGTTACGTTATTGCGTTACTTTTTATTCTTTTTTACTTTAGTTTATTTGGTCAATATTTTCTGCACTGTTGGTTAAGGGCTTGAACTTAACCAACTTGTTAAGGGCTGCACTTAACCAACTGCACTGTTGGGTTTCTAAGTAAGCATTTCACGGTAAGGTCTACACTTGTTGTATTTGGTGCATGTGACAAATACAGTTTGATTTGATGTTAGTGGAATGCTACAGTACATAAGACTGAATCGAGGCGGTCGGTCACATATGTTTTGATTATGCATAAGGCTTAATTGAAATGTTTCTTATAGAAGAAATATGGAAAGCATATGCATAACCATGGAAGCAATCAAAAAGCAATAGTATGGAGAATATGGGAACATTACTGCACTAAAGGTGAGGACAAAACAGTTTCTGACACAAGACTGAATCCAAACATTATACTGTTGATTTTATGTGCATTTTACATTTTATGTACTTTTCGTCGCATTTGTTGATAATGAAATAGTCTGGATGCATTCGGTAACATGATAAGAACATCCATGGTAAAGTTGGGATAAGTGTAATCAATATGAGTTCTGACTGACCTATCCAAATGTCCACATACTGTACCTCTCCAAAGTGTGCACAGTTCGTACGTAATTTCAATACACTTTTATGACTCAAAGAGTCTTCAACTATAAGGTGCTATTCTAAACTCTCCTGGCTGTGCCGTTGAGGAACTAGAGCAAGCACACTTGTAGTTGTTTTGGTTGCAACACAGCCCTGCATCCCCGCCATCACACAGTTACTGTTGTTATTTACACATTCCAAAAGCAGTCCGTTAAAAATTGCAATCTGGTCAGGTGGGCATAATTTGAAAGCGTGTTCTATTGCCAACATGGCTACCTACCTGCCAGGGCGGCAGGTAGCCTAGTGGTTAGAGCTTTGGGCTGGTAACCAAAATGTTGCTAGTTTGAATCCCCGAGCTGACAAGGTAAAAATCTGTTGTTCTGTCCCTGAACAAGGCAGTTAAATCACTGTTCTTAGGCTGTCATTGTAAATAAGAATTTGTTCTTAACTGACTTGCCTAGTTAAAAAAATACAAAAAATTAAGTACAGAGAAGCATATCATCATTTTGGTGTGCATAGAATAGAGTCACAAGTGCATTCAGGTGTGTGTTCAACCCAGGACAACCCAGCTTATGACTCCATGTCATCTTGTAACTGTACATCAACATAGTGATCATAAATGTTGACACTGTGTATTACATAACTTTTATGAAAATGTGAAGTGCACATTTGGACTAACAGGGGTTTGGAATGCTTGTATGACATCAAATTGGTATTTATTATAATCCTCAACATCTCATCTTTCAAAATGCATCGAGTCCTCATTATTTACAGAATTTCCCTCACTCAGACAACAAAACATTTGCAAAAGTTTCCATATTAGTGGGAGGGATGGGGGAAACTTCTTGTTGCGTGCAGTGTTCAAGTTCAGAACTGCTGTCAGTCAAAACCAGTAATGCTCTGTAAAGCTTGAGCTCTGATGTCATGTATAGCATGTCACTGTACAGCCACTGCATTCCAATTTAGGCACTTATCAGTGTCAAAATCTGGTATTTGGAGCCCATATACAGGTATGAGTGTAAAAGAGTTTGCTACGCATAAACAATAATTTTTAAAAAATGATTCAATCCACTTATATGACTGTCAAACTGTCTTCATCTGTATCAATATCTTTGATCATAAGGTCCTTGGAAGTCATTCAATTCAGGGCTGTATAGTAGATATGATCAGTACTGGAACACTCTGTATAGTAGATATGATCAGTACTGGAGCACTCTGTACTGGAGCACTCTGTATAGTAGATATGATCAGTACTGGAACACTCTGTATAGTAGATATGATCAGTACTGGAACACTCTGTATAGCAGATATGATCAGTACTGGAGCACTCTGTATAGTAGATATGATCAGTACTGGAGCACTCTGTATAGTAGATATGATCAGTACTGGAGCACTCTGTATAGTAGATATGATCAGTACTGGAATACTCTGTATAGTAGATATGATCAGTACTGGAACACTCTGTATAGTAGATATGATCAGTACTGGAGCACTCTGTACTGGAGCACTCTGTATAGTAGATATGATCAGTACTGGAACACTCTGTATAGTAGATATGATCAGTACTGGAACACTCTGTATACTAGATATGATCAGTACTGGAACACTCTGTACTGGAGCACTCTGTATAGTAGATATGATCAGTACTGGAACACTCTGTATAGTAGATATGATCAGTGCTGGAGCACTGTGTATAGTAGATATGATCAGTGCTGGAACACTCTGTATAGTAGATATGATCAGTACTGGAACACTCTGTATAGTAGATATGATCAGTACTGGAACACTGTATAGTAGATATGATCAGTACTGGAGCACTCTGTATAGTAGATATGATCAGTACTGGAGCACTCTGTATAGTAGATATGATCAGTACTGGAACACTCTGTATAGTAGATATGATCAGTACTAGAACACTCTTTATAGTAGATATGATCAGTGCTGGAGCACTCTGTATAGTAGATATGATCAGTACTGGAACACTCTTTATAGTTGATATGATCAGTACTGGAGCACTCTGTATAGTAGATATGATCAGTACTAGAACACTCTGTATAGTAGATATGATCAGTACTGGAACACTCTGTACTGGAACACACTGTATAGTAGATATGATCAGTGCTGGAACACTCTGTATAGTAGATATGATCAGTACTAGAGCACTCTGTATAGTAGATATGATCAGTACTAGAACACTCTGTATAGTAGATATGATCAGTACTGGAACACTCTGTACTAGAGCACTCTGTATAGTAGATATGATCAGTGCTGGAGCACTCTGTATAGTAGATATGATCAGTACTGGAACACTCTGTATAGTTGATATGATCAGTACTAGAGCACTCTGTATAGTAGATATGATCGGTACTGGAGCACTCTGTATAGTAGATATGATCAGTACTGGAACACTCTGTATAGTAGATAGGATCAGTGCTGGAGCACTGTGTATAGTAGATATGATCAGTACTGGAACACTCTGTATACTAGATATGATCAGTACTGGAACACTCTGTACTGGAGCACTCTGTATAGTAGATATGATCAGTACTGGAACACTCTGTATAGTAGATATGATCAGTGCTGGAGCACTCTGTATAGTAGATATGATCAGTACTGGAACACTCTGTATAGTAGATATGATCAGTACTGGAACACTGTATAGTAGATATGATCAGTACTGGAGCACTCTGTATAGTAGATATGATCAGTACTGGAGCACTCTGTATAGTAGATATGATCAGTACTGGAACACTCTGTATAGTAGATATGATCAGTACTAGAACACTCTGTATAGTAGATATGATCAGTACTGGAACACTCTGTACTAGAGCACTCTGTATAGTAGATATGATCAGTGCTGGAGCACTCTGTATAGTAGATATGATCAGTACTGGAACACTCTGTATAGTTGATATGATCAGTACTGGAGCACTCTGTATAGTAGATATGATCAGTACTAGAACACTCTGTATAGTAGATATGATCAGTACTGGAACACTCTGTACTGGAACACACTGTATAGTAGATATGATCAGTGCTGGAACACTCTGTATAGTAGATATGATCAGTACTAGAGCACTCTGTATAGTAGATATGATCAGTACTAGAACACTCTGTATAGTAGATATGATCAGTACTGGAACACTCTGTACTAGAGCACTCTGTATAGTAGATATGATCAGTGCTGGAGCACTCTGTATAGTAGATATGATCAGTACTGGAACACTCTGTATAGTTGATATGATCAGTACTAGAGCACTCTGTATAGTAGATATGATCGGTACTGGAGCACTCTGTATAGTAGATATGATCAGTACTGGAACACTCTGTATAGTAGATATGATCAGTACTGGAACACTCTGTATAGAAGACATGATCAGTGCTGGAGCACTCTGTATAGTAGATATGATCAGTACTGGAACACTCTGTACTTGAGCACTCTGTATAGTAGATATGATCAGTGCTGGAGCACTCTGTATAGAGATATGATCAGTACTGGAACACACTGTATAGTAGATATGATCAGTGCTGGAACACTCTGTATAGTAGATATGATCAGTACTAGAGCACTCTGTATAGTAGATATGATCAGTGCTGGAGCACTCTGTATAGTAGATATGATCAGTACTGGAACACTCTGTATAGTAGATATGATCAGTGCTGGAACACTGTATAGTAGATATGATCAGTACTGGAGCACTCTGTATAGTAGATATGATCAGTACTGGAGCACTCTGTATAGTAGATATGATCAGTACTGGAATACTCTGTATAGTAGATATGATCAGTACTGGAGCACTCTGTACTGGAGCACTCTGTATAGTAGATATGATCAGTACTGGAACACTCTGTATAGTAGATATGATCAGTACTGGAACACTCTGTATAGTAGATATGATCAGTACTGGAACACTCTGTATAGTAGATATGATCAGTACTGGAGCACTCTGTACTGGAGCACTCTGTATAGTAGATATGATCAGTACTGGAACACTCTGTATAGTAGATATGCTCAGTACTGGAACACTCTGTATAGTAGATATGATCAGTACTAGAACACTCTGTATAGTAGATATGATCAGTACTGGATCACTCTTCCAGGCTTACGGTTGGTCCTTTGATGTCACAACATGCCCTCTGGTGAATCCAGGCATTGGTGAGAGGAAGTATTAAATAATCAAAGATAATTTTTTTCATGTGTATGTTCTTTCCATCCCCAAAAAGACAGTAGCCGTGGAGAGACTTTCAGGGATCTTGATTAAACCGCTGGTCTTATTTATTTTATTTAAGCCTTTATTTTACCAGGTCAGTTGACTGAGAACACATTCTCATTTAAAGCAACAACCTGGGGAATAGTTACAGGGGAGAGGAGGGGGGAGGAATGAGACAATTGGAAGCTGGGAATGATTCGGTGGATTGGGAATTTAGCCAGGACACCAGGGTTAACACCCCTACTCTTACAATAAGTGCCATGTTTTGATTATCATACAATTGGTCTGAAATGTTGGCTTTGGAGGACATTATATTGCTATTAGTTTCATTGTTGTATTAGAAAATCCTGTTAACAATGCCTGTGTTCGATAGAATGGTTCATATCATTTCAAAGAGTTTTGCTTCAGAAGGTAAACAAGATCCTCGACATCATTACAGTACCATAACTCCACAAAAGAACGAAAAAGGAAAGCAACTTCACTGGAAAGATAAAAGTTAGCTTTTTTTCCAAGCCCTGCTAATGAAGAGATTGAAAGAGGAGAACAATGCAATGCTGTTCATTGATTTGTTGACAGTAGTGCTGTGTTTTTATTTTTGTTGAAGGAGTGGAATGGATGGTCCAGCCAGCGTAAAACAAAAACGAGCTCAATATCTCAACCAACACTGAGTTTTTTTAAATGTTATTTCACCTTTATTTAACTAGGCAAGTCAGTTAAGAAGAAATTCTTATATACAATGATGGCCTACACCGGCCAAACCCGGACGACGCTGGGCCAATTGTGCGCTGCCCTATGAGACTCCAAATCATGGCTGGTTGTGATACAGCCTGGATTCAAACCAGGGTGTCTGTAGTGATATGTGTCAAGCACTGAAATGCAGTGCCTTAGACTGCCGCGCCACTCGGCTGGTCCATCAGATCAGATGAAATCCTATGAACCTCGGCGGTCGAGCTGAGAGAATAATTCCACAAAAACGGTGAAATCGTGGTATTAGACAGCTAAATTCGTACAGTCAGTCTGTGGGGGCCTTAAGTCTTTCATGCTTCTTTTCTGCCTCAGATTAAAGACTGCCTCTTTAACGTATGTAAACAATGATGTTTAACTAAGCTAATCACACTCCCTGTTATTCGCTTAGTTAAAACCACTTGCTTCAGGTGGTTAGTGTACCCTCGAATTGCATCATATTTCCAGCTCTCACAGTTCAGCACTATCAACACGTTTTAGACATGGTTACAGTTCAGCACTATCAATACGTTTTAGACATGGTTACAGTTCAGCACTATCAATACGTTTTAGACATGGTTACAGTTCAGCACTATCAACACGTTTTAGACATGGTTACAGTTCAGCACTATCAATACGTTTTAGACATGGTTACAGTTCAGCACTATCAATAAGTTTTAGACATGGTTACAGTTCAGCACTATCAATACGTTTTAGACATGGTTACAGTTCAGCACTATCAATACGTTTTAGACATGGTTACAGTTCAGCACTATCAATACGTTTTAGACATGGTTACAGTTCAGCACTATCAAT
Source organism: Salmo salar (assembly GCF_965601325.2). Classification (NCBI taxonomy): domain Eukaryota; kingdom Metazoa; phylum Chordata; class Actinopteri; order Salmoniformes; family Salmonidae; genus Salmo; species Salmo salar. The sequence continues at coordinate 47,870,375 of NC_138300.1, forward strand.
ACGTTTTAGACATGGTTACAGTTCAGCACTATCAATACGTTTTAGACATGGTTACAGTTCAGCACTATCAATACGTTTTAGACATGGTTACAGTTCAGCACTATCAATACATTTTAGACATGGTTACAGTTCAGCACTATCAATACGTTTTAGACATGGTTACAGTTCAGCACTATCAACACGTTTTAGACATGGTTACAGTTCAGCACTATCAATACGTTTTAGACATGGTTACAGTTCAGCACTATCAATACGTTTTAGACATGGTTACAGTTCAGCACTATCAACACGTTTTAGACATGGTTACAGTTCAGCACTATCAATACGTTTTAGACATGGTTACAGTTCAGCACTATCAATAAGTTTTAGACATGGTTACAGTTCAGCACTATCAATACGTTTTAGACATGGTTACAGTTCAGCACTATCAATACGTTTTAGACATGGTTACAGTTCAGCACTATCAATACGTTTTAGACATGGTTACAGTTCAGCACTATCAATACGTTTTAGACATGGTTACAGTTCAGCACTATCAACACGTTTTAGACATGGTTACAGTTCAGCACTATCAATACATTTTAGACATGGTTACAGTTCAGCACTATCAATACGTTTTAGACATGGTTACAGTTCAGCACTATCAATACGTTTTAGACATGGTTGGAAATGCTGATGCCAGGTGGAAGGGTAGAGAGGTGAGGAGGGGAGAGGGAGGAGGAACGGAGAGGGTAGAGATGTGAGGAGGAGTATACGGTGAGGAGAGGGAGGAGGAGCGGAGAGGGTAGAGAGGTGAGGAGGAGTATACAGTGAGGAGAGGGAGGAGGAGCGGAGAGGGTAGAGAGGTGAGGAGGAGTATACGGTGAGGAGAGGGAGGAGGAGCGGCGAGGGTAGAGATGTGAGGAGAGGTGAGGTGAGGAGAATTATGAGGTGAGGAGAGGGGAGGTGAGGAGAAGTATGAGGAGAGGGGAGAGAGGTGGGGAGAGGGTAGAGATGTGAGGAGAAGTATAAGGTGAGGAGAGGGGAGGTGAGGAGAAGTATGAGGTGAGGGGGGGAGGAGGGGAGAGGGTAGAGAGGTGAGGAGGAGTATACGGTGAGGAGAGGGGAGAGAGGTGGGGAGAGAGGTGGGGGAGAGAGGGGAGGAGGGGAGAGGGTATAGAGGTGAGGAGCAGTATAAGGTGAGGAGAGGGGGGAGGGGAGAGAGGGGAGAGGGTAGAGAGGTGAGGAGGAGTATGAGGTGAGAGTTGAGGAGAAAGGAGAGATTAGAGAGGTGAGAGTTGAGGAGAGGAGAGAGGAGAGGGTAGAGAGGTGAGGAGAAGTATGAGGGGAGGAGGGGAGAGGGAGAGAGTGTGGTGAGGAGAGGAGGGGGAGCTAGGCTATTCTTGAAAGCAGAGAGATGTGGTGGGTTTCTTGGCCTGATAATGATAGCGGTAGGTAGGGCGGTAAGGCTGAAATCTCATTTCACGACTCACTGCCATGTTTGGCAAGCCGAGTCAGCAGCAGCAGGTGTCTGGGGAGATGTGGTGCACTGGGCATCGCTAAGGCAACCTGTCCAGGTGGACATCTAATCCCTCCAGATAAGAGGTAACACATAGAAACCGGGGTGGAGAGAGGGAAGGAGGGAGTGGAGAGAGGGAAGGAGAGAGTGGAGAGGGAAAGAGAGAGTGGAGAGAGGGAAGGAAAGAGTGGAAAGAGGGAAGGAAGGAGAGGAGAGGAGGGAGGGCACGGAACACTAAGCCTGTGTCGCAGGGGCCCTAGCTCATTTGGTTGCTAATGGCTTATTGATCGGAAACACCTTTCCCAAAAGCATTGCCATGACGATGGGTTTAAGATCGTCGCTAACATAAGCCAGCTTCAGACGATGCAGTTAGTTGTTCCTTCCACTTAATTCTGCTGGACAGACGGCTTAACGGGAGATCAATATGGTTCCTTAACCGTCCTTAAGCACCGTCCTGTGTCTCACTCTCATCTCTCAGTTTACTCTGCACCCCCCTCACTCTCTCACCTCAGAGGCCCTAGGCTCAGAACGACACAGTCTGTTACTGTGAGACCCACTGACTGGCTGCACATCCTCAGTCTGTGAAAATGGGTGTCATTATGAGGTGACATCCTGAGAGAATCTAAAGATAGGAGATGTGAAGGAGAGTAGACAGAACCTTTACTATTAACCTCAAACCAACACACCGCTACCATCTCCACTGCTTACAGCTCCTAATATAGAAGTCAAAGACTGCATATACAACTACCAGCTTAGCAGGACCTTGGGGAGTCATTGTCAATAAAAACACCCACTTCCTTCCCATAAACCTCAGCTTCAGTGACCGTAACTTCAGCTTTAGTGACCACCAAGAGGCCAGTGCCGTTTGTGAGGCTTTACGACGCCTGAAAGCTGGATCCAGCAGTCCATAAGACAGGATTTACCGCCAGGGTCCACCTACTCTCAGGAAAGGTGATAACACTTGAACTACGTCACCGTGAACGGGACGAAATCATGTGGCCGAGGCCGCTACGCGGGTACAATCATCATATAATCGACCATTACATCATCAGAATAGCCACAGACCATGGCTCTGTGATTTACCTTAGTCACATGATACAGGACGTTTAATGTGGCTCTGTGATTTACCTTAGTCACATGATACAGGACGTTTAATGTGGCTCTGTGATTTACCTTAGTCACATGATACAGGACGTTTAATGTGGCTCTGTGATTTACCTTAGTCCCATGATACAGGACGTTTAATGTGGCTCTGTGATTTACCTTAGTCACATGATACAGGACGTTTAATGTGGCTCTGTGATTTACCTTAGTCACATGATACAGGACGTTTAATGTGGCTCTGTGATTTACCTTAGTCCCATGATACAGGACGTTTAATGTGGCTCTGTGATTTACCTTAGTCACATGATACAGGACGTTTAATGTGGCTCTGTGATTTACCTTAGTCCCATGATACAGGACGTTTAACGTGGCTCTGTGATTTACCTTAGTCACATGATACAGGACGTTTAATGTGGCTCTGTGATTTACCTTAGTCCCATGATACAGAACGTTTAATGTGGCTCTGTGATTTACCTTAGTCCCATGATACAGGACGTTTAATGTGGCTCTGTGATTTACCTTAGTCCCATGATACAGGACGTTTAATGTGGCTCTGTGATTTACCTTAGTCCCACGGTACATTACCTTTAATTGCCCCATATCCCTTTCTTTATGGTGGTGTAGTGGGCGTTGTGAGTGTCCTGTCTGCGCAGGCACCTTTTGGATTATACGCCCACAGAGTTATGTTTGTGTGAGCTCACCAACCACTGAGATCTTTACAGTCTTCTCTCTATATACAACCACCTCAGGTCTTTACAGTCTTCTCTCTATATACAACCACCTCAGGTCTTTACAGTCTTCTCTCTGTATACAACCACCTCAGGTCTTTACAGTCTTCTCTCTATATACAACCACCTCAGGTCTTTACAGAGTCTTCTCTCTATATACAACCACCTCAGGTCTTTACAGGGTCTTCTCTCTATATACAATCACCTCAGGTCTTTACAGTCTTCTCTCTATATACAACCACCTCAGGTCTTTACAGTCTTCTCTCTATATACAACCACCTCAGGTCTTTACAGAGTCTTCTCTCTATATACAACCACCTCAGGTCTTTACAGTCTTCTCTTTATATACAACCACCTCAGGTCTTTACAGTCTTCTCTCTATATACAACCACCTCAGGTCTTTACAGTCTTCTCTCTATATACAACCACCTCAGGTCTTTACAGTCTTCTCTCTATATACAACCACCTCAGGTCTTTACAGTCTTCTCTCTATATACAACCACCTCAGGTCTTTACAGTCTTCTCTCTATATACAACCACCTCAGGTCTTTACAGTCCTAGGACACAAAGGTAGACCATAAAAATGGTGTTTCATCGATTTGATGTAAATCTATAGGTTGGAACCTATGGGACAGATCATAATGTGGGATTTTTGTGTAAATCCCAATAGAGCTGAATCGCCAATCTTTATCAGAACAGTCAGAACGGCATACAGTAATGTTAACAGTAAGAACTCTGAGAAAATCACAACTCTAGACTATATGTAGTCAGTACTGTATGTATGGGTATATACAGCATACAGTATGCTGCACTATATTCTGAGGATATTGATGTGAATATTGATGTGTATATTGATGTGTATATTCATGTATGTATTGATGTGTATATTGATGTGTATATTGATGTGTGTATTGATGTGAATATTGACGTGTATATTGACGTGCATAATGATATGTATAATGTTTATTGATATGTGTGTTGATGTGAATATTGATGTGTATATTGATGTGTATATTAATGTGTATAGTGATGTGTATAGTGATGTGTATAGTGTATATTGATGTGTAAACAGGGCTCATTTGTAAAAGAGAACTTGGTCTCAGCATGATTCCCAATCAAAATAAAGGTTATATATTGCCTCCCAAGTGCTAGAGGTGTCACTACAGACCCGGGTTCAATCCCAGGCTGCATCACAACCGGCTGTGATCGGGAGTCCCATAGGGCAGCGCACAATTGGCCCACCGTTGCCCGATTAGGGGAGGGTTTGGCTGGGAGGGCTTTACTTGGCTCATCGCGCTCTAGCGACTCCTTGTGGTGGGCTAGGTGCCTGCAGGCTGACCTCGGTTGTCAGGTGAACGGTGTTTCCTCCGACATATTTGTGTGGCTGGCTTCCGGGTTAAGTGGATGGGTGTTAAGGAGCATAGTTTGGCGGGTCATGTTTCGGGGGACGCATGACTCAACCTTCGTCTCCTGAGCCCATTGGGGAGTTGCAGCGATGAGACAAGATAGAAATTGGGTAGGAAAAAAATATATATATACACTACCAGTCAAAAGTTTGGACACACCCACTCATTCAAGGGTTTTTCTTTATTTTTACTATTTTCTACATTGTAGAATAATAGTGAAGACATCAACACTATGAAATAACACATATGTAATATAAATTCTTCAAAGTAGCCACCTTTTGCCTTGATGACAGCTTTGCACACTCTTGGTATCCTCACTCCAAAACAAAATGTTTATGCACTTCCTCTTTCTCTCGCCCACCAACACCATATATTCAGTATTGCAATGCTTACTACAGGTGGCAATTTGCACTGTGATTGGGGCCAAAGGGGGAGACCAATCTGTGTGTGAATTGGAGGGAAGGGGTTATTAAGGGGTATGGTGGGCATTAGGAGTTGGGGTGGTGGGAGAGGGCTGATGGGGGTGACAAAGTCTGTTGCTGCCAGTGCCAGACGGCTGATGGAATGGAGCCCAGGCAGCAGTCCCCCCCTCTTCTCTGCTGTCTCCTCCCCCTTCCGCTGCTCCCCGTCTCCAAGCCCAGCACCGTAGCAGCCTCCCCTCTCTTGCCGCTTTCTCCAGTCTATCTCCACCCCACCCAGCAATATGACGCAACAATTATGAGGAGATCAACTATGTAATCAGTTGGTCAATACAACTCAACAAACAGTGACCTGTATACTAGGCGGTGTCAGAGGAAGGCCCAAAAAATTGTCAAAGACTACAAAGTCACCCAAGTCATAGACTGTCCTCTCTACTACCGCATGGCAAGCGGTACCCAAGCACCAAGTCTAGGACCGAAAGGCTCCTTAACAGCTTCTTCCACCAAGCCATAAGACTGCTGAACAATTAATCAAATGGCAACCCGGGCAATTTACATTGACCTCCCCTTTGTTTTTACACCACTGCCACTCGCTGTTTATTATCTATGCATTGTCACTTTACAAATCAATCAATCAGATTGATTGTTTCTGAATCCAAGATGGTAGCATGAATCCAAGATGGTAGCATGTCAAGTCGTTTGTCTGTGACTAGTACATTTTAACCTACTAATAACCTATTTATTTATGGCTGAGTAACTTCCTTGTTGTATAGTGGCAAACTATTTTGTTTTTGCTGGTGTAAAGATCACGGGTCTTCCTCAACTCGGCACTTCATTACTTGAAGTTTACCAAAGTAACCCTATCTCTGGCTGGCCTGAGTTCCTTCTTCGTCCGCGGAGTGTCTCGTCCAAGCCGCTCCTTTTCGCTCTTCGCCTGGCTGTCAGTGGCAGCTCAACAATCCCCAACCCGCTCTCTCAATCAACCTCAACACCCAATCTACTCACACATGCAAATACTCACATTCAGACTTACATATACGCTGTCCCTCTCTCCCCTTACCTTCGTTGGGCTCTATTATATACATTTGTCAGAGAAAATGACAATTTTCGTAGTATTGCTTTGTGCACTGACTTTACTGAGCTCTGGAGAAAACTAACATTGTCGCTGGGTGAGTACATCTGACAATGTGCTCTCCCGTCCATTGGACACTTTGTCTGCAGGAACTCGCTCTTTTTCACTCGTTCCACTCCAAGTGCCGATGTATTTGTGGCATGATGTGAACAGTACGAATTTGTGTCTTCTGGCTGTGCCGGGTGGAGATTATAACAGTACATGGAGCGAGTAGTCGCACTTCGCTTCGCAGGTAATATTACATTTCATTACATTACAACGGTTTGATTTGTTTGATCTGAGCTATTTTTATTTAGCTAGCTACATAGCCGTCTTTGTATCAAAGATAATTGTGTAGTTTAGAGTAATTATCGAGGTTAGCTAGCCAGCTATTTTTGTCCTCCGCGACGCGTTCTCCTAACTTAGTCAACACTGCTAGCTAGCCAACTTCTACCGACTAGCAGCACTGTAGAAACTATTACATTACAATGGAACGGCTTGATTAGTGTAGTGTTAGCTAGCTACATAGTTGTCTTTGCTGTCTTTGTATCTAAGATAATTGGGTAGTTTAGAGTAATTATCGAGGTTAGCTAGCCAGCCGCGCCGTGACGCGACGCTGTTCTCCAGACTCCAGACTTAGTCAACACACCTAGTCATCATCAAACCCAAAGCTACCTAGCCAACCTTTACCGACTAGCAGCACTGTAGAAACGAATACATTACAACGGAGCGATTTGACTAGTGCAGTGTTAGCTAGCTACATAGTTGTCTTTGTCATAGTTTGATAATTGTGTAGTTTAGAGTAATTATCGAGGTTAGCTAGCCAGCTATTTTCGTCCCCCGCGACGCCATTTTTCCAAACCTGGCCAACTATTGCCGACGAGCAGCATTGTAGAAACTAAATACATTACAAAGGAACGTCTTGATTAGTGCTATGTTAGCTAGCTACATAGTTGCCTTTGTATCATGATAAGGTGTAGTACTGAAACTATCGAGGTTACCTAGCCAGCTACACTTTCAAACAAAGTCAACAACGCAGCCACTGCTAGCTAGCCTACTTCACCAGCCAGCAGTACTGTATCATTTTAGTCATTTTAGTCAATAAGATTTTTGCAACGTAAGCTTAACTTTCTGAACATTCGAGACGTGTAGTCCACTTGTCATTCCAATCTCCTTTGCATTAGCGTAGCCTCTTCTGTAGCCTGTCAACTATGTGTCTGTCTATCCCTGTTCTCTCCCCTCTGCACAGGCCATACAAACGCTTCACACCGCGTGGCCGCTGCCACTCTAACCTGGTGGTCACAGCGCGCACGACCCACGTGGAGTTCCAGGTCTCCGGCAGCCTCTGGAACTGCCGGTCTGCGGCCAACAAGGCAGAGTTCATCTCAGCCTATGCTACCCTCCAGTCCCTCGACTTCTTGGCGCTGACGGAAACATTGATTACCACAGATAACACTGCTACTCCTACTGCTCTCTCCTCGTCTGCCCACGTGTTCTCGCATACCCCGAGAGCATCTGGCCAGCGGGGTGGTGGCACTGGAATCCTCATCTCTCCCAAGTGGACATTCTCTCTTTCTCCCCTGACCCATCTGTCTATCGCCTCCTTTGAATTCCATGCTGTCACAGTTACCAGCCCTTTCAAGCTTAACATCCTTATCATTTATCGCCCTCCAGGTTCCCTTGGAGAGTTCATCAATGAGCTTGACGCCTTGATAAGTTCCTTTCCTGAGGATGGCTCACCTCTCACAGTTCTGGGTGACTTTAACCTCCCCACGTCTACCTTTGACTCATTCCTCTCCGCCTCCCTCTTTCCACTCCTCTCCTCTTTTGACCTCACCCTCTTACCTTCCCCCCCTATTCACAAGGCAGGCAATATGCTTGACCTCATCTTTACTAGATGCTGTTCTTCCACTAATCTCATTGCAACTCCCCTCCAAGTCTCCGGCCACTACCTTGTATCCTTTTCCCTCTTGCTCTCCTCCAACACTTCTCACTCTGCCCCTACTCGGATGGTATTGCGCCGTCGCAACCTTCGCTCTCTCTCTCCCGCTACTCTCTCCTCTTCCATCCTATCATCTCTTCCCTCTGCTCAAACCTTCTCCAACCTATCTCCTGATTCTGCCTCCTCAACCCTCCTCTCCTCCCTTTCTGCATCCTTTGACTCTCTATGCCCCCTATCCTCCATTTCCGCTCGGTCCTCCCCTCCTGCTCCGTGGCTCGACGACTCATTGCGAGCTCACAGAACAGGGCTCCGGGCAGCCGAGCGGAAATGGAGGAAAACTCGCCTCCCTGCGAACCTGGCATCCTTTCACTCCCTCCTCTCTACATTTTCCTCTTCTGTTTCTGCTGCTAAAGCCACTTTCTACCACTCCAAGCATCTGCCTCTAACCCTAGGAAGCTCTTTGCCACCTTCTCCTCCTTCCTGAATCCCCCTCCCCCTCCCCCTCCCCCCCTCCTCCCTCTCTGCGGATGACTTCGTCAACCATTTTGAAAAGAAGGTCGACGACATCCGATCCTCGTTTGTTAAGTCAAACGACACCGCTGGTCCTGCTCACACTGCCCTACCCTGTGCTTTGACCTGTTTCTCCCCCCTCTCTCCAGATGAAATCTCGCGTCTTGTGACGGCCGGCCGCCCAACAACCTGCCCGCTTGACCCTATCCCCTCCTCTCTTCTCCAGACCATTTCCGGAGACCTTCTCCCTTACCTCACCTCGCTCATCAACTCATCCTTGACCGCTGGTTATGTCCCTTCCGTCTTCAAGAGAGCGAGAGTTGCACCCCTTCTGAAAAAACCTACACTCGATCCCTCCGATGTCAACAACTACAGACCAGTATCCCTTCTTTCTTTTCTCTCCAAAACTCTTGAACGTGCCGTCCTTGGCCAGCTCTCTTGCTATCTCTCTCAGAATTACCTTCTTGATCCAAATCAGTCAGGTTTCAAGACTGGTCATTCAACTGAGACTGCTCTTCTCTGTGTCACGGAGGCTCTCCGCACTGCTAAAGCTAACTCTCTCTCCTCTGCTCTCATCCTTCTAGACCTATCTGCTGCCTTTGATACTGTGAACCACCAGATCCTCCTCTCCACCCTCTCCGAGTTGGGCATCTCCGGCGCGGCCCACGCTTGGATTGCGTCCTACCTGACAGGTCGCTCCTACCAGGTGGCGTGGCGAGAATCTGTCTCCGCACCACGTGCTCTCACCACTGGTGTCCCCCAGGGCTCTGTTCTAGGCCCTCTCCTATTCTCGCTATACACCAAGTCACTTGGCTCTGTCATATCCTCACATGGTCTCTCCTATCATTGCTATGCAGACGACACTCAATTAATCTTCTCCATTCCCCCTTCTGATAACCAGGTGGCGAATCGCATCTCTGCATGTCTGGCAGACATATCAGTGTGGATGATGGATCACCACCTCAAGCTGAACCTCGGCAAGACGGAGCTGCTTTTCCTCCCGGGGATCTCGCCATCACGGTTGACAACTCCATTGTGTCCTCCTCCCAGAGTGCTAAGAACCTTGGCGTGACCCTGGACAACACCCTGTCGTTCTCCACTAACATCAAGGCGGTGACCCGATCCTGTAGGTTCATGCTCTACAACATTCGCAGAGTACGACCCTGCCTCACACAGGAAGCGGCGCAGGTCCTAATCCAGGCACTTGTCATCTCCCATCTGGATTACTGCAACTCGCTGTTGGCGGGGCTCCCTGCCTGTTCCATTAAACCCCTACAACTCATCCAGAACGCCGCAGCCCGTCTGGTGTTCAACCTTCCCAAGTTCTCTCACGTCACCCCGCTCCTCCGCACACACCACTGGCTTCCAGTTGAAGCTCGCATCTGCTACAAGACCATGGTGCTTGCCTACGGAGCTGTGAGGGGAATGGCACCTCCGTACCTTCAGGCTCTGATCAGTCCCTACACCCAAAGAAGGGCACTGCGTTCATCCACCTCTGGCCTGCTGGGCCCCCTACCTCTGCGGAAGCACAGTTCCCGCTCAGCCCAGTCAAAACTGTTCGCTGCTCTGGCACCCCAATGGTGGAACAAGCTCCCTCACGACGCCAGGACAGCGGAGTCAATCACCACCTTCCGGAGACACCTGAAACCCCACCTCTTTAAGGAATACCTGGGATAGGATAAAGTAATCCTTCTAACCCCCCCCCCCCCCCCCAAAAAAAAGATTTAGATGCACTATTGTAAAGTGGTTGTTCCATTGGATATCATAAGGTGAATGCACCAATTTGTAAGTCGCTCTGGATAAGAGCGTCTGCTAAATGACTTAAATGTAAAATGTAAATGTGTCACTACCAAAGTCTAATGGTTTTAAATTACTGTTTTGTATTGTCTGGAAACTCACTTGTAGACTTCGCTTGCAGTAGGTCTCTTAAAAAAGAGAAGCCGTGCAAAGTTATTAAACAGAGGTGCCAAGTTATTCTTCTTTTGTTGATATCAGGTAACGTGCAGCCTAACCCTGGCCCTGATATGCAATGTCTCCAAACCCCCTCTGATTTTAAATCCAGATCTGGTTTTGGTATTTTTAATTTAAATGTACGCAGCCTGTTGTCAAAAATGGATGGGGTTAGGATTAGGGCTAAATCAACTGATGCTGATGTAATTGTGTTTTCTGAAACCTGGCTCAGCAAGTCTGTTCTTGATAAGGATATTTGTATAAGTGGTTACAATGTTTATCACATTGATCGGGTTAAGAAAGGTGGGGGTGTGGCTCTATATGTAAAAACGAAATTCCCTGTAAGTGTGGAAAAGTCTGAAACTATTTGTAAACAGTTGGAATTTCTTGCATTGAATATTGAGTTTTCAAAGGGTCTTTCTATAACTGTGATTGGCTGTTTTAGACCCCCCCTCTGCTCTCTGTATCTGTGATTGGCTGTTATAGACCCCCCCCCTCTGCTCTCTGTATCTGTGATTGGCTGTTATAGACCCCCCCCTCTGCTCTCGGTGATGCATTTTCTTCTTTGACGCACCTTGTGTCTAAACTTCTTTACAGTGAAATGATCTTGATTGGTGATCTCAACTGGTGTTGGTTAATGCCGGTGTCTGATGATTTAAAAATGTTTTGTAATTCTATGAATCTTACCCAGTTGATTAACTCACCCACTCACCCAAATCTAAAATGCCCAGATAAATCTACCCTGATTGATTTGATATTGACAAATGTTCCACATAAATATTCTGCGGTTGGTGTTTTTTGTAATGATTTAAGTGACCATTGTGCTGTTGTTGCTGTTAGAAATACTAAGATTCCTAAGACAAACCCACGTTTTATATGTAAGAGAAATCTGAAGTGTTTTAATGAGCAGGCTTTCTTTCATGATTTGTTTTATTTTGACTGGAGCAAGATTGAGCTTATCCCTGATGTGGAAACTGCCTGGAAATTCTTTCATGATGGTTTTCTCCAAATAGTAAACAGACATGCTCCATTCCGCAGGTTCAGGGTTAAAGGGAGGGATAATCCATGGTTTTCTTCTGAGCTGTCTTGTATTGTTCACGACCGTAATCTAGCCTGGGCTAAAGCAAGGAAATCGTGTTCTGAGGCTGATTGGCTTGTTTTTAGGCAGTTACGAAACAACTGTTATTTTCTTCTTAGGAAGGCCAAGTCTGAATATTTTATGTCTGTTACCACTGATAACCTGAATGACCCTAGAAAGTTTTGGAAGGCTATTAAGTCTATGTCTGGTAACAGTAATGTTAATGAATTACCGTCATGTGTTTTGAAGGACTCTGTTGCTGTATATGACAAAACTGAAATGCTGAATTGTTTCAATGAGCACTTTGTATCATCTGGTAGGCTGTTTGATTCAGTGTCCTCTGTCTCTGTACAACCTTTTGTGGATGAACCAGTGAGAGCTGGTCAAACTTTTAGCTTTTTGCCATTCTCAGTGCAGGAGGTACATAAAGCCCTGAAATCCTTACATCAGAGAAAGCCTGCAGGTCCTGATCTTTTGGATCCCTGCTTTTTAAATCTGGCAGCGGATTTCATAGCTGAACCACTTACATATCTGTTCAATCTAACCCTGGAATGTAATGAAATTCCACAGATCTGGAAATCAGCATTTGTCCTGCCACTTTTAAAAGGGGGAGATCCAACTCTTTTAAATAATTATAGGCCAATCTCAAAGCTGTCACCCCTGGTGAAAATACTTGAAACCCTTGTGAGTGAACAGCTAAAATAGTTTTTATTTACTAACTATATTTTATCAATGTACCAATCGGGTTTCAGGAAGAAGCATAGTACAATTACAGCAGCCATGAAGGTTTTAAATGATATCACTGAAGCTCTTGACAAAAAACAGCATTGTGTCTCACTTTTTATTGATCTCTCTAAGGCTTTTGATACAGTTGATCATGCTATACTAAGGCAGAGATTGTCGAGTGTAGATCTTTCAGAGCATGCAGTTGCATGGTTTGTTAACTATCTGTCTGATAGAACTCAGTGCACTCAATTTGATGGGCTTAGGTCTGTTAAATTGTCTGTCTGTAGTGGTGTGCCCCAAGGCTCTGTACTTGGTCCTCTCTTATTCACTATTTATATAAATAATTTAGACAAAAATGTCCAAAATGCACAACTTCATTTTTATGCTGATGATACTGTTATTTACTGTTGTGCCTCATCTCTTACAAAAGCTTTCCAGAACTTGCAAACTGCTTTTTATACTGTTCAGCATACCTTGTGTCAACTGAAGCTTATCCTCAATACTGACAAAACTAAACCAATGGTGTTTTCTAAAGCAAGAAATAGACCTCTGAACCTTTCACCTATTACTACCTGTCAGGGCAAGGAGATTGAGGTTGTAACCTCATATAAATATCTTGGAATTTTGATTGATGATGGCCTCTCTTTTATAATGCATATTCAGCAACTTACAAAAAAATTGAAGCTGAAATTGGGATTTTATTTTAGGAATAAGGCCTGTTTTTCTTTTGAAGCCAGAAGGAGGCTAGTATCAGCTACATTTATGCCTTTACTAGACTATGGGGATATTTTATATATGAATGCTTCCGATCAGTGTTTGAGATCAATTGACACCCTTTACCATGGCACAATGAGATTTATATTAAACTGCAAAACCCTTACGCACCACTGCACTTTGTATACCAGGGTTGGCTGGCCTTCTCTAGTCACTTGTAGGCTCAGTCACTGGTATATTTTTATTTACAAAGCCATTTTGGGTTTACTACCTTTTTATTTGGGCATTTTTATTGTTCAGAAATGTGGCGGGTACTCTCTTCGTTCGCTGGACTTTATCCTGCTAACTGTTCCAAATGTCCGAACTGAATTTGGTAAAAGGGCTTTTATGTACTCTGCGCCATCGTCTTGGAACGCCTTACAAAATACTTTTAAACTGGAAGAACTTGTCCCGATTGGTATTTTTAAATCACTGATGAATGATCTTGAGTCTGATTCCCTGACCTGTCAATGTTTTTAATTTGCTGTTTTTTATTTTGTTATACTCTTGTGAATTCTATGGTTTTTACTAGATTACTTGTAGTTTTTCATGTTGTTTGTTCTCTCGGAGGACTTGAGCCCTAGGATCATGCCTCAGGACTACCTGGCTTGATGACTCCTTGCTGTCTCCAGTTCAACTGGCCGTGCTGCTCCTCCAGTTCCAACTGTTCTGCCTGCAGCTATGGAACCCTGACCTGTTCGCCGGACGTGCTACCTGTCCCAGACCTGTTGTCCCAGACCTGCTGGAACCCTGACCTATTCACCGGATGTGCTACCTGTCCCAGACCTGCTGTTTTCAACTCTCTAGAGACAGCAGGAGCGATAGAGATACTCTCAAAGATCGGCTATGAAAAAGCCAACTGACACTTACTCTTGTGTTACTGACTTGTTGCACCCTCGACAACTACTATGATTATTACTATTTGACAATGCTGGTCATTTATGAACATTTGAACATCTAGGCCACGTGCTGTTATAATCTCCACCCGGCACAGCCAGAAGAGGACTGGCCACCCCTCATAGCCTGGTTCCTCTCTAGGTTTCTTCCTAGGTTTTGGCCTTTCTAGGGAGTTTTTCCTAGCCACCGTGCTTCTACACCTGCATTGCTTGCTGTTTGGGGTTTTAGGCTGGGTTTCTGTACAGCACTTTGTGATATCAGCTGATGTAAGAAGGGCTATATAAATACATTTGATTTGATTTGTTTGTCTGTAATTTTTGTAATGACTTGGTGCTGCCTATCTTGGCCAGGACACTCTTGAAAAAGAGATTTTAAATCTCAATGAGCCCTTCCTGGTTAAATAAAGGTAAAAAAAATTAAAAAAAATAAAAATAAAAAATGACCTTTGACTAACCTGTAGCCCCTAACATTGACTCGGTACCGGTATCACCTGTACATAGCCTTGTTATTTTTATGTAATTTTCTTGTGTTACTTTTTAATTTGATTACATTTTTTTTTTACTTTAGTTTATTTAGTAAATATTTTCTTAACTCTATTTATAGAACTGCATTGTTGCTTAAGGGCTTGTAAGTAAGCATTTCACAGTATTCGGCGCATGTGACAAATACTATTTTATTTTATTTTCAGACAGATGCATTCATTTCTAGACTCTGAACTCCTGGCAGATCAATGATCTAACTCAGCCAATCTCTCCTGAAGATTCCAGACAACAATATCATAACTGTCTTCATGCCTAATCTCCCTCACATAAACCCTTATTGGCGGGTTCCCAATTTCTCCTAAACCCCTCCAATTCCCACAAAGCAGAGGACCATAATCCCCACATCTCTGATTGGATAATATGGAGGTAATCTGGAGGTGGTATGTCAATTATTCCATGGAGAGGAGATTACAAATGTAATCCAAAGCCTCTTTCCTTTATCAGGGCACGGTGACCTCTCACTCTCACTGGATAGGTCAGTCTCTTGACGCCTAGGTCACATGGTAACAGGTGGAACGAGGTTGGGTCTGGAACTGAAAGGGTGGATTGTGTTTAAAGCTGCAATATGTCACTTTTTGGGCGACCCGACCAAATTCACATAGAAATGTAGATATGGTATCGGGGATCCTTCTGAGAAGCCGGAGGCGAGCGAGTAAACTCCCAATGCCTTCCATTCTCCTTGCTAACGCGGAATCGTTAGAAAATAAAATTGATGATCGAATTATGAAGAGTATCCTACCAACGGGACATTAAAAACGGTAACATCTTATGTTTCACCGAGACGTGGCTGAACAAAGAAACGGACAATATAGAGCTGGTGGGATTTTCCATGCACCAGCAGAACAGAGACGCTACCTCTGGTAGGACAAAGGGTGGGGGTGTGTGTCTCTTTGTCAATAACAGCTGTTGCGCGATGTCTAATATTAAAGAAGTCTCGAGGTATTGCTCGCCTGAGGTAGAGTACCGTATGATAAGTTGTCAACCACACTATCTGCCAAGAGAGTTCTCATCTATATTATTCGTAGCCATCTAGTTACCACCACAAAGCGAAGCTGGCACTAAGACCGCTCTCAAACAACTCTATAAGGCCATAAGCAAAGAAGAAAATGCTCACCTAGAAGTGGCGCTCCTAGTGGCCGGGGACTTAAAAGCAGGAAAACTTAAATCAGTTTTACCAAATTTTTACCAGCATGTTAAGTGTGCAACCAGGGGAAAAAATCCTAGAGCACCTTTACTCCACACACAGAAATGCATACAAAGCTCTACACCGCGCTCCATTTGACAAATCTGATCACAATTATATCCTCCTGATTCCTGCTTACAAGCAAAAACTAAAGCAGGAAGTACCAGTGACTCATTCAATACGGAAGTGGTGAGATGATGCAGATGCTGCACTACAGGCTTGTTTTGCTAGCACAGACTGGAATATTTTCCAGGATTCATCCAATGGCATTGAGGAATACACCACCTCAGTCACTGGCTTCATCAATAAGTCCCCACAGTGACTGTACGTACATATCCCAACCAGAAGCCATGGATTACAGGCAACATCCGCATTGAGCTAAAGGCTAGAGCTACCGCTTTCAAGGAGCAGGAGACTAATCCGTACGCTTATAAGAAATCCCGCTATGCCCTCAGACGAACCATCAAACAAGCAAAGCGTGAATACAGGATTAAGATTGAATCCTACTACACCGGCTGTGACGCTCGTCAGATGTGGCATGGCTTGAAAACTATTGCAGACTACAAAGGGAAACCCAGACACGAGCTGCCCAGTGACGCGAGCCTACCAGACGAGCTAAATGCCTTTTATGCTTGCTTTGAGGCAAGCAACACTAAAGCATGCACGAGAGCACCAGCTGTTCCTGATGACTGTGTGATCACGCTCTTGGTAGCCGATGTGAACAAAACCTTTAAACAGGTCAACATTCACAAAGCTGCTGGGCCAGACGGATTACCAGGACGTGTACTCAAAGCATGCGCGGACCAACTGGCAAGTGTCTTCACTGACATTTTCAACCTCTCCCTGACCGAGTCTGTAATACCTACATGTTTCAAGCAGACCACCATAGTCCCTGTGCCCAAAGAAGCGTAGGTAACCTGCCAAATGATTACTGCCCTGTGGCACTCACGTCGGTAGCCATGAAGTGCTTTGAAAGGCTGGTCATGGCTCACATCAACAGCATCCTCCCGGACACCCTAGACCCACTCCAATTCACATAACGCCTGTCACGTCCTGACCAGTATATGGGTTATTTGTTATTGTAGTTTGGTCAGGACGTGGCAGGGGGTGTTTGTTTTATGTGGTTCAGGGTGTGTTTTGTGAATGTGTTTAGGTAGAGGGGTATTTGATTTATTAGTCCGGGGTTTGTTAGTCATTGTTCTATGTTAGTATATTTCTATGTTCTATCTAGTCTTTTGTATTTCTATGTTTAGTTTATTGGGGTTGGACCTTCAATTGGAGGCAGCTGGTTATTGTTGCCTCTGATTGAGGGTCCTATAATTAGGAGTTTGTTTTTCATGGGTTTTTGTGGGAGATTGTTCTTGTTTAGCTGTTTGCCTGACAAGACTGTCCAGTTCGTTTGTGTTTTTGTATACGTTATATGTGTTTTCCTTCTTCACTCAATAAAAAGAAGATGAGTATACATTTTCCCGCTGCGTCTTGGTCTCTACCCTACGAGACCCGTGACACCGCCCCAACAGATCCACAGATGACGCAATCTCAATTGCACTCCACACTGCCCTTTCTCACCTGGACAAAAGGAACACCTATGTGAGAATGCTGTTCATCAACTACAGCTCAGCGTTCAACACCATAGTGCCCATGAAGCTCATCAGTAAGCTAAGGACACTTGGACTAAACACCTCCCTCTGCAACTGGATCCTGGACTTCCTGACGGGCCGCCCCCAGGTGGTAAGAGTAGGCAACATACACCCACCACACTGTTCCTTAACCTGTCTGGGCTAGGGGGCAGTATTTTCACGGCCGGATGAAAAACGTACCCAATTTAAACAGGTTACTACTCTGGCCCAGAAACTAGAATATGCATATTATTAGTAGATTTGGATAGAAAACACTCTGAAGTTTCTAAAACTGTTTGAATGGTGTCTGTGAGTATAACAGAACTCATATGGCAGGCAAAAACCTGAGAAACATTCAAGCAGGAAGTGGAAAGTCTGAGAATTGTAGTTCTTCTTTTGATTCTCTATCGAAACTACAGTGTCTGTGGGGGATGTTGCACTTCTTAAGGCTTCCATTGGCTGTCTAAAGCCTTCAGAAAGTGGTTTGAGCATTCTCCTGTCACTTGGCAGAGAATAGGAGCTTAATCACTGAGTGGTCTGCCTGGCAACAAAGGGATTGGATATGCGCGGTCACGCGAGCACGCCGTTCCTTCTTTTTCTTCTTGAATGAATATGCTATTGTCCAGTTGGAATATTATTGCAATTTTACGATAAAAATACCATAAAGATTGATTTTAAACAGCGTTTGACATGCTTCTAAGTACGGTAATGGAACATTTTGACTATTCGTCTCTCGTTCCACGCTCGCGCGTTATGCCTTTGTATAAGTGATCTGTATGCATGAACAAAACGGAGGTATTTGTACATAAATATGGATTACTTGGAACAAAAACAACATTTCTTGTGGAAGTAGCAGCCCTGGGAGTGCATTCTGACGAAGATCAGCAAAGGTAAGAGAATATTTCTAATACTAATTCTGAGTTTAGGTTGCCCCGAACTTGGCGGGTGTCTGAATAGCTCACCGTGATGGCTGAGCTATGTACTCAGAATATTGAAAAATGTGCTTTCTCCGTAAAGTTATTTTAAAATCTGACACAGCGGTTGCATCCAGGAGTAGTCCATCTATAATTCTTTAAATAATTGTTATATATTTTGTAAACGTTTATGATGAGTATTTTTGTAAATTGATGTGCACATTCACCGGACGTTTTGGTGGGAATACATTTTCTGAACATCACGCGCCAATGTAAAATGCTGTTTTTGGATATAAATATGAACTTTATCGAACAAAACATACATGTATTGTGTAACATAATGTCCTCGGAGTGTCATCTGATGAAGATCGTCAAAGGTTAGTGCTTCATTTAGCTGTGTTTTGGGTTTTATTGACACATGTCCTTGCTTGGAAAATGGCTGTGTGATTATTTTTGTCTATGTACTCTCCTAACATAATCTAATGTTTTGCTTTCGCTGTAAAGCCTTTTTGAAATCGGACAATGTGGTTACATCAAGGAGAAGTGTATCTTTAAAATGGTGTAAAATAGTTGTATGTTTGAGAAAGTAGAATTATGACACATTTTGTTGTTTTTGAATTTGCCGCCCTGATATTTCACTGGCTGGGCCCCGCAGCCCATAGAAGTTAACACTGGGGCCCCTCAGGGGTGTGTACTTAGTCCCCTCCTGTACTCCCTGTTCACCCACGACTGCGTGGCCAAACACGACTCCAACACCATCATTAAGTTTGCTGACGACACAACAGTGGTAGGCCTGATCACCGACAACGATGAGACGGCCTATAGGGAGGAGGTCAGAGAACTGGCAGTGTGGTCCCAGGGCAACAACCTCGCTCTCAATGTGAGCAAGACAAAGGAGCTGATCATGGACTACAGGAAAAGGCGGGCCGAACAGGCCCCCATTAACATCGACGGTGCTCTAGTGGAGCGCGTTGAGAGTTTCAAGTTCCTTGGTGTCCACATCACCAACGAACTATCATGGTCCAAACATACCAAGACAGTCATGAAGAGGGCACGACAAAACCTTTTCCCCCTCAGGAGACTGAAAAGATTTGGCGTGGGCCTCCAGATTCTCAAAAGGTTCTACAGCTGCACCATCGAGAGCATCCTTCCCTGTAGCTCAGTTGGTAGAGCGTGGTGTTTGCAACACCAGGGTTGTGGGTTCGATTCCCACGGGGGGCCAGCAAAAAAAAATTATGAAATGTATGCATTCACTACTGTAAGTCGCTCTGGATAAGAGCGTCTGCTAAATGACAAAAATGTAAATGTAAATGTAATCCTGACCGGTTGCATCACCGCCTGGTATGGCAACTGCTCGGCATCTGACCATAAGGTGCTACAGAGGGTAGTGCGAATGGCCCAGTACATCACTGGGGCCAAGCTTCCTGCTATCCAGGCCTATATAATAGCCGGGGTGTCAGAGGAAAGCCCATAAAATTGTCAGAGACTCCAGTCACCCAAGTTATAGACTGTTTTCTCTGCTACCGCACGGAAGCGGTACCGGAGCGCCAAGTCTAGGACCAAAAGGCTCCTCACAGCTTCTACCCCAAGCCATTAGACTGCTGAACAATTCATAAAAATCGCCACCGGACAATTTACATTTACCAGCATCTGGTACCTAACAAAGCATCTGGTACCTAACAGAGCATCTAGTACCAAACAGAGCATCTGGTACCAAACAAAGCATCTGGTACCTAACAAATCATCTGGTACCAAACAGAGCATCTGGTACCTATCAAAGCATCTGGTACCTATCAAAGCATCTGGTACCTAACAGAGCATTTGGTACCTAACAAAGCATCTGGTACCTAACAGAGCATCTGGTACCTAACAGAGCATCTTGTACCTAACAAAGCATCTTGTACCTAACAAAGCATCTTGTACCTAACAAAGCATCTGGTACCTAACAAAGCATCTTGTACCTAACAAAGCATCTGGTACCTAACAAAGCATCTGGTACCTAACAAAGCATCTGGTACCTAACAGAGCATCTGGTACCTAACAAAGCATCTTGTACCTAACAAAGCATCTTGTACCTAACAAAGCATCTTGTACCTAACAAATCATCTGGTACCTAACAAAGCATCTGGTCCCTAACAAAGCATCTGGTCCCTAACAAAGCATCTGGTCCCTAACAAATCATCTGGTACCTAACAAAGCATCTGGTCCCTAACAAATCATCTGGTCCCTAACAAATCATCTGGTACCTAACAAAGCATCTGGTCCCTAACAAAGCATCTGGTCCCTAACAAAGCATCTGGTCCCTAACAAATCATCTGGTACCTAACAAAGCATCTGGTACCTAACAAAGCATCTGGTACCTAACAAAGCATACGTTGGAGAGCTAAGATCAGGGTGAAGAACAGAAACACAGCAGTGTGACTAGAGGAGCCTTTAAACCACCATTCCTCCAGCCAAATTACAGACAACAATCTGACATATCTGGCTGCTGCTTTGGTTAGTGTTTCTACAATATGTTCTGTAATACGAACCACCCACCATCTCCCCAAAACAACGGAACACTGTGTAGAGCTAACACACAGAAATAAACATGCATGCACATGCACATGCACACACACGCAAATGTGATAATGTGCGCCAACGCCCCCGCACACACATACACAGACACACACACACGCACAAACGACCAGTACATAGCGATGCCTGGAGACACCTAGTCCTCCTGGAGGTGTAGTAGAGTTGCTACGGCAGCACCAGCGGCCCTGATTAAAGCCTCTGAGACAACTCAGCTCGCTAAAATATTCACAAGTTATGCGATGTTAAGTGCTGTAGGCAGGCATAACCAACCATTTCCCTGTTTTAATTCATTATCCTTGCACATCATCAATTATGGATTCACCTGATTTAGAATTGTAATGAATGTATAATTACTACTGTATACAGTGAATTAATTATACATATTTACAGTACGGTAGTTTAAAAGTGGGTTTGTAATGGTGGGATTGAGGGAGAAGGGGAGTAACGAAATAAGAACAACATCAGGAAGTAGGAAGTGAACATCCAACATGGTCCTTCGGAGACCAAGGGAGAGCGTGAACAGAGAGATGGAAGAGACAAAGATTGTTTGTAAAATATTTTGTCTGTTTACAGAAGATAACGTTTACAGTAGATGACATAACACACATCTGATGATGACACAAATCTTTTCTCCCAGGAAACAGACTTTCATCTTTTCCGTGGTGATTTAAGAAAGAGAAAATGCACAAATGTTAGAGCCTACGGAGACATTTTTCTCTAAGCCGACAATAGGATTTAAAAAAAACTTCCTGTTATTCCAATTTCCCTTTCCATGAAAAAGAGCCTTAAGGGGCATTTTACAGTTGAAACAATAACAAAGCCTCTCCCTGCCCCTGTTTCAGTAAAAAGCTGAGGGATAGGGCTGAAAAAAATCAACCACTCTCAAATTCATAGACAGAGCTATGGATGTAAGGACTGGCCATCCATGATATCAACATTATAGTTTAGACCATGTTTTGAGGCTATATAATGTTTGTTTACAATTACTTTGTTTACAATTACTTTGGGTAAAACAAGCTTATATTTTGGTTTCTGATGGGGTACGATAGTTCAACTTTTACAGCAGTGGGCTAAAGCAGGGTCAGTGTTTCAGGCAGTCTTCAAAAAATCTACTTTGAAACAAAAGTATACACCTCACAGACATGGATATGCACTTTAAAAAAAATACATCTGTACCATGTCAGATATAGAGTTGAAATGTATTCAATGTTGAGTTTGCATCTCAATAACACACTTTATATACACATCACAGAAGACTGAAATATAACAAAACCGTTTGATATAGAAACACTGGATTTTCAGCATAAAAAAATATATCTTTATGAATTATGATAAATATGAATAATATTCCACCCATGAGGCCACTAGAGGGCGATTTGATCATTTGACTGCAGGAAAAGGTTTTAACTGAGCTCATGAGGCATTTATAAATTATATTCTTCAAGAATCGGCGGGTACATATCATACATTTATAAGTCAAAAAATGGATGTATGTAACCAGATACGCTGAGCCGGCGCACTTCTTCCTGGCTGACGGCCAACTCTTGCACGGCAACGGTGAGGAGCTTGCACCGAGCGCACTGGGCTGTGAGTGCCCACTGGCGACACAGTGCGCATCACCGCATAACACGGTGCTTGCTCGGTTACTCGCTCCCCACGGTAAGCACGGGGAGTTGGCTCAGGTCTTAAAACCGCCTTAGCCAATCTACCCGTGTGCCCCCCCCAAAAAATATTTGGGCGCTGCCTCTCGGCCTCCTGTTGCTTGCCTAGCCGTTCTTCCCAGTATCGCCGTTCCGCCTTCGCTGCCTCTATCTCCTCTGGTGGGCGGCGATACTCTCCCGGCCTTGTCCAAGGTCCTGCCACATCCAGGATCTCCTCCCAGATCCAGTCATCCTGCTTGGTCTTTTTGTGGTGGGATCTTCTGTAACGATCGTAAAGAGGAGTCGACCAAGGTGCAGGGTGGAATATGTTAATCTTGTGATTTATTTACTCAGAACACGATAAAAAGTTATGCACAAACAAAATACGACCGTCACGTTCTGTAGGCACACAAAGCAATACAAAAATAAGATCCCACAAACACAGGTGGAAAAAAGGCTGCCTAAGTATGGTTCCTAATCAGAGACAACGATAGACAGCTGCCTCTGGTTAGGAACCATACTCGCCCCAACACAAAGAAATACAAAACATAGAATGCCCACCCCACACCCTGACCTAACCACATAGAGAAACAAACCCTCTTTCTCAGGTCCGGGCGTGACAGTAGTACCCCCCCCCCCCCCCCCCAAACCTGAACCTATAGGGGAGGGTCCGGGTGGGAATCTATACTTGGCGGCGGCTCTGGTTCGGGGCGTAGCTCCCACACCACCCGCTGATCCCCCCGCTTCTGTGTCGCCGGAGGAACGAGACCGTGGATCAGCGCCGGAGGCTCTGAACTGCCGACCGCCGCTGAAGACTCGGGGCTGCAGACCGTCGCTGAAGACTCGGGGCTGCAGACCGCCGCTGAAGACTCGGGGCTGCAGACCGCCGCTGAAGACTCGGGGCTGCAGACCGCCGCTGAAGACTCGGGGCTGCAGACCGCCGCTGAAGACTCCGGGCTGCAGACCGCCGCTGAAGACTCCGGGCTGCAGACCGCCGCTGGAGACTCCGGGCTGCAGACCGTCGCTGGAGGCTCCGGACTGGGGAGCGTCGTTGGAGGCTCCGGACTGGGGAGCGTCGCTGGAGGCTCCGGACTGGGGAGCCGCACAGGAGACTGGGTGCGCAGAGCAGGTACAGGGCACACTGGGCCGTGGAGGCGCACCGGAGGTCTGGAGCTCAGGGCTGGCACACCCCATCCTGGCTGGATGGTCACTGTAGCCCAGCAAGGGTGGGGCGCTGGTACAGGACGGACTGTGCTGCGCTGGTGAACGGGGGGTACTGTGCGTAGAGCAGGCGCAGGATAACCTGGGCCGTAGAGACGCACTGGAGACCAGATACGCTGAGCCGGCGCACTTCTTCCTGGCTGACGGCCAACTCTTGCACGGCAACGGTGAGGAGCTTGCACCGAGCGCACTGGGCTGTGAGTGCCCACTGGCGACACAGTGCGCATCACCGCATAACACGGTGCTTGCTCGGTTACTCGCTCCCCACGGTAAGCACGGGGAGTTGGCTCAGGTCTTAAAACCGCCTTAGCCAATCTACCCGTGTGCCCCCCCCAAAAAATATTTGGGCGCTGCCTCTCGGCCTCCTGTTGCTTGCCTAGCCGTTCTTCCCAGTATCGCCGTTCCGCCTTCGCTGCCTCTATCTCCTCTGGTGGGCGGCGATACTCTCCCGGCCTTGTCCAAGGTCCTGCCACATCCAGGATCTCCTCCCAGATCCAGTCATCCTGCTTGGTCTTTTTGTGGTGGGATCTTCTGTAACGATCGTAAAGAGGAGTCGCCCAAGGTGCAGGGTGGAATATGTTAATCTTGTGATTTATTTACTCAGAACACGATAAAAAGTTATGCACAAACAAAATACGACCGTCACGTTCTGTAGGCACACAAAGCAATACAAAAATAAGATCCCACAAACACAGGTGGAAAAAAGGCTGCCTAAGTATGGTTCCTAATCAGAGACAACGATAGACAGCTGCCTCTGGTTAGGAACCATACTCGGCCCAACACAAAGAAATACAAAACATAGAATGCCCACCCCACCCCACACCCTGACCAAACCACATAGAGAAACAAACCTTCTCTCTCAGATCAAGGCGTGACAATGTAGCAACTGCAGATTGCCCCTTTAAGGGTCTAAATAATCTGATTAGTACCTTCATACTGCAGCTCATTCTACGATGTTGCAACTTGCCACTGAGCACTGGTGGTGTGCATTTAGGGACCAGCATCATTTAGGGACCAGCATCATTGAGGGAGCAATTTCCCCATTATGGTGAATTGTTCTGTAGAGTCTGAGCGTGTAGAGTCTGAGCGTGTAGAGTCTGAGCATGTAGAGTCTGAGCGTGTAGAAGCTGAGCGTGTAGAGGCTGAGCGTGTAGAATCTGAGCGTGTAGAATCTGAGCGTGTAGAATCTGAGCGTGTAGAGGCTGAGCGTGTAGAGTCTGAGCGTGTAGAGTCTGAGCGTGTAGAGTCTGAGCGTGTAGAGGCAGAGCGTGTAGAGGCTGAGCGTGTAGAGGCTGAGCGTGTAGAGGATGGAGTGTTCTAGAAATCTAGGGTTCCAGCGATCTGTCCCTATGAATCACTGTCTGTCTTTATGCCAGCCTTTCTGCCAGTCTGTCTGCCAGTCTGTCTGCCAGTCTGTCAGTGGTAATATTCTCAGTATTATAGCCCTGTATTAGCGCCCGCCCCCTAATCCTGCTTTTATTAAAGGGGAATATGAGAGGAAACCATTTGTCTAAGCCCATTGACAGGAGAGGCATTTCATTACCATGGCTCATGTGGCGCAATTTGTGTGTGTGTGTGTGTGTGTGTGTGTGTGTGTGTGTGTGTGTGTGTGTGTGTGTGTGTGTGTGTGTGTGTGTGTGTGTGTGTGTGTGTGTGTGTGTGTGTGTGTGTGGATGTGCCAAATCACATGTTATTTGTCACATGCTTGGTAAACAACAGGTGACATGCTTACTTACAGGTCCTTTTCCAACAATGCAGAGTTAAAGATAAAAAATAAAAATAGAAATAGTGACGGTGAATAAATACATAGTGAATAATGATAACAATAACACCGACACCATTACCATTTCAAAACAGTGAAATAATGAAGACAAAGAACATAGAAACCTGAGGCAGCAGTTCCTAGCCAGACAGCTGATATTTCAGGCTCATCATGCTGTGTGGGAAGGCTCAGGACAGGACAGAGGAGAGATATTTCAGGCTCATCATGCTGTGTGGGAAGGCTCAGGACAGGACAGAGAGATATTTCAGGCTCATCATGCTGTGTGGGAAGGCTCAGGACAGGACAGAGGAGAGATATTTCAGGCTCATCATGCTGTGTGGGAAGGCTCAGGACAGGACAGAGAGATATTTCAGGCTCATCATGCTGTGTGGGAAGGCTCAGGACAGGACAGAGGAGAGATATTTCAGGCTCATCATGCTGTGTGGGAAGGCTCAGGACAGGACAGAGAGATATTTCAGGCTCATCATGCTGTGTGGGAAGGCTCAGGACAGGACAGAGAGATATTTCAGGCTCATCATGCTGTGTGGGAAGGCTCAGGACAGGACAGAGAGATATTTCAGGCTCATCATGCTGTGTGGGAAGGCTCAGGACAGGACAGAGGAGAGATATTTCAGGCTCATCATGCTGTGTGGGAAGGCTCAGGACAGGACAGAGGAGAGATATTTCAGGCTCATCATGCTGTGTGGGAAGGCTCAGGACAGGACAGAGAGATATTCCAGGCTCATCATGCTGTGTGGGAAGGCTCAGGACAGGACAGAGGAGAGATATTTCAGGCTCATCATGCTGTGTGGGAAGGCTCAGGACAGGACAGAGAGATATTTCAGGCTCATCATGCTGTGTGGGAAGGCTCAGGACAGGACAGAGAGATATTTCAGGCTCATCATGCTGTGTGGGAAGGCTCAGGACAGGACAGAGAGATATTTCAGGCTCATCATGCTGTGTGGGAAGGCTCAGGACAGGACAGAGGAGAGATATTTCAGGCTCATCATGCTGTGTGGGAAGGCTCAGGACAGGACAGAGGAGAGATATTTCAGGCTCATCATGCTGTGTGGGAAGGCTCAGGACAGGACAGAGAGATATTTCAGGCTCATCATGCTGTGTGGGAAGGCTCAGGACAGGACAGAGGAGAGATATTTCAGGCTCATCATGCTGTGTGGGAAGGCTCAGGACAGGACAGAGAGATATTTCAGGCTCATCATGCTGTGTGGGAAGGCTCAGGACAGGACAGAGGAGAGATATTTCAGGCTCATCATGCTGTGTGGGAAGGCTCAGGACAGGACAGAGAGATATTTCAGGCTCATCATGCTGTGTGGGAAGGCTCAGGACAGGACAGAGGAGAGATAAGACAGTCCTATTGGCCTTCTATAAACTCTATGTGGGAGGTATTATCACATTGTCAGTGTTCGCAGATAGGACAGTGGGATATGCACACATGCACACACACACACACACACACACACACACACACACACACACACACACACACACACACACACACACACACACACACACACACACACACACACACACACACACACACACACACACACACACACACACACACACACACCAGAAAGACAGAAAAAGAGGCATACAAACGTGTGCACACAAACAGTAGCAGGTGCTGAGAGAAAGAGAGAAAGCAGCAGAGAGAGAGACAGAGAGAGACAGAGAGAGAAAGAGTGAGTCACTGTGTGAGTGTCACTGTGAGTGTCACTGTGTGTGAGTCACTGTGTGAGTGTTACTATGTGAGTGTCACTGTGTGAGTGTCTCTGTGTGAGTGTCACTGTGTGTGAGTGTCACTGTGTGTGAGTCACTGTGTGAGTGTCACTGTGAGTGTCACTGTGTGAGTGTCACTCTGAGTGTCACTGTGTGAGTGTCACTGTGTGAGTGTCACTGTATGAGTGTCTCTGTGTAAGTGTCTCTGTGTAAGTGTCTCTGTGTGAGTGTCTCTGTGTGAGTGTCACTGTGTGAGTGTCACTGTGTGAGTGTCACTGTGTGAGTGTCACTGTGTGAGTGTCACTGTGTGTGAGTCACTGTGCATGCATGGTGTTAGTGGAGGGAATGTTAGTTGTCAGTATTTTTTCAGTCCTCTTATTTTTGTCTCTCTGTCCTGTTCAGTTAGCATGAAGGACAGTGACAGTCTCCCCAAAATAAGAGCGAGCGAGAGAGTCTCTACGACACTGTGTGCCAGGGTCATTATAACCTACTGTTAACAACCAGGAAGGCCGACACACTGCCCCTCTCACTGCCTCTAACTCCTTGACATTATAACACCAGACCTGTATCTGTGCACTGAGTCCTGGTATTATCCACAGTCATTGTAGTAGACGGTAATAGAGGAATAAAGTGTGAAGGACATGTACCAGCTTACTGCCTGTCTGCCTGTCTGCCTGCCTACCTGACTGCCTGTCAGCCTGCCAGAGCAAGAACCAGCAGCTAGTGAGGTGAGGAAGTGAGGAGTCACTGGGTTGTTAAACCAATCAGGGAGAGGATAAAGACAGAGGTGTAGTAGGAGGTAGATTGCAAACATTCCCCTTCGGGAAGTGCTGAACCCAACAGCAACGACTGGCTCCAGGCCAGATAGCAAAACTCTTAATGCCTGGTTATGGATAAGCTGGCTCTGCTTTGAACAACTCACACCTAACCCTTCAAACCTTTCAAACCTAACTCTTCAAACATTTCAAACCTAACTCTTCAAACCTAACTCTTCAAACCTTTCAAACCTAACCCTTCAAACCTTTCAAACCTAACTCTTCAAACCTTTCAAACCTAACTCTTCAAACCTTTCAAACCTAACCCTTGGGGGAATTAGGACAAGTTATTTTCCACTTGTTGGGAAACGTGCAAGCCATCATAATTATTTGGCCCAGTTTATGGGTAATTACGGTATCCTGACTCATTGCAGTCACGCTACAGTTCACACCCTGGTCAGTCCGAAGAGAACTGGGTTGCAAGACGCTCTACTTCACCCCCTCTCTGACATGGTACGAGAGAGGATGTTAACCTAAATACTCTGCCATTAATTCACACTCTGTATAACCAGCTCCACTACTGCAGTTGTACTTGATTCCTTTGAGTATAATTACAGTAGAACAAGTAGAACAGGGGAGACTGGGACCCTGAAGGAGGTGGGAGATGTGAGGAAGTATTAGTAAATGTATTGTATGTGTGGTTGGAGGAAAGAGTGGAGGAGGAGAGAGGGGTTGGTCTTGAGAGGATTGTAGCAACATTCTCCTATGTTCGTTAGTTACACACTCAGCCCCTGCTCTCCTCCCCAGGCAGCCCCACTGCATTATCTACCCCACCACCTCCTGATCCTGAGCGAGCTCTAAGCCGGACCACAGATCCCTGTTTAGGGGACAAAAGCCAGGCTTCTGGTCGGTTAACACGTGTCCCAGCCCAGATCAGCCCCACAAAATCTTGGAGGATTAAGGATTGGGCCTAGCTAGGGGAAAGCAGCTCAGGAGGTTAACTACATCTCCCAAGGCTGGGGGAGGCGAGAGAGAGAGCGAGAGAGCGAGAGAGCGAGAGAGCGAGAGAGCAAGAGAGAGAGAGAAATAGTACATGGGAGAGTAGAGTAGGGACAGGCGGTGTACCTTCAGATTGGATCTGTGAAACAATCGTCAGCCGATAATGCTACGTGGAGTCTTGCAGAACATCTGCCGTGCACGGCTAAGTCTTGTGGGCTGCTTAAGGTGCCGTAAAGGAGGATGAACGAGGAAGGGAGAAGACAGGGAGGGGGAAGAGAGGAAGGGAGAAGACAGGGAGGGGGAAGAGAGGGAGGGGGAAGAGAGGGAGGGAGAAGACAGGGAGGGGGAAGAGAGGAAGGGAGAAGACAGGGAGGGGGAAGAGAGGGAGGGGGAAGAGAGGGAGGGAGAAGACAGGGAGGGGGAAGACAGGGAGGGGGAAGAGAGGGAGGGGGAAGAGAGGGAGGGGGAAGAGAGGGAGGGGGAAGAGAGGGAGGGAAAAGACAGGGAGGGAGAAGACAGGGAGGGAGAAGAGAGGGAGGGGGAAGAGCAGGTGATCATTTACACCTCATCACCTCTTTCACTCTCGCTCTCCCCCTCTTTCCTCCCTCTATCCTGGCTTGGTGATAAGTTATTATGCCACACTACACTGTGTAATTGGGGCAGTGGGAGGAGAGGAGCGGATGGGGCAGTAGAGGAGCGGATAGTGTGAAGAGAAGAGAGGAGAGGGGAAGAGAGGGGGGATGAGAGGTGGAGAGAGGGGAAGAAAGGGGGGATGAGAGGTGGAGAGAGGGGGGGTGAGAGGTGGAGAGAGGGGAAGAAAGGGGGGATGAGAGGTGGAGAGCGGGGAAGAAAGGGGGGATGAGAGGTGGAGAGAGGGGAAGAAAGGGGGATAAGAGGTGGAGAGAGGGGAAGAAAGGGGGATGAGAGGTGGAGAGAGGGGGATGAGAGGTGGAGAGAGGGGAAGAGAGGGGGATGAGAGGTGGAGAGAGGGGAATGAGAGGTGGAGAGGATAGTGGGAAGAGAAGAGAGGAGAGGGGAAGAGAGGGGGGATGAGAGGTGGAGAGAGGGGAAGAAAGGGGGGATGAGAGGTGGAGAGAGGGGGGGTGAGAGGTGGAGAGAGGGGGAGAGAGAGGGGAAGAGAGAGGGGAATGAGAGGAAGAGAGAGGGGAAGAGAGAGGGGGAGAGAGAGGAGAAGAGAGAGGGGAAGAGAGAGGGGAAGAGAGAGGGGGATGCCACTGTGATGTACATTTGTTTCCAACTCAGGGAATCTGTAGGTTATGGTTTATCATCATACACGTTTTATTTTCCATAAAGGAGGATTATGATTACTGATCGCATGATTGGAGACCAAGCCAAAATATAAAGATGGCTGGAGCCAGAGGTACTGTATCTGGCAGTAACTGCAGAGAGAGAGAGAAAGAGGGGGAGGATGGAAAGAGACAGAGAGAGAGAAAGAGGGGAGGTTGGACAGACAGAAAGAGAGAGGGGAGAGAGAAAGTGGGCTAGGGACAGAGACAGAGACAGAGGGAGAGACAGGGAGAGACAGAGAGAGAGACAGAGAAGGAGAGGGAGAGACAGAGGGAGAGAGAGAGAGAGAGACAGAGAGCGAGAGAGAGAGAGAAAGAGAGACCGAGCAAACGAGAGAACGAGGGATGAGGAAAATAATGAGTGTAAGGGACATCAAGTGGGACATCAGTTGACCTGACCACCCTAGGGAATCCCTGCCAGCACCAGAGTAGCCAAGAATAGCAGCAGCAGATCCTGAATCAGATGCTGTGCACTCAGTATTCCTGTGTCCAAGCCTGCTGGATCTGACCTGGGGTCAGGGGGAGTGGGAACGCATGCTGGTGGAACATGTTTTTATGTTGTTGCCATTTATACTGCAGCTTTAGTGAATTAGAGAGCAGAGCAGACGGTCACACACACATGGACGCACGGACATACACACACACCGCCCCCTGCTTAATCTAATCAATCAGGCATATTAAAACAGACACGGGGGTATTAGGGGGAGGTGAGACCAACTCCCCACCCGAGCTGTCCAACACAACAGCCACAGAGCTCTCCAACTCAAATCAAGTTAAGAGTATATATTATACACACTGAGTATACAAATCAATAGGAACAGCTTCCTAATAATGCACCCCCTTGTGCCCCTCAGAACAGCCTGAATTCATCTGGGCATGGACCAGAAGGTGTAAAAAGTGTTCCACCAGCATACTGGCCCATACTTCTACTTCTACTGACGTTATTGTCCCCATGGGGACATGTTGTTTCAGTGTCATGTACATGTTTAAAGTGGCGTTTAAACACAAAACAAATTGACAATACAACTTTCATAACAGTTACATACCAATAAAAAGAGACTAGCCTGCTGGCCTTCTGGGTCAATAGGAACATTAGCCTTCTGGCCTTACTGGGTGGATAGGAACATTAGCCTGCTGGCCTTACTGGGTGGATAGGAACATTAGCCTGCTGGCCTTACTGGGTCAATAGGAACATTAGCCTTCTGGCCTTACTGGGTGGATAGGAACATTAGCCTGCTGGCCTTACTGGGTGGATAGGAACATTAGCCTGCTGGCCTTACTGGGTGGATAGGAACATTAGCCTGCTGGCCTTACTGGGTGGATAGGAACATTAGCCTGCTGGCCTTAGTGGGTCAATAGGAACATTAGCCTTCTGGCCTTACTGGGTGGAGAGGAAGATTAGCCTGCTGGTCTTACTGGGTCAACAGGAACATAAGCCTGCTGCCCTTACTGGGTGGATAAGAACATTAGCCTGCTGGCCTTACTGGGTCAATAGGAACATTAGCCTGCTGGCCTTACTGGGTCGATAGGAACATTAGCCTGCTGGCCTTACTGGGTGGATAGGAACATTAGCCTGCTGGCCTTACTGGGTCAATAGGAACATTAGCCTGCTGGCCTTACTGGGTCGATAGGAACATTAGCCTGCTGGCCTTACTGGGTGGATAGGAACATTAGCCTGCTGGCCTTACTGGGTCAATAGGAACATTAGCCTGCTGGCCTTACTGGGTGGATAGGAACATTAGCCTGCTGGCCTTACTGGGTCAATAGGAACATTAGCCTGCTGGCCTTACTGGGTGGATAGGAACATTAGCCTGCTGGCCTTACTGGGTCAATAGGAACATTAGCCGGCTGGCCTTACTGGGTGGATAGGAACATTAGCCTGCTGGCCTTACTGGGTCAATAGGAACATTAGCCTGCTGGCCTTACTGGGTCAATAGGAACATTAGCCTGCTGGCCTTACTGGGTCAATAGGAACATTAGCCTGCTGGCCTTACTGGGTCAATAGGAACATTAGCCTGCTGGCCTTACTGGGTCAATAGGAACATTAGCCTGCTGGCCTTACTGGGTGGATAGGAACATTAGCCTGCTGGCCTTACTGGGTCGATAGGAACATTAGCCTGCTGGCCTTACTGGGTGGATAGGAACATTAGCCTGCTGGCCTTACTGGGTCAATAGGAACATTAGCCCGAGCTATTTAGGAGGATATCACACCTGGCACTAATGATTGTGTAGTTCTGTTTTTCCCACCGAGGGGTGGCCTTTACCTGAACCCAGAGGGGAGTAAACATTTGTGTAAATATTTGTATGAACATAACAAGATTCAACAACTGAGACACAAACTGAACAAGTTCCACAGACATGTGACTAACAGAAATGGAATAAGGTGTCCCTGAACAAAGGGGGGGGGTCAAAATCAAAAGTAACAGTCAGTATCTGGTGTGGCCACCAGCTGCATTAAGTACTGCAGTGCATCTCATCCTCATGGACTGCACCAGATTTGCCAGTTCTTTCTGTGAGATGTTACCCAACTCTTCCACCAAGGCATCTGCAAGTTCCCAGACATTTCTGGGGGGAATGGCCCTAGCCCTCACCCTCCGATCCAACGGGTCCCAGACGTGCTCAATGGGATTAAGATCCGGACTCACTGGCCATGGCAGAACGCTGATATTTATTGTCTTGCAGGAAATCACGCACAGAATGAGTAGTATGGCTGGTGGCATTGTCATGCTGGAGGGTCATGTCAGGATGAGCCTGCCGGAAGGGTACCACGTGAGGGAGGAGGATGTCTTCCCTGTAACGCACAGTGTTGAGATTGCCTGCAATGACAACAAGCTCAGTCCGATGATGCTGGGACATACCGCCCCAGACCATGACGGACCCTCCACCTCCAAATCGATCCCGCTCCAGAGTACAGGACTCAGTCATTCCTTCGACGCTAAACGCGAATCCGACCATCACCCCTGGTGAGACAAAACCGCGACTAGTCAGTGAAGATCACTTTTTGCCAGTCCTGTCTGATCCAGCGACGGTGGGTTTGTGCCCATAGGCGACATTGTTGCCGGTGATGTCTGGTGAGGACCTGCCTTACAACAGGCCTACAAGCCCTCAGTCCAGCCTCTCTCAGCCTATTGTGAACAGTCTGAGCATTGATGGAGGGATTGTGCGTTCCTGGTGTAACTCGGGTAGTTGTTGTTGCCATCCTGTACCTGTGCCACAGGTGTGATGTTCAGATGTACCAATCCTGTGCAGGTGTTGTTACACGTGGTCTGCCACTTTCTAGGACGATCAGCTGTCCGTCCTGTCTCTCTGTAGCGCTGTCTTAGGTGCCTCACAGTACGGACATTGCAATTTATTGCCCTGGCCACATCTGCAGTCCTCATGCCTTCTTGCAGCATGCCTAGGGCACGTTCACACAGATGAGCAGGGACCCTTGGCATCTTACTTTTGGTGTTTTTCAGAGTCAGTAGAAAGGCCTCTTTAGTGTCCTAAGTTTTCATAACTGTGACCTAATTGCCCACCGTCTATAAGCTGTTAGTGTCTTAATGACCGTTCCACAGGTGCATGTTCATCAAATGTATTTGGTTCATTGAACAAGCATGGGAAACTGTGTTTAATCCCTTTACAATGAAGATCTGTGAAATTTGGATTTTTACGAGTTATCTTTGAAAGACAGGGTCCTGAAAAAGAGACGTTTCTTTTTTTGCTGAGTTTAGTTCAAAGTCCGGGTACAGGGGGTGGCTTGGGTCTAAAATGATTTTGTGAGCCTTGTTGAGGGCTCTGATCTCATCCAGGCCTGTCTGTTTGACTCCAAGTACCTTGCTTGCTGTGGTGATAATCATTCTCAGCATATTTCTCTGGCTGACAGTGGCATTGCCAAACCAACAAACAATACAAAACGTTAAAATACTCTCATTGAAAGATTTGTAAAACAGAGTCAGTATAGTACAGTCAACATTAAAAGATCCCAGTTTTTTGAGAAAGTACAGTCTCTGTTGATTCTTTTTGTAGATCAGTTCTGTACATTTACTCCACTGAAGCTTACTGTCCAAGAGGACACCCAGGTATTTGTATTCCTCTACAATCTCTATGTCTGACCTCTGATAGATGTTGCAGAGGTAGGTGTTGTATGCTTCCTGAAGTCTATGCACATCTCTTTGGTCTTGTTGGTATTGAGGACCAAGTGTGATTCGTCACACCACTCTATAAAGTGTTGACACCCATGACTTCTCACAGTTGTGTAAAGTTGGCTGGAAGTCCTTTGGGTGGTGGACCATTCTTGATACACGCAGGGAAACCTTTGAGCATGAAAAACCCAGCAGCATTGCAGTTCTTGACACACTCAAACCGGAGCGCCTGGCACCTAGTACTATAACCCGTTTGAAGGAACTTAAAACTTTTGTAATAAATCATTTAAAAAACATTTGATTACAAAAAATAAAGCTAAGGTCTCAGCTTTCACCTGGATTCACCTGGTCAGTCCATGTCATGGAAACACTAATGGTATGAACACAGTGTATACGGTTGAAATAGCAGAATAACAGTTGGAATGGAAATCCTCCCACTGTGCAGCAGTGAGATGACTGAGGTTGACTGTCTGACTGTGTGACAGCGTCACAGCGAGGTGCAGTGGGTGTGTGTATGTATGTGTGCGTGTGTGTGACAGCGTCCCAGCGAGGTGCAGGGCAGGAGGGGGTCTGTCTGTGACAGCTGGTGTAATGACAATTTCACAGCCAGAGGGATGGTGGTTTGTAACTTCCTGCCAAGGATGATCTGCCACTTCCTGTGATGCGTTGCCATGGATAGACGACCCAAAGCCTAACACCCACTGTCATCACCTGCCTGAAATCTGAGTGTGAGTGGGTGATGGTGTGTGCAGGCGTGTGTTTTGCTTCCTTGTGTGTGTGCTTGTGAGGGAAAGAGAGACAGTGTGTGTGTGTGTGTGTGTGTGTGTGTGTGTGTGTGTGTGTGTGTGTGTGTGTGTGTGTGGTGTGTGTGTGTGTGTGTGTGTGTGTGTGTGTGTGTTTTGCTTCCTTATGTGAGGGAAAGAGAGACAGTGTGTGCGTGCGTGTGTGCGTGTGCGTGTGTGTGTGTGTGTGTGTGTGTGTGTGTGTGTGTGTGTGTGTGTGTGTTCCATCCCAGATTTCACACTGGCAGGCATGTCTAATGTGCGCCATGTTAGCACAGATAACATATTCATGATGTAATTAAGTGTAATCCATCGCCAGAGCAGACGAATGAGGGCATTGTCTGGGCAAACAGGTAATAAACTGATAGAAACTCATCTGCCATGCTAGACCGGCCAGGGTGGCACATGGGCAGTGGAGGGGCAAGAGAGAGACACTGCCAGCAGCCAGCCAACATCTGTGGATCAATTACCATGCAGGAGCTGCCCAACACCCTCCATATTACCGTAATTTCCGGACTATAAGCCGCAACTTTTTTCCCACGCTTTGAACCTCACGGCTTAAACAATGACGGTTTCAGTGCACAGGAGGAGGAAGATAGTGACCAATGACTTTCTTGGTAAGCTACTGTTTACTGCAAATGTTTTCTTTTTTGTTATAAGCCGTGTTTCGTTAAAGCCTATTTATTTTTGTTACAAGCCGTGTTTCGTTAAAGCCTATTTATTTTTGTTACAAGCCGTGTTTCGTTAAAGCCTGTGTAAAGTTCATTTGTTTCAATGTACCGGTAGGCACCTGTGGCTTATAGACATGTGCGGCTTATTTATGTTCAAAATAAAATAAAAAATGTATTCAGTGGGTGCGGCTTATATTCAGGTGCGCTTAATAGTCCGGAAATAACGGTACAGAGTAAAGAGACTGCAAAAACCCTGACCCAATCAAACAGCCATCACCAGACAGACAGACAGACAGACAGACATTCATATCAGCAGAGCTAGAGCTAACGGCAGAGCTAACGGCAGGGGTAACGGCAGGGGTAACGGCAGGGGTAACGGCAGAGCTAACGGCAGGGGTAACGACAGAGCTAACGGCAGGGGTAACAGCAAGGGTAACAGCAGAGCTAACAGCAGAGCTAACAGCAAGGGTAACAGCAGAGCTAACGGCAGGGGTAACGGCAGAGCTAACGGCAGGGGTAACGGCAGAGCTAACGGCAGGGGTAACAGCAGAGCTAACAGCAGAGCTAACAGCAAGGGTAACAGCAGAGCTAACAGCAGAGCTAACAGCAAGGGTAACAGCAGAGCTAACAGCAAGGGTAACAGCAGAGCTAACAGCAGGGGTAACATCAGGGGTAACAGCAGGGGTAACAGCAGAGCTAACAGCAGAGCTAACAGCAGGGGTAACAGCAGAGCTAACAGCAAGGGTAACAGCAGAGCTAACAGCAAGGGTAACAGCAGAGCGAACAGCAGAGCTAACAGCAAGGGTAACAGCAGAGCTAACAGCAAGGGTAACAGCAGAGCGAACAGCAGAGCTAACAGCAAGGGTAACAGCAGAGCTAACAGCAGAGCTAACAGCAGGGCTAACAGCAGAGCTAACAGCAGGGGTAACAGCAGGGGTAACAGCAGAGCTAACAGCAAGGGTAACAGCAGAGCTAACAGCAGAGCTAACAGCAGGGGTAACAGCAGGGGTAACAGCAGAGCTAACAGCAGAGCTAACAGCAAGGCTAACAGCAGAGCTAACAGCAGGGCTAACAGCAGAGCTAACAGCAGGGGTAACAGCAGGGGTAACAGCAGAGCTAACAGCAGGGCTAACAGCAGGGGTAACAGCAGAGCTAACAGCAGAGCTAACAGCAGAGCTAACAGCAGGGGTAACAGCAGGGGTAACAGCAGGGGTAACAGCAGAGCTAACGGCAAGGGTAACGGCAAGGTTAACGACAGGGGTAACGACAGGGGTAACGGCAGAGCTAACGGCAGAGCTAACGGCAGAGCTAACGGCAGAGCTAACAGCAGAACTAACGGCAAAGCTAACAGCACGAGACCACATAATGGATCCAACTGCCTCTCCCTAACGGCCACCAACACAATTACAACTAGTTACATTGACCAGTCCAATTCAACAGCCTGAGTGAACATTCCATAACATCCACATGTTACTGAGAAGGAATGAAAGCTCTCCCACATTAAAAAGGCCTACGTTCACCTCAAGTTCATCCCAAATAGAGATGGAGAGTGGAGAGAAGTGTCTGCAGGCCTCATTGAAATGACCTTGGAGGAGTTGAAGAAGTACAGTATAAGCAGTTTACAAAAATAACCTTGAGTTTGACTTTAAGAGGGCTCTAATGCTACAGGTCACAGTGAAGTTATCGTTAACCTCTAATGCTACAGGTCACAGTGAAGTCATCGTTAACCTCTAATGCTACAGGTCACAGTGAAGTTATCGTTAACCTTGAATGCTACAGGTCACGGTGAAGTCATCGTTAACCTCTAATGCTACAGGTCACAGTGAAGTCATCGTTAACCTCTAATCCTACAGGTCACAGTGAAGTCATCGTTAATCTCTAACACTACAGGTCACAGTGAAGTCATCGTTAGCTTCATTAGGGTAGGGGGCACTATTTTGGATAGAAAACACTCTAAAGTTTCCAAAACTGTTAAAATAATGTATGTGAGTATAACAGAACTGATTTGGCAGGCAAAAACCTGAGGAAATTCCATCCAGGAAGTGGGATTTTTTTTTTTTTGTAGTTTTCTATTGAATGCCAATACAGTACCCATTGACTTAGGACTCAAATTGCCCTTCCTATGGCTTCCACTAGATGTCAACAGTCTTTAGAAATTGTTTCAGGCTTGTATTCTGAAAAATGAGGGAGTAAGACCACTCTGAATGAGTGGACCATTCAGTGTGCCCGAGGGTTTTCATGCGCGCAACCGAGAGCACGACTTTCTTGTTTTCCTTTTATATTGACGAAGCTTTTGTCCGGCTGAAATGTTATTGGTTATTATGACTAAAAACAACCTGAGGATTGATTATAAACATAGTTTGACATGTTTCTACAAACTTTACTGATGCTTTTCGGATTTTTGTCTGTCTGTTGTGACTGCCTTTGAGCCTGTGGATTACTGAACAAAACGCGCGAACAAAACTGAGGTTTTTGGATATAAAGAGGGACTTTGTCAAACAAAACAAACATTTATTGAGTAAATGGGAGTCTTGTGAGTGCAACCATATGAAGATCATTAAAGGTAAGTGATTCATTTTATCACTATTTCTGACTTGTGTAACTCCTGTCCTTGGCTGGTAACCGTTTGTAATGATTTGTCTGCTGGGCGCTGTTCTCAGATAATCGCATGGTATGCTTTAAACCGATGTATAATACTTGTATGGTTTATGAATTTTTATAATGAGTATTTCTGTTTTTGAATTTGGCGCTCTGCAATTTCACTGGATATTGGCCAGGTGGGACGCTACCGTCCCACACCCCCTAGAGAGGTTAACCTCTACCAGACGGAGAAACAAAAACACACACACACACACACCACACACACACACACACACACACACACACACACACACACTTTCCTTGATACATTCGTTTTCCATGCTTAAGCAGCAGCTGAATAGGATGTATCCTAATTGCCAGAGGGAGCTGAGTAGAGAATATGTGAAGCCATGTTCATCCCTGCAGACAGCCTCAGTCAGGATATGCTTCAAGCATCAATCTGTCTCTGCTGCCTCTGAATGAGACTTATCCCCAGGGGGCCAAGGCACAGTCTCACTGCACTTCACAGCACAGGTTTCACAACTGGCAACCCAAAGGCAACATTCCTCCTCCTCCATTTAGAAACTGGCAAACCTAGGTGCTCATTAACTTCTATTAGAAACAAATCAATGTTGTGGAGTGGTGGTGCTGCAGGCGTCTGTCTGCCTGACACTGTGAATACACCAGCTAGCTAGCTGCTTCCTGTTTGGTGTGTGTATGTATCCGTCCGGTGGGAGTGCTGGATGTTTAACAGCGTTTAGCCTGGTAGCCTTTAGCCTCCTCTGGGCTCTGTCATGGCTCTCTCTGTCATGTTGCGTTAGCTAGTGGCTAGGTGCAGCGCTGCATGGGCAGAGAGGAGGCCTAGCTTACTAACTAACTTTCCTGCTGGCTAGGCTGTTTTACATGGCTCAGCAGAAAGAGAAAGGTAGCTCACAGAGGCAGTGAGTCCAAGGTGAGAGGCAGAGGAAGTGAGTCCAGGGTTGTAGGCTGAGGCAGTGAGTCCAGGGTTGTAGGCTGAGGCAGTGAGTCCAGGGTTGTAGGCTGGGGAAGACATACAGTAGGACAGATACAGCTAGTCCTAGCAGGGACCGATGTGCTTCATGCTGTTCCACAAAGTAAAATGAGCTTCATGCTGTTCCACACTGTAAAATAAGCTTCATTCTGTTCCACACTGTAAAATGAGCTTCATGCTGTTCCACACTGTAAAATGAGCTTCATTCTGTTCCACACTGTAAAATGAGCTTCTTGCTGTTCCACACATGAGCTTCATTCTGTTTCACACTGTAAAATGAGCTTTATGCTGTTCCACACTGTAAAATGAGCTTAATTCTGTTCCACACTGTAAAATAAGCTTCATTCTGTTCCACACTGTAAAATGAGCTTCATGCTGTTCCACACATGAGCTTCATTCTGTTTCACACTGTAAAATGAGCTTTATGCTGTTCCACACTGTAAAATGAGCTTAATTCTGTTCCACACTGTAAAATAAGCTTCATTCTGTTCCACAATGTAAAATAAGCTTCACTCTGTTCCACACCGTAAAATGAGCTTCATGCTGTTCCACACCGTAAAATGAGCTTCATGCTGTTCCACACTGTAAAATCAGCTTCATTCTGTCCCACACTGTAAAATGAGCTTCATTCTGTTCCACACTGTAAAATGAGCTTTATGCTGTTCCACACTGTAAAGTGAGCTTTATGCTGTTCCACACTGTAAAATAAGCTTCCCTCTGTTCCACACTGTAAAATGAGCTTCGTGCTGTTCCACACTGTAAAATGAGCTTCATTCTGTTCCACACTCTAAAATGAGCGTCATGCTGTTCCACACATGAGCTTCATTCTGTTTCACACTGTAAAATGAGCTTCATGCTGTTCCACACTGTAAAATCAGCTTCATGCTGTTCCACACCGTATAATCAGCTTCATGCTGTTCCACACTGTAAAATCAGCTTTATGCTGTTCCACACTGTAAAGTGAGCTTTATGCTGTTCCACACTGTAAAATGAGCTTCATGCTGTTCCACACTGTAAAATGAGCTTCAGGCTGTTGCACACCGTAAAATGAGCTTCAGGCTGCTCCACACTGTATGAGCTTTTCTGATTGTGGCGAATGTGTTAATGATAATGATTATAAGCTAGTGTCCCCTCCTCCCCTCTCTGACCTGGCTGCTGGGGTGTCCGCTGATCTTTAGGGTTCACCAATCTAGTGGTCCAGAGAGTTTAGGTTGATCTGGGAACTAATCTAGTGGTCCAGAGTTTAGGTTGATCTGGGATCTAATCTAGTGGTCCAGAGTTTAGGTTGATCTGGGATCTAATCTAGTGGTCCAGAGAGTTTAGGTTGATCTGGGATCTAATCTAGTGGTCCAGAGAGTTTAGGTTGATCTGGGAACTAATCTAGTGGTCCAGAGAGTTTAGGTTGATCTGGGAACTAATCTAGTGGTCCAGAGTTTAGGTTGATCTGGGATCTAATCTAGTTGTCCAGAGAGTTTAGGTTGATCTGGGAACTAATCTAGTGGTCCAGAGTTTAGGTTGATCTGGGATCTAATCTAGTGGTCCGGAGAGTTTAGGTTGATCTGGGAACTAATCTAGTGGTCCAGAGAGTTTAGGTTGATCTGGGATCTAATCTAGTTGTCCAGAGAGTTTAGGTTGATCTGGGAACTAATCTAGTGGTCCAGAGTTTAGGTTGATCTGGGATCTAATCTAGTGGTCCAGAGAGTTTAGGTTGATCTGGGATGGAATCTAGTGGTCTAGAGAGTTTAGGTTGATTAAAAGAGATGTGATCCCTTATGAATGGGAAACATGAGTCTCTACTGGGGCTCTGGGGGATCAAGGGTTGTGTTTTATACATCCACATGACTCCTTCCGCCTAAGGCTCAGTCTGAAACACACACACACACACACATACTACACACACACACACACACACACACACACACACACACACTATTCCCATGAATGAAGACTATACTCCAATGCCTCATTCAGCACCCACTCAGTCAGCAACTCTTTTATCCTGTACCCCCCAGGTGCTTTCCTCCTCTCCTTACTGCACCACTGCTCTCTCTCTATCTCTGCAGCATACCATCACAGCTGTAGATTTACGAGCCTCCCATTTCATTCTAGACAGCTGATAGCCTCTGGTGTGCTGCAGAAAGGTCACACACCAGGTCCAACCCCCCCCCCCCCCCCCCCCCCCCCCCGCCTCCGGACACTACCCTGTAATGGTTATGGATTTCAAAATACTGAGGTGTGTGTGTGTGTGTACAATCTCGAAACCAAGAGGCTTGAACTCATCATTTATGATTTTGCATTTCACGGTCACACTCGGAGCAATCTGTGGACTCTGAGCCTGAAGTCAGTTAGTCAGCCAGCCTGTCAGCCAGCCAGTATTTGTTCCTCTTATTGAATCTCTAACTGATCACCTGGGGGTCAGGAGGAAACTTATTTCATACATCACATCTCTCTCAGTACCAGTCAGCTGATTATCTCTCTATTGTTAACCACTCCTGCACTTCTTCAAGTCTGCTACACACAGATCCCAGGGCCTTATGAGGCTTATGAGGCTTTCTGCCTGCCTGTCTGTCTCCTCTCCAGGCCTGGACTGCTGACTCCTACAAAAAGATAGGGTCTGTAGTTCCTCTGCTCTGCCCTCCTCCAGGGTGGTGCTGGTGATAACTCAAGGTCAGGCCTGGTACTGCAGCACCCCTCCCCTCCCCTCCCCTCCCCTCCCCTCCCCTCCCCTCCCCTCCCCTCCTCTCATTTCCTCCTCTCCTCTCCCCTCATTTCCTCCTCTCCTCTCCCCTCATTTCCTCCTCTCCTCTCCTCTCCCCTCCCCTCCCCTCCCCTCCTCGTTTCCTACCCTTTCCTTTCCTCTCCCTGGCCCTCTGATGAGCTTCTATTAGTCCCGGCCTAGTGGAGTATAGCAGACACCCGATGGGCTGCGGTGTGGACAGAGAGGTTGCGGTGTGAACAGAGAGGCTGCGGTGTGGGCAAGATTCCCTAAAAAAAAACATGCCACTTCCCGATGCATGGTGGCAAAGCAAAACGTTACTCTTCCGTAAATGTAACAGAGGGGCACGCTACACAGACACATAGCTCGTAATTCAGACACCCCCCCTAATTCAGACACACCCCCGGAGAGAGCTTTAATGAAGCTACAGAAACATGATGGACTTCTCCCTTGTCTCTCTATATCAGTGTGTGAGATAAGCTAAAGCAAGTTTATGCTAACACAAGCGTGTGTGTGTGTGGGTGTGTGTGTGTGTTAGGTTTGGGTGATATTATGATAGTATGTTTGACAGCCATCGTCAATAGTGAGGACATCATGATGTGACAGACGATAGTTCAGCCTATTTGAACTTGACTGGCACCGTGCATTAGCCTAAAAAAATCGAGTTGGACAGTGTGATATTCTGAGTAATTTTCCTATTCCTATTTGCTATAGCCTATTTCAATAAGTATGTAAGATAGCCTACAGAACGCAAGAGAGGAATGTAGGCCAGACAGAGTGGTGAATTCCACCAAGGCTGCGCAAAATGTCCAATCAGAAAATGTTGTTTTTCTCTTTCGCTCTGTCGGATGCATAGCCTAAACCTATTCATTTTTATAATGAACACTCCTTAACTATATTATGTCTAGCCGTTGAAAAAAAACATAGCTATATTCCCTTGTCTCTCCATTCGATATGACCGAAAAGAGCTTCTGAATATCAAAACAGCGATCACTCACCTCCAACTGGATGAAGATTCTTTCTTTAATGAGTCTGACACAAAGGAGATATACTGTCGCTCCCGGACCAGGCCCAAATCCCTGTCATTCGCATGAAGAAAAGACAGGGGGCGCAGATCAGGGCTACTTGTGAGAATTCGGCGGCAAGTCGATAACCCGCCTGTACCATCCGTTCTATCTAACGTGCAATCACTGGAAAATGAACAGGATGAGCTCCGTTCGAGATTATACCTACCAACGGGACATTAAAAACTGTATTATCTTATGTTTCACGAGTCGTCTCTGAACGACAACACGGATAATATACAGTTGGCTGTATTTTCCATGCATCGGCAAGACAGAACAGCAACCTCTGGTAAGACAAGGGCTGGTGGTGTGTGTTTATTTGTCAAAATAAACACACACCACCAGCCCTTGAGGTATTGCTCGCCTGAGGTGGAGAACGTCAAGCTGTAGGCCACACTACCTACCAAGAGAGTTTTCATAAATATTTTTCAAAGCATCAAACAGGCAAAGCGTCGACACAGGACAAAGGTTGAATCCTACTACACTGGCTCTGATGCTCGTCGGATGTGGCAGGGCTTGCAAACTATTACGGACTACAAAGGGAAACCCAGCCGCAAGCTGCCCAGTGACGCAAGCCTATCAGATGGGCTAAATGCCTTTTCTGCTCGCTTCGAGGCAAGCAACACTGAAGCATTCACGAGATTACCAGCTGTTCCGGATGGCTGTGTGATCACGCTCTCCGTAGCTGATGTTAGCAAGACCTTTAAACAGTCACAAGGCCACGGGGCCAGACGGATTACCAGAACGTATAATCAGAGCATGCGCGGACCAACTGGCAAGTGTCTTCACTGACAATTTCAACCTCTCCCTGACCGAGCCTGTAATACCTACATGTTTCAAGTAGATCACCATAGTCCCTGTGCCCAAGAATGCACAGGGTACCCGCCCCATAGCACTCACGTCGATAGCCAGAAAGTGCTTTGAAACGCCGGTCATGGCTCACATCAACACCATCATCCCGGAAACCCTAGATCAACTCCAATTTGCATACCACTCCAACAGAACTCCACAGATGATGGAATCTCATTTGCACTCCACACTGCCCTTTCCCACCTGGTCAAAAGGAACACCTATGTCAGAATGCTGTTCATTGACTACAGCTCAGCGT
Source organism: Salmo salar (assembly GCF_965601325.2). Classification (NCBI taxonomy): domain Eukaryota; kingdom Metazoa; phylum Chordata; class Actinopteri; order Salmoniformes; family Salmonidae; genus Salmo; species Salmo salar. The sequence goes on from NC_138300.1 coordinate 47,914,813, forward strand.
TCAACACCATAGTGCCCACAAAAGCTCATCACTAAGCTAAGGACCATGGGACTAAACACCTCCCTCTGCAACTGGATCCTGGACTTCCTGACAGACCACCCCCAGGTGGTACACATCTACCACGCTGATCCTTAATATGGGGACCCCTCAGTGGTGCGTGCTTAGTCCCCAACCTCTCCGTCAACGTGAGCAAGACAAAAGAGCTGATAGTGGACTACAGGAAACATCGATGTGGCTGTAGTGGAGTGGGTCGAGAGCTTCAAGTTCCTTACTGTCCACATCACCAACAAACTATCATGGAAACATTAACAAAGAGTGCCCGAAAATGCCTATTCCCCCTCAGGAGACTGAAAAGATTTGGCATAGGTCCCCTGATCCTCAAAAAGTTCTACAGCTCCCGAGTGGCGGAGCGGTTTAAGGCACTGCATCGCAGTGCTTGAGGTGTCACTACAGACCCGGGTTTGATCCCAGGCTGTGTCACAGCTGGACATGACCGGGAGACCCATGAGGAGGCGCACAATTGGCCCAGCATTGTCCGTGTTAGGGGAGGGGTTAGCCGGCCGGGATTTCCTTGTCCCGTTGTGCTCTAGCGACTCCTTGTGGAGGGCCGGGCGCCTGCAAGCTGACTTCGGTCGCAAGATGGACCGTCTTTTCTCCGACACATTGGTGCGGTTGGCTTCCAGGTTAAGCGAGCAGTGTGTCAAGAAGCAGTGCGGATTGGCAGGGTTGTATTTCGGAGGACGCATGGCCCTCGACCTTCACCTCCCGAGTCTGTAGGGGAGTTGCAGCGATGAGACAAGACTGCAACTTCCAATTGGATATAACCAAATTGGGGAGAAAAAGGGGTACAAGTACAAAAAAAATTACAAAGTTTTACAGCTGCACCATTGAGAGCATCCTGACCGGTTGCATCACCGCCTGGTATGGCAACTGCTCGGTAAGGCGCTATAGAGGGTAGTGCGTACGGCCCTGTACTGGGGCCATGCTTCCTGCAATCCGGGACCTATATCCTAGGTGGTGTTAGAGGAAGGCCCAAAAAATTGTCAAAGACTCCAGTCACCCAAGTCATAGACTGTTCTCTCTGCTACCGCACAACAAGCAGTATCGGAGCGTCAAGTCTAGGTCCAAAAGGCTCCTTAACAGCTTCTACCCCCAAGCCATAAGACATTTACATTTACATTTACGTAATTTAGCAGACGCTCTTATCCAGAGCGACTTACAAATTGGTACATTCAGCTTATGATATCCAGTGGAACAACCACTTTACAATAGTACATCTATATCTTTTTTGGGGGGGAGGGGTAGAAGGATTACTTAATCCTATCCCAGGTATTCCTTAAAGAGGTGGGGTTTCAGGTGTCTCCGGAAGGTGGTGATTGACTCCGCTGTCCTGGCGTCGTTAGGGAGCTTGTTCCACCATTGGGGTGCCAGAGCAGTGAACAGTTTTGACTGGGCTGAGCGGGAACTGTGCTTCCGCAGAGGTAGGGGGGCCAGCAGGCCAGAGGTAGATGAACGCAGTGCCCTTCTTTGGGTGTAGGGACTGATCAGAGCCTGAAGGTACGGAGGTGCCGTTCCCCTCACAGCTCCGTAGGCAAGCACCATGGTCTTGTAGCAGATGCGAGCTTCAACTGGAAGCCAGTGGAGTGTGTGGAGGAGCGGGGTGACGTGAGAGAACTTGGGAAGGTTGAACACCAGACGGGCTGTGGCGTTCTGGATGTGTTGTAGGGGTTTAATGGAACAGGCAGGGAGCCCCGCCAACAGCGAGTTGCAGTAATCCAGATGGGAGATGACAAGTGCCTGGATTAGGACCTGCGCCGCTTCCTGTGTGAGGCAGGGTCGTACTCTGCGAATGTTGTAGAGCATGAACCTATAGGATCGGGTCACCGCCTTGATGTTAGCGGAGAATGACAGGGTGTTGTCCATGGTCACGCCAAGGCTCTTAGCACTCTGGGAGGAGGACACAATGGAGTTGTCAACCGTGATGGCGAGATCATGGAACGGGCAGTCCTTCCCCGGGAGGAAGAGCAGCTCCGTCTTGCCGAGGTTCAGCTTGAGGTGATGATCCGTCATCCACACTGATATGTCTGCCAGACATGCAGAGATGCGAAGACTGCTAAACAATTCATCAAATGGCAAAAAAACATTTGCATTGACCCTTGTTTTTACACTTTGTTTTTACACTGCTGCTACTCGCTGTTTATTATCTATGCATAGTCACTTTACCCCAACCTACATGTACATATTACCTCAATTACCTCGATTAACCTGTACCCCCGCACATTGACTCGGTAACGGTACCCCCAATATAGCTTTGTTATTGTTATTTTATTGTGTTACTATTTTGGAACTTTAGTTTATTTAGTAAATATTTTCTTAAAACTGCATTGTTGGTTAAGGGCTTGTAAGTAAGCATTTCACGGTAAGATCTAAACCTGTTGTATTCGGCGCATGTGACAAATACAATTTGATTTGATTTGACTAGGCTACACTTCCATGGTTTAATGCATACTTTCTCTCCCAATCAAACAATGAATGAATCTAACAGTTTCATCTCAAAAAGTTGTTTGAACAGCCTTAAAACTTAAGGTAGTCAGGGGACTAATACTATGAGAGAACAAACAATATCAATGGCCTATATAAAAATGTAACAAGTTTAATCAAATTTAAGCTTGTTAAGAAAGAACTTATCCATGCAGGGTGGAAAAATCCCTCCGTGCGAGGCTGAAAACCAAATGGCCAATAACCTCTCCTCCTACTGGGCCGATAATAAAAGCTTCAAGACAAATTAAAGTTATGAGCAGAAGCCTACTTCCCTAATATTGTAAGAAAGTTCTGTTGTCCTGAAGTTGACGCTTTCAAAAAGAACAAGAATGAAAGTAAGAGTCAGTAGGCCTAGGTAAAGGCTATTCTCATTCACAGCATTATGAGAGATCGAACACACAACAACAGGATGGTGGAAAGCCAGCTCCTATCCAGCCCATGATTTATAACCTGACTACGGAAAGACACAGGTGTGTGTGTGTGTGTTTGTGTGTGTGTGCCTGCATGCATATGTGGTGGCCAACCAGTCTATCCTTCCAATGAACACAAAGAGCTAATTTCAACTCTGACTCTGACCCATCCATGGCAATTTGACACTGATAATGATCTCAAGGACATTGACCAGAGAGGGAGAGTCTACCCCCTGACTTCATTTGGCCACAGCCATCCCTATACAGGAACAGGGCTTAACTAGTATGTCTGTAGACCGATCACTGTCTCAGAGAGATGGCTGAGAGACTTTAAATAGGGACGGTGTGGTTAAATTAGCATTTAAAGAGGAGCAGCATTTAATTAGAACAACCCTGTCTGAGCTGTAGAGAGGAGAGGAATGGAGGCAGGGAGGGGAAGAGGGAAGAGAGGAGAGGGATGGAGGGAAGGAAGGGAGATAAGAAGTGGAGGGAAGAGAAGAGAGGAGTACAGAGGGAGGGAAGAGAGGAGTGGAGTGGAGAAAAGAGAGAGGAGAGAGAGGGGAGCGAGGAGTGGAGGGAGAGAAGAGGGAAGAGAGAAGGAGAGGGGTAGAGGGTGGAGAAGAGGAGAGGTGGAATTGAGGGAAGAGAGAGAAGAGAGAGGAGAGGAGAGTATCAGTATCGCAATATTTTTTCCATGGCAACAATGAAAACACGAAGCAAACTCTTGGGCTTTTAAAAACCTGCTGTATGTAAATTGTGTGCAATAACTTTGAAAATAAATATACTGCTCAAAAAAATAAAGGGAACACTTAAACAACACATCCTAGATCTGAATGAAAGAAATAATCTTATTAAATACTTTTTTCTTTACATAGTTGAATGTGCTGACAACAAAATCACACAAAAATAATCAATGGAAATCCAATTTATCAACCCATGGAGGTCTGGATTTGGAGTCACACTCAAAATTAAAGTGGAAAACCACACTACAGGCTGATCCAACTTTGATGTAATGTCCTTAAAACAAGTCAAAATGAGGCTCAGTAGTGTGTGTGGCCTCCACGTGCCTGTATGACCTCCCTACCACGCCTGGGCATGCTCCTGATGAGGTGGCGGATGGTCTCCTGAGGGATCTCCTCCCAGACCTGGACTAAAGCATCCGCCAACTCCTGGACAGTCTGTGGTGCAACGTGGTGTTGGTGGATGGAGCGAGACATGATGTCCCAGATGTGCTCAATTGGATTCAGGTCTGGGAAACGGGCGGGCCAGTCCATAGCATCAATGCCTTCCTCTTGCAGGAACTGCTGACACACTCCAGCCACATGAGGTCTAGCATTGTCTTGCATTAGGAGGAACCCAGGGCCAACCGCACCAGCATATGGTCTCACAAGGGGTCTGAGGATCTCATCTCGGTACCTAATGGCAGTGTAGGGCTGTGCGAGCACATGGAGGGCTGTGTGGCCCTCCAAAGAAATGCCACCCCACACCATGACTGACCCACCGCCAAACCGGTCATGCTGGAGGATGTTGCAGGCAGCAGAACGTTCTCCACGGCGTCTCCAGACTCTGTCACGTCTGTCACGTGCTCAGTGTGAACCTGCTTTCATCTGTGAAGAGCACAGGGCGCCAGTGGCGAATTTGCCAATCTTGGTGTTCTCTGGCAAATGCCAAACGTCCTGCACGGTGTTGGGCTGTAAGCACAACCCCCACCTGTGGATGTCGGGCCCTCATACCACCCTCATGGAGTCTGTTTCTGACCGTTTGAGCAGTCACATGCACATTTGTGGCCTGCTGGAGGTCATTTTGCAGGGCTCTGGCAGTGCTTCTCCTGCTCCTCCTTGCACAAAGGCAGAGGTAGCGGTCCCGCTGCTGGGTTGTTGCCCTCCTACGGCCTCCTCCACGTCTCCTGATGTACTGGCCTGTCTCCTGGTAGCACCTCCATGCTCTGGACACTACGCTGACAGACACAGCAAACCTTCTGTCCACAGCTCGCATTGATGTGCCATCCTGGATGAGCTGCACTACCTGAGCAACTTGTGTGGGTTGTAGACTCCGTCTCATGCTACCACTAGAGTGAAAGCACCGCCAGCATTCAAAAGTGACCAAAACATCAGCCAGGAAGCATAGGAACTGAGAAGTGGTCTGTGGTCCCCACCTGCAGAACCCCTCCTTTATTGGGGGTGTCTTGCTAATTGCCTATAATTTCCACCTGTTGTCTATTCCATTTGCACAACAGCATGTGAAATGTATTGTCAATCAGTGTTGCTTCCTAAGTGGACAGTTTGATTTCACAGAAGTGTGATTGACTTGGAGTTACATTGTGTTGTTTAAGTGTTCCCTTTATTTTTTTGAGCAGTGTACATGTGACTCTGGATGACATGATGTTTGTTTCCAACATTAGGGATGTTTTCCTAAAGAAGTTAAATCCGCTTCGTGTTTTGGAACCTTTCCACGATACTAACGAGTATAGTGATACTGGTATCGTCCTGGCCCTAGTGACAGAGCGGTGGCGTTTAAGAGAGAGAAAGAGGGTTAGGGAGAGGAGGCGACAGTAAAATTGTGAGAATAGAGAGGAGAGGTGTTGGCGGAAGCACAGAAATGTATGCTGTAGAGAAAGAGAGTGAGTGAGAGAAACTGAGTGTGATTGCTTGAAATTGTTGTCATTCTGCATGGCACTGATCAAGAGATTTGGTGATTACTGTAGCACACACACACAGACCCCCCCCCCCCCCCCCCCATATTCACCATGTTGGGTTGGGGGGAGAGGGGCCGTACTGATTCATAACTAAATTCTTGGGTTGGGGAGAGAGGGGCCATACTGCTTCATAACTAAATTCACCATGTTGGGTTGGGGAGAGAGGGGCCGTACTGCTTCATAACTAAATTCACCATGTTGGGTTGGGGAGAGAGGGGCCGTACTGCTTCATAACTAAATTCACCATGTTGGGTTGGGGAGAGAGGGGCCGTACTGCTTCATAACTAAATTCACCATGTTGGGTTGGGGAGAGAGGGGCCGTACTGCTTCATAACTAAATTCACCATGTTGGGTTGGGGAGAGAGGGGCCGTACTGCTTCATAACTAAATTCACCATGTTGGGTTGGGGGGAGAGGGGCCGTACTGATTCATAACTAAATTCACCATGTTGGGTTGGGGGGAGAGGGGCCGTACTGCTTCATAACTAAATTCACCATGTTGGGTTGGGGAGAGAGGGGCCGTACTGCTTCATAACTAAATTCACCATGTTGGGTTGGGGAGAGAGGGGCCGTACTGCTTCATAACTAAATTCACCATGTTGGGTTGGGGAGAGAGGGGCCGTACTGCTTCATAACTAAATTCACCATGTTGGGTTGGGGAGAGAGGGGCCGTACTGCTTCATAACTAAATTCACCATGTTGGGTTGGGGAGAGAGGGGCCGTACTGCTTCATAACTAAATTCACCATGTTGGGTTGGGGAGAGAGGGGCCGTACTGCTTCATAACTAAATTCACCATGTTGGGTTGGGGAGAGAGGGGCCGTACTGCTTCATAACTAAATTCACCATGTTGGGTTGGGGGGAGAGGGGCCGTACTGCTTCATAACTAAATTCACCATGTTGGGTTGGGGAGAGAGGGGCCGTACTGCTTCATAACTAAATTCACCATGTTGGGTTGGGGGGAGAGGGGCCGTACTGCTTCATAACTAAATTCACCATGTTGGGTTGGGGGGAGAGGGGCCGTACTGCTTCATAACTAAATTCACCATGTTGGGTTGGGGAGAGAGGGGCCGTACTGCTTCATAACTAAATTCACCATGTTGGGTTGGGGAGAGAGGGGCCGTACTGCTTCATAACTAAATTCACCATGTTGGGTTGGGGGGAGAGGGGCCGTACTGCTTCATAACTAAATTCACCATGTTGGGTTGGGGAGAGAGGGGCCGTACTGCTTCATAACTAAATTCACCATGTTGGGTTGGGGAGAGAGGGGCCGTACTGCTTCATAACTAAATTCACCATGTTGGGTTGGGGAGAGAGGGGCCGTACTGCTTCATAACTAAATTCACCATGTTGGGTTGGGGAGAGAGGGGCCGTACTGCTTCATAACTAAATTCACCATGTTGGGTTGGGGAGAGAGGGGCCGTACTGCTTCATAACTAAATTCACCATGTTGGGTTGGGGAGAGAGGGGCCGTACTGCTTCATAACTAAATTCACCATGTTGGGTTGGGGAGAGAGGGGCCGTACTGCTTCATAACTAAATTCACCATGTTGGGTTGGGGAGAGAGGGGCCGTACTGCTTCATAACTAAATTCACCATGTTGGGTTGGGGAGAGAGGGGCCGTACTGCTTCATAACTAAATTCACCATGTTGGGTTGGGGGGAGAGGGGCCGTACTGCTTCATAACTAAATTCACCATGTTGGGTTGGGGAGAGAGGGGCCGTACTGCTTCATAACTAAATTCACCATGTTGGGTTGGGGGGAGAGGGGCCGTACTGCTTCATAACTAAATTCACCATGTTGGGTTGGGGAGAGAGGGGCCGTACTGCTTCATAACTAAATTCACCATGTTGGGTTGGGGAGAGAGGGGCCGTACTGCTTCATAACTAAATTCACCATGTTGGGTTGGGGGGAGAGGGGCCGTACTGCTTCATAACTAAATTCACCATGTTGGGTTGGGGGGAGAGGGGCCGTACTGCTTCATAACTAAATTCACCATGTTGGGTTGGGGGGAGAGGGGCCGTACTGCTTCATAACTAAATTCACCATGTTGGGTTGGGGGGAGAGGGGCCGTACTGCTTCATAACTAAATTCACCATGTTGGGTTGGGGAGAGAGTGGCCGTACTGCTTCATAACTAAATTCACCATGTTGGGTTGGGGAGAGTGGGGCCGTACTGCTTCATAACTAAATTCACCATGTTGGGTTGGGGAGAGAGGGGCCGTACTGCTTCATAACTAAATTCACCATGTTGGGTTGGGGAGAGAGGGGCCGTACTGCTTCATAACTAAATTCACCATGTTGGGTTGGGGAGAGAGGGGCCGTACTGCTTCATAACTAAATTCACCATGTTGGGTTGGGGGGAGAGGGGCCGTACTGCTTCATAACTAAATTCACCATGTTGGGTTGGGGAGAGAGGGGCCGTACTGCTTCATAACTAAATTCACCATGTTGGGTTGGGGAGAGAGGGGCCGTACTGCTTCATAACTAAATTCACCATGTTGGGTTGGGGGGAGAGGGGCCGTACTGCTTCATAACTAAATTCACCATGTTGGGTTGGGGAGAGAGGGGCCGTACTGCTTCATAACTAAATTCACCATGTTGGGTTGGGGAGAGAGGGGCCGTACTGCTTCATAACTAAATTCACCATGTTGGGTTGGGGGGAGAGGGGCCGTACTGCTTCATAACTAAATTCACCATGTTGGGTTGGGGAGAGAGGGGCCGTACTGCTTCATAACTAAATTCACCATGTTGGGTTGGGGGGAGAGGGGCCGTACTGCTTCATAACTAAATTCACCATGTTGGGTTGGGGAGAGAGGGCCCGTACTGCTTCATAACTAAATTCACCATGTTGGGTTGGAGGGGGGAGGGGCAGTGCTGCTAGTGCATGCATGGGTGACTATTTGAGTGCGTGGGTGACTATTTGAGTGCGTGGGTGACTGTTTGAGTGCATGTGTGGGCAACTGTTTGAGTGCATGCGTGGGCAACTGTTTGAGTGTGTGGGTGCACCTGAGCCACGATGCTACACTATATTAGAGGTCGACCGATTAATCGGAATGGCCGATTAATTAGGGCCGATTTCAAGTTTTCATAACAATCGGTAATCGGTATTTTTGGCCACCGATTTGCCGATTAAAAAAAATATATATATATATATATATATAAAAAAATTGACTTTTTTTTTTTTTTTTACACCTTTATTTAACTAGAGAAGTCAGATTAAGAACACATTCTTATTTTCAATGACGGCCTAGGAACGGGGGTTAACTGCCTTGTTCAGGGGGGATTCGTTTTTGCAACCTTCCGGTTACTAATCCAATCTAACGCACGAGGAGCCTGCATGGCAGGCTGACTACCTGTTACGTGAGGGCAGCAAGAAGCCAAGGTAAGTTGCTAGCTAGCATTAAATTTATCTTATAAAAAACTATCAATCTTAACATAATCACTAGTTAACTACAGATGGTTGATGATATTACTAGTTTATCTAACGTGTCCTGCGTTGCATGTAATCGATGCGGTGCCTGTTAATTTATCATTGAATCACAGCCTATTTCACCAAACGGGTGATGATTTAACAAGCGCATTTGTGAAAAAAGCACTGTCGTTGCACCAATGTACCTAACCATAAACATCAATGCCTTTCTTAAAAATCAATAAACAAGTATATATTTTCAAACCTGCATATTTAGTTAATATTGCCTGCTAACATGAAATTATGTCACATCTCTAGCGTTCATTGCGCGCAGAGTCAGGGTATATGCAACAGTTTGGGCCACCAGGCTCATTGCGAACTAATTTGCCAGAATTTTAAGTAATTATGACATAACATTGACATAACATAACTTGTAAGCATTCATTCAGACAGCAATTTTGTGCATTTTGCCAGCAGCTCTTCGCTGTGTTTCAAGCTGTTTATGACTTCAATCCGGGTGGGTATAATTAGTGGAAAGTTCCAACAGGAATCTATTCCAAAAACTTCGTAAATAACAAGGTTGCCAAAAAACAACGTATACAAAGTTGTATAGCGGCAGAATAAGATACCGGGTAGGGAGCGGTCTATTTCATTGCGTTTTTCACTCATCATGTTTATTCTCAAAAATGTCTGTCCTCACTCTGGTTGCCTATAGACAAACATTAAGAATAAGCTACGTGGTGAGTTGATGCCTATTCAGCAGCTAGTTAGCTAGGTTTGTATGCGTTGCTACTTTGTATGCGTTGTTGGTTGGCAACCTTTTACTTTACGTTTTTTGGAACAGATTCCTGTTGGAACGTTCCACAAATTATACCCACCCCTTCAAGTCTGTCAACTCCCAAGATTAGGCTGGTGTAACCGATGTGAAATGGCTAGCTAGTTAGCGGGGTGCTCGCTAAAAGCGTTTCAAACGTCACTCACTCTGAGACTTGGAGTAGTTGTTTCCCTTCCTCTACATGGGTAACGGTGCTTCGAGGGTGGCTGTTGTCGATGTGTTCCTGGTTCAAGCCCAGGTAGGAGCGAGTAGAGGGACGGAAGCTATACTGGCACACTGGCAATACTAAAGTGCCTATAATCACATCCAATAGTCAAAGGTATATGAAATACAAATCGTATAGAGAGAAATAGTCCTATAATTCCTATAATAACGCCAACCTAAAACTTACCTGGGAATATTGAAGACTCATGTTAAAAGGAACCACCAGTTTTCATATGTTCTCATGTTCTGAGCAAGGAACTTAAACATTAGCTTTTTTACATGGCACATATTGCACTTTTACTTTCTTCTCCAACACTTTGTTTTGCATTATTTAAACCAAATTGAACATGTTTCATTATTTATTTGAGGCTAAATAGATTTTATTGATGTATTATATTAAGTTAAAATAAGTGTTCATTCAGTATTGTTGTAATTATCATTATTATAAATAAATAAACAAACAAAAAAAATGGATTAATCGGTACCGGCTTTTTTTGGTCCCCCAATAATCGGTATCGGCGTTGAAAAATCATAATCGGTCGACCTCTACACTATATGTCCTTGATGCCGAGGACCCAGATGGTGCTGAGGACCCAGATGGTGCTGAGGACCCAGATGATGCTGAGGACCCAGATGATGCTGAGGACCCAGCTGCCAGCATTGTGTAGCTTCACTGCACTAACGCACTCAGCCCAAAACACACACACACACATAAATACACCCACACCCACGTACGTGCGCACACATGCACACACACACACAGAGGGGCTAATCAGCCACTTCCCCTTCCTCAGCAAGTGTATTTGGGATGGAGTGTTTAAGGCCTGTGTATGGTACAGCTGGATGCAGACAGATGGATTCCTACAGCAGCAGGTCACAAGAGGGGGCCAAGTCATTTTGGACGCTCTTCCTCGTATTCCCCAGATTTTGGAGAAAGCGTTCCAAGCTGTGCCGAACCGTGCTGGTCCAAGATCCAAAACAATAAAAAGAAGAGAGTATGGGTGGGCCAGGCAGAACAGACCAACTAGGGCTAAAGACAACGTAGTGGACCCAGAGCAATGTTACTCACCACACACACACACACACACACACACACACACACACACACACACACACACACACACACACACACACACACACACACACACACACACACACACACACACACACACACACACAGACACAGACACAGACACCACACACACAGACACACAGAGCAGTAACAGAAAACACTATCTCTCTCCCAAACAGAGCAGTAACTCCTGGCAGTGATAGCAGACCAGTGGACCCAGAGCAATGTTACTCACCACACACACACACACACACACACACACACACACACACACACACACACACACACACACACACACACACACACACACACACATGCAGAAACAGAAAACACTATCCCTCTCCCAAACTGAGCAGTAACTCCAGGAAGTGATAGCAGACAGGTGGAACCACAGAAGATATGGATGTGACAAATGGACAACCAGGTCTGTTCAGGGGTACACGCTCCCTGATCAGGTAGTCAGTTCTGTGTGATGTTAGTCGTTCAGGGGTAAACGCTCCCTGATCAGGTAGTCAGTTCTGTGTGATGTTAAAGTCATTCAGGGGTACACGCTCCCTGATCAGGTAGTCAGTTCTGTGTGATGTTAAAGTCATTCAGGGGTAAACGCTCCCTGATCAGGTAGTCAGTTCTGTGTGATGTTAGTCGTTCAGGGGTAAACGCTCCCTGATCAGGTAGTCAGTTCTGTGTGATGTTAGTCGTTCAGGGGTAAATGCTCCCTGATCAGGTAGTCAGTTCTGTGTGATGTTAAAGTCGTTCAGGGGTAAACGCTCCCTGATCAGGTAGTCAGTTCTGTGTGATGTTAAAGTCGTTCAGGGGTAAACGCTCCCTGATCAGGTAGTCAGTTCTGTGTGATGTTAGTCGTTCAGGGGTAAATGCTCCCTGATCAGGTAGTCAGTTCTGTGTGATGTTAGTCGTTCAGGGGTAAACGCTCCCTGATCAGGTAGTCAGTTCTGTGTGATGTTAAAGTCGTTCAGGGGTAAATGCTCCCTGATCAGGTAGTCAGTTCTGTGTGATGTTAAAGTCGTTCAGGGGTAAACGCTCCCTGATCAGGTAGTCAGTTCTGTGTGATGTTAAAGTCGTTCAGGGGTAAACGCTCCCTGATCAGGTAGTCAGTTCTGTGTGATGTTATGCAGGGTGTTTTAATGATGAGCAGAGCAGTAGAAAGGAGAAAGACAGGGTAGTGTATCTGGGTCACTAGAGTCCATGAATTCCAAGTCCCTGCTGAACAAAAGGACAGGAAATTGATCCGTCGCTGGATCCATTGCAAGCCAAACACAGCGTGTGGTTGTATGCAGGGAGGTGAAAATGTCTTCCACTCTTCACTCTTCCACTCTTCACTCTTCCACTCTTCACTCTTCCACTCTTCCACTCCTCACTCTTCCACTCCTCACTCCTCCACTCCTCTCTCCTCCACTCCTCACTCCTCACTCTTCCACTCCTCACTCCTCACTCTTCCACTCCTCACTCTTCCACTCCTCACTCTTCCACTCCTCACTCCTCCACTCCCCTCTCCTCACTCTTCCACTCCCCATTCCTCACTCTTTCACTCTTCACTCTTCCACTCCCCCTCTTCTGCTCCTCCCTCTTCCGCTCCTTCCACTCCTCACTCCTCACTCTTCCACTCCTCACTCTTCCACTCCTCACTCCTCCACTCCCCTCTCCTCACTCTTCCACTCCCCATTCCTCACTCTTTCACTCTTCACTCTTCCACTCCCCCTCTTCTGCTCCTCCCTCTTCCGCTCCTTCCACTCCTCACTCCTCACTCTTCCACTCCTCACTCTTCCACTCCTCTCTCCTCCACTCCTCTCTCCTCACTCTTCCACTCCTCACTCCTCACTCTTCCACTCCTCACTCTTCCACTCCTCACTCCTCCACTCCCCTCTCCTCACTCTTCCACTCCCCATTCCTCACTCTTTCACTCTTCACTCTTCCACTCCCCCTCTTCTGCTCCTCCCTCTTCCGCTCCTTCCACTCCTCTCTCTTCACTCTTCCACTCCTCACTCCTCCACTCCCCTCACTCTTCCACTCCCCTCACTCCTCCACTCCTCTCTCCTCCACTCCTCACTCCTCCACTCCCCTCACTCTTCCACTCCCCTCACTCTTCCACTCCCCTCACTCTTCCACTCCTCTCTCCTCCACTCTTCTCTCCTCCACTCCTCTCTCCTCACTCTTCCACTCCTCACTCCTCACTCTTCCACTCCTCACTCTTCCACTCCTCACTCCTCCACTCCCCTCTCCTCACTCTTCCACTCCCCATTCCTCACTCTTTCACTCTTCACTCTTCCACTCCCCCTCTTCTGCTTCTCCCTCTTCCGCTCCTTCCACTCCTCACTCCTCACTCTTCCACTGATGCGTCATACACTCTACCACTGACTAGGGTTGAGCGGTATCCAGATTTCCATACCTTCATACTGTGCCTGTGCCACCCCGGGATATATACGGTATTACCGGTAGTGCACACAAGGGGCGCACGTTTTTTTTCTAACGTAAGAAAAGACCCAAAAATCGTTACTTACCAGAATGCTAACAAAATTCTAATAAGTACTGAGGAATTCTCATAGTGGATGCTAGGTAAATGCTAACGAGCGCATGCAAACATCTGTGTGACCCTGATTTAGCCCACTGCAGTAAAATGTTAAATAGCTCAGCTTTAACGAGTGAAAAGGCTCACATCTGCACCTCCTACTGCAGTCACTTCAACTTCCTCGCCAAATTTCTCACCAACTTTCTCGTAAACTTCCTCACCTAGTGCTGCCAAGCTCCTCCTCCCTCTCTCACCTCCCTGTCTGTCTGACTGACTACCTGTCTGTTTAATTGTCAGACTTCTTGAGTAACTGACAGACTGACTGCCTGCCTGAGGTAGTGAAAGTATAACTTTTCTTCTGAACAGAAACAGCCAGCCATGAGGATGAGAGAAAAACCAGCCTGGTCACTAGAAATAGACGACGATTTTGGACTTTTGAAAGATCTGAGAACGTCAATATATGCCTTCCTTGGTGCTCACAAACAAAAACAAAAAATACATTTGCCCAGCACTGTGCGTGAACTCATCCATAATACATCGAATTTTGAAGGGAAACTATGAGATCTTGTTGAGAAAAACAGCTAGTTTAATATACCCACTCAAACACACACAAGGCACAGCAGACCTGCAGCTATACAGCAGCATGAAATCAAATCATTTCCTCATTACTCTGCTTCCTTGGTTATTTGGGGAAAACTGATGATGTTCTTTGACCGGTCTCTCAGTCAACTTTAACTACAATTTGATTAAATGCATTAAATGTATTGCTGTATCATTGGTGCCATGTCATCTTAGATGCTTTCAGCTGCAAAGGGAATACTGTTCATTTAGCTCCATATCCACAATAGACTCAATGTTGTATAGCCAAAGAAACGAGATAGATGTTTTGTTTAAGCTTAAATTCATTTTCCTCACACACACATGCTCACGCTCACACACAGAGTGGGGGCAGAGGGTAACAAGCCATGCCCTGGAGGGAGCCGGGGGGCAGAGGGTAACAAGCCATGCCCTGGAGGGAGCCGGGGGGGGGGGGGGGCAGAGGGTAACTAGCCATGCCCTGGAGGGAGCCGGGGGGCAGAGGGTAACAAGCCATGCCCTGGAGGGAGCCGGGGGGGGGGGGGGGCAGAGGGTAACTAGCCATGCCCTGGAGGGAGCCGGGGGGCAGAGGGTAACAAGCCATGCCCTGGAGGGAGCCGGGGGGCAGAGGGTAACAAGCCATGCCCTGGAGGGAGCCGGGGGGGGGGGGGGGGCAGAGGGTAACAAGCCATGCCCTGGAGGGAGCCGAGGGGGGGCAGAGGGTAACAAGCATGCCCAGGGAAGTGTGAGTGCCCATGACTACCCTGCTGACCACACACCAGGGCCAGGCTCGGAGAACCAGGCCAGGGTGGAGCCCAAATCATTAGCCTAGCCGAGGAGACTCAATATGGAGAGGGAGCCCAGCAGCCAACCCCAGAACCAGAGGATCAGAGACCAGACCACTACTAGAAGTTAGAAAGGAAGACTGGATACTGAGCAGGCATCTGCTAGTTATGACTCCCTGCTTAAATAAAGGTCACATTACTATCACAGCATATTATGCATATTTTATATATATATATATCTATGAATATGAAGGACAATCCCTCAGAGACCTATACAGTTCAAACGTCTAGCGAATAAATAAAAACTAAATAAATAAAAAGGTTGGCCATCATTCAGATATTCCATAATTTATAATGGTTCTATTAAGGTGTCAGACAACGTGCCCCCTTATCACAGCCTCAAAGAGACACAAATATATCACAGCCTCAGATAAACACAAATATATCACAGCCTCAGATAAACACAAATATATCACAGCCTCAAAGAGACACAAATATATCACAGCCTCAAAGAGACACAAATATATCACAGCCTCAGATAAACACAAATATATCACAGCCTCAGATAAACACAAATATATCACAGCCTCAAAGAGACACAAATATATCACAGTCTCAAAGAGACACAAATATATCACAGCCTCAGATAAACACAAATATATCACAGCCTCAAAGAGACACAAATATATCACAGCCTCAAAGAGACAGAAATATATCACAGCCTCAAAGAGACACAAATATATCACAGCCTCAAAGAGACACAAATATATCACAGCCTCAAAGAGACACACATATATCACAGCCTCAAAGAGACACAAATATATTACAGCCTCAGATAAACACAAATATATCACAGCCTCAAAGAGACACAAATATATCACAGGCTCAAAGAGACACAAATATATCACAGCCTCAAAGAGACACAAATATATCACAGCCTCAAAGAGACACAAATATATCACAGCCTCAAAGAGACACAAATATATCACAGCCTCAAAGAGACACAAATATATCACAGCCTCAAAGAGACACAAATATATCACAGCCTCAGATAAACACAAATATATCACAGCCTCAAAGAGACACAAATATATCACAGCCTCAAAGAAACACAAATATATCACAGCCTCAGAGAGACACAAAAACTAGAGTGATGTAGCCCAAATCAACCTATATAGAGTAACACTCACCCCTCTCTCCTTTCTCCCTCCAACCCTCCTCCCTGCTCTAAAGAAACAACGCAATCACACAGTGTGTCACGACTTCCGCCGAAGTGGGTCCATCTCCTTGTTCGGGCGGCGTTTGGCGGTCGACATCACCGGCCTTCTAGTCATCGCCGATCCACTTTTCATTTTCCATTTGTTTTGTCTTTGTCTTACACACCTGGTTTCAATCCCCAAATTGCATGTTCATTATTTAAACCTCTGTTCCCCCATGTTTGTTTGTGAGTCATTGTTTCTATGTAGGTAGGTCCGTTATTGTGGGCTCTGTTTTTGTATTACATTTATTATATGTTGAGTAAAACAGGTTTATTTACTCTTATCTGCTGTCCTGCGCCTGACTCCTATACACCAGCTACACACAGACCTCCTGACACAGTACCACACAGTGTGCACTCCTCCACACAGTTCTTAATGATGATTACAAATGTTCACCAAGGAGAGAGAGAAAGGGGTAAGAAAAATTTCAACGAGCAGTGTTTTGTGTTCCGCTGGTCCAGCATTACAGAACTGAGCAGACGCAGTATTGTGGACAAGCAACATAGTAAAAAACACTACTGTACAGAACAGATCATGTGAAATAAGGACGAACAGATAGAATACACAAATAATTAACTGACTTACAACACACATCCACCTACACACACACACACACACACATCCACCTACACACACACACACACACACACACACACACACACACACACACACACACACACACACACACACACACACACACACACCACACACACACATCCACCTACACACACACACACACATCCACCTACACACACCCACACACACACACACCCACACACACACATCCACCTACAGACACACACACACCCATCAACCTACCTACACACACACACACACCTACACACACACATCCACACACAACCCTACACACACACACACACACACACACACACACACATCCACCTACACACACAAACCTACACACACACACACATCCACCTACCCACACACACACACATCCACCTACAGACACACACACACCCATCAACCTACACACACACACACACACACACACCACACACACATCCACACACACACACACACACACACACACACACATCCACATACACACACAAACCTACACACACACACAACAATCCACCTACACACACACACACATCCACCTACACACACACACCTCCACCGACACACACACACACACATCCACTTACACACACACACACCGACACACACACATCCACCAACACACACACACATCCACCGCACACACACACACACACACACACACACACACACACATCCACCGACACACACACACACACACACACATCCACCGACACACACACACACATCCACCGACACACACACACACACACATCCACCGACACACACACACATCCACCGACACACACACACATCCACCGACACACACACACACACACATCCACCGACACACACACACATCCACCGCCCCCCCCACCGACACACACACACACATCCACCGACACACACACACACATCCACCGACACACACACATCCACCGACACACACACACATCCACCGACACACACAGACACACACATCCACCGACACACACACACAAACACCCACCTACACACACACACACACACACAAACACCCACCTCACACACACACACACACACACACACACATCCACCTACACATCCACCGACACACACACACACATCCACCTACACACACACATCCACCTAGACACACACACACACACCCACCTACACACACACACATACCCACCTACACACACACACACACATCCACCTACAAACACACACATCCACCTACACACACACACATACCCACCTACACACACACACACACATCCACCTACAAACACACACATCCACCTACACACACACACACACACACACATCCACCTACACACACACATCCACCTACACACACATCCACCTACACACATCCGCCTACATACACACACACACACCTACACACACACACATCCACCTACACACACACACATCCACCTACACACACACATCCACCTACACACACACACATCCACCGACACACACACACATCCACCGACACACACACACGCACATCCACCTACACACACACATCCACCTACACACACACATCCACCTACACACACACACACACACACATCCACCGACACACACACATATCCACCGACACACACACACATACACATCCACCGACACACACACACACACACACACACACACACACATCCACCGACACATCCACACACATCCACCTACAAACACACACACACACACACACCCACACACACACACACACATCCACCTACACACACACACACACACACACACACACACACACACACACACACACACACACACACACACACATCCACCTACACACACACACACACACGCGCTTGTTTTCCTTATTAGGATGTTGGTGGGTGGAGCCGGGTGTGTCCCAGGATAAATGCACCTCTTCCTCATTCATTGGGGAGATTCTCTCCATGCAGACACACTGATAGATTTTGTTTGTGGCTGTTTTGTTTGTCCACATACACATCGACCTAGACACACACACACATCCACCTAGACACACACACATCCACCTAGACACACACACATCCACCTAGACACACACACACATCCACCTAGACACACACACACATCCACCTACACACACACACATCCACCTACACACACACACATCCACCTAGACACACACACATCCACCTAGACACACACACATCCACCTAGACACACACACACACATCCATCTAGACACACACACACATCCACCTAGACACACACACACATCCACCTAGACACACAAACATCCACCTAGACACACACACATCCACCTACACACACACACATCCACCTACACACACATCCACCTACACACACACACATCCACCTTGACACACACACATCCACCTACACACACACACATCCACCTAGACACACACACATCCAACTAGACACACACACATCCACCTAGACACACACACATCCACCTACACACACACACACACACACATCCACCTACAAACACACACATCCACCTAGACACACACACATCCACCTACACACACACACACACATCCACCTACAAACACACACATCCACCTACAAACACACACATCCACCTACAAACACACACATCCACCTACACACACACACATCCACCTACACACACACGCACACATCCACCTATACACATACACACACACACATCCACCTACACACATACACACCTACACACACACACACATCCATCCACCTAGACACACACACATCCACCTACACACGCACACACACATCCACCTACAAACACACACATCCACCTACACATGCACACACATCCACCTACACACACACACATCCACCTACACACACACACACACATCCACCTACACACATACACACATACACACACACACACATACACACACACACATCCACCTACACACACACACATCCACCTACACGCACACATCCACCTACACACACACCCACCTACACACACACACATACACATACACACCTACACACATACACACACACATCCACCTACACACATACCCACCTACACACACACACATCCACCTAGACACACACACATCCACCTACACACACACATCCACCTAGACACACACACATCCACCTAGACACACACACATCCACCTAGACACACACACATCCACCTAGACACACACACATCCACCTACAAACACACACATCCACCTACACATGCACACACATCCACCTACACACACACACATCCACCTACACACACACACACATCCACCTACACACATACACACATACACACACACACACACATACACACACACACATCCACCTACACACACACACATCCACCTACACGCACACATCCACCTACACAC